>NW_008481828.1:664717-1063323 GCF_000365165.1 Cladophialophora carrionii CBS 160.54
CCGCCTTCGACCATGACGGGCGTGGCGAACGGCGCCCGCTCTGGGCCCAAGTAATCCCACAGTCTCTCCTGGAAAATCGAGCGTAAGTCAGAAGCGATGTCAGAGGTAGGAGCAGAGAGGCAGAGACGGTCAGTCAAAGGCCGCGATGCGATGCGATGCGATGCAACGCAACGCAAAGCCCAAGAAAAACTGGAACCAGCCCCGCCGACTACTGACTACTACACACATACCAGTTGGTGCCACAGTTTCTCATTCACCTCTTTACTGAGGAGCATGGTGTCCGGGTCAAAGTAAGGCAAGGTCGGCAGATTGTGCGTCTTCTTCGCCTGCACGCTCAAGGTCGACCACTGCGTGTCACACCATAGTTGTTTGCGGTAGTCGTTCTTGTGGTTTTCATGCCGGGCGAAGGGCTTGGTGTGCCGGGATGCTGAGTTGATGATGTCGGCGGCCGATTTGCGCGTTGTGGTTGAAGGGTTCGACATGATAATAGAGACGTCGGTCTGCCCTCGAATACTACAGTAGCTCGTGCACCCGGTGATAATGAGCTACAAGACGTATTATCAGGATGCGGAGTGATATCAGTATTGTGGTATATATCACGGCGGCAGCTTCGGGAGTTTTGCGGTATTTTCGAGCTACGGTGCGTCATCAAGCCGGGACACGCACAACCCCTTCACGTGGGTTTCACTCTTCTCTGTTGAAGCTTCATTGTTCATCTCAACTCGTTCATTGACAGTCTCATGGTCCCCAGCAAGTGGTACACACTCGCAAATGTCATTCGAGGCTCAAGGCAAGCAGTGGTAACAAGTCCAGGTGCAGGTCAGGTACAGGACAAGAATATCCCTCCCATCAACCCTGAAACAATCCCACGGCTCAACATGTCGACACATCTCTCATCTCCGCTTCATTTCATCTTCGTATTGTTCAGCTTCTGCTATCGAAGTCAGCTCACAAAGGTATTGTAATTCCGCCTGGGAATATCCCTCAGTGTAGAGGCCTCCAGCTCATCATCAGCATATCTCTTTGTTTCATTTCATTTCGTTCGTCAAATCATAACCGTGGGCCTGCAGCCTGCGAAAAAAGATCATTCCATCTCTCGTTCCAGGATGCATTTCCAAGACATATGTGTAAGGGATGTCTGGGTACCCAACTGATAGCCGCCAGGGCGAAGCTATAGCCGCACATACCGCCTTTACAGCCGGCCATCCTGGTGACCATGCTTGCGTTTGTGGCCTCTACGATGGACACGCGCAACCGACGAGGGACCACCTGACACAGTCACAGTCACAACTTCCTCGACCAAGACCAAGTTGATCATGACACCATTGCTCATGAAAGCAGTCGTGGTTATGTGTTGACTCTTGGTTGTGCATGGACTCAGCGTGGTGGCTGGCGGCGAGGTCGACATCGAGGCAGTGGGTCCAGGAGTGGGTACGGCAGGTGTGGACAAGGCTGTGGAATTGGCAGTGGGTGCAGGTCTCGCAGTCGCCGCTGTGGCTCCAGGCGCAGGTCCCATGGTGGCCGATCCAGGCCCAGCCTGTATCTGGACATTTCCCGGCAATTGCTGAATGAGATTGATCGGCTCGTTCTGCAGAATTTCTGGAGTCTCCATCTTGCATTGAGTGCCAGCATCAACTTCTTGTAGGTCAAAGATTGGACAGTCGTCCTGGTTGCCGGAAGCCTGCTGCGGAAGATTGCATGCAGGGCTGTCGATGGCACTCTGTAGGACACCTGCATCCCATGCGCACATGAAGTCTCCATGATAGCCATATCCTGTGGGGTCACCGTTGGAGAAGGTAAATTGTCCGCCCATTCCGGCGAAGAGGTTTGTTTGATAGATAGTTTCGTAGAACAATGTTGGCAGGCGCACAGGATATCCGTCCGGACATTGGCCATTTTGGACCTCATGCGGATAGGCGACATGGCTGGTGTGGTCTTCACTGTCGAGATCTTTGCCGTTCCAGCAGGACGGGAACATGACCTCAGCACGGATGCCATCTGTACATTGGGCGTCGAGGAAACGTTTGTCTCGCAGGTAGTGGTATTGGCGTGCACCCTCTGGCTGTGCACCGTAGTTTAGACAGTTGAAACCAAGAGCCTTTTCCATGAGTGCTGGCTGAGACTTGTCACTGGCATTCCAGTTCGACATTGGCGGGTCTGGGTTAGGACCAAGAAAAGCACGCTTTATGGAATTGCCGGCCACCATACGGAAGTTCTGTGGGAAGGCCGTGACCGGGTCTTGGAAGACTGGGTCACGCTCGGTGAAGTAGTACCTGTGCGTTCCAAATGTCAGCCTGCAGCACGTGGCTTTGAGTTCGGGAAGACTTCGGGGGAGTTCTTACACAGTCAAACCGCCAGATGTCGGAACCATTTCGAGAGTGCCGTTGGCGTGCTGGAAGTACATGCGCGGAGTCCAGTAGACAGAGTGATCTTGCAGGATGGAGCAGCTCGTGCAGTTCGATGCGAGAAGCTCTTCAAGAGTTGGCTCAAGTCCCATATCTGCGACAGTGGTCAGTGTTCCTGTCTGACACTAGTGGTGATCGAACTTACTGGATGCGCCAAATATTACGTGGAGATGCTGAGATGGGGTGCCGGGGGCGACAATGGGATCAACTCTGCCGTTGCCCAGTTCGCCGTGGCAGAGATGACGGAAAAAGGCATTGGCCGGGCCAATGAAGAAGAGGGACACGAGAAGCATGAGAGAGGTTTTGAGCTTGACGCGCATTGTCGCCATTGTCCGATCGGTCGCGGCTTTTTGTAGGAGGTTTAGCTGCGGAATGAGTGTTTGACGGTTAATGATCGAAGAAGTGGTAGATCGGTCGGCGGTATCAAGTCGGAGTGTAAGGAACGAATGTATGAAGGAGTGGAAAGATAACGACGGGATGATCGATAAAAGAGCGTCGGAGGTCGGTTGAGCAGGGGACAAGAGACGGTCGATGGGAAAGATAGAAGAGCGCAAACACGAAGATGAGTCGGTAGGTGAGAGATCAACTGGCAAAGTGAGCAAGAAAATGCGGGAGCAGGGAAAGCGCCGCGGTTCACTTACCGCCAAAATTTGGTGACCGCGACCCCAGCTTCACTCCTCGAGCCTTCTGTGTTGACCGCTGTTCGCTTCACCTGGTCGTCACAATACTCGCAGTTAACCGTGAAGTCCTTGCCGCCTTGGAACCTCACTGCCGTTGCGCTGCCGCCGAGAACCCGACCTAGCACCGCACGCGAATATGGGTGAGCGTATAGTGAATATTGTTCGACCCTTGGAATCGTCTGGCTGTTTCGATCACACCACCGCAGGACAATTTGAGCGCTGTTGGAAGTACGGGGTCAGGGTTCAGAGGCAGTCGCTGACAGTCGTGCGCTTGTATCAGCTATGTATGCTCTGGTCAGCCAGCTGCCAGTTCTCTGACGGTATGTGCTCGCAGCCAAATTGCGACAAACAACCTCGTGGGGAAGTTGAAATGAGCGGACGTTGTTATGGAGCACACAACAGGAGGCGACAAGAATAAATCGCCAGAGAAACGAGGGTAGCATCACACATAAAGACCAGATGCTCAACAAAGACCGCTTCACCGACCTCATCTACTCATCTTACAGGCGTGGTCATTCATTTGCACCTGACTTCATCTGCTTTGTCCCCGCTGTTCGGAGATCCAGCGTCGGGGATGCGTCGCTGGTGCAGAACCATGGATTGAAATCCAGCTGAAATCTCAATTCCTGCTGGTTGCCTTGGTCCTCTCTGCGCCATGGGATTGCGAAGGGCAATGCACAGGAAGTAGTCCTGCGCCTCACGCGTCGCTCGCCTTTCATTCCTTTGTTGTTGCACGTGTGCCATGCCATGTCTTTGTCATCGTTAATGCAAGATACCGCATGCTAATCTCCGCCGGTGTACAGTGCCGGAAGTGAACAAACAGATGCGATTGGGAGGCCCCTTGTCAGGAAAGCTCCAGAGTCGGGCAAGATACCTGGTTGGACATGTCACGGGTCGCGGCCATGTTGTTAGAGGGTGATAAATCCAACCATCCCTTGCGTCACCAACGAGCGAGGTTCGCTTAGGCCATCCGTGGCCTCGTGTTCGCAATCAACGTGGGCACCCAGCAGTGATCGACCCAGCCGGTTGTGCGCGAGAGCCGACGGAGTCTGCGGGAAACCTGCGAGATGGACCTCTTCACTGAGTAGAGCAGAGCATACACGGTATTTCCATGTGGGAAGGGAAGAGGAAGTCGTCGAGAACAGGATGACTTGAAAGGCGTCTTGGGCTGGACTTGGCCACACTAACATATCCAGTAGATAGCCGACCACGCTAACCATTATTCCCTGCAATAGGGGTCTCTAGGCGTGTCCTGAATGGAACGTTCTGTCTTGTGCTTCTGAAGCCGTCGCAAGATGTCGCATCAGGACCGCAATTCCAGCAAGGGTTCAAGGACTCGTAGCACTCCAAAGTCATTCTAGAAGTGGCCATCCAATTAAAAGCTTCTCCCGGAAGCTGCGTCTGGCGTGCCGAAGTACCTCGCCGATAACCGCTGGTACGCGAATCCCAGACACGTTTGCCCCTGTGAGCCCTACCAGGGGCTCGGAGTGGCGCGCATCGAACGGTTTGCCCAGCAAAGCAGAAAATCTCTTCACTGGGTAGGATCCCGATATATTAGACTTTTGGTAGGATCTAGTACAGCCATGAACCGGTCACGAAGACTTACGTCAGGGTCAAACCCGAAGATGGAGATAGATAGGACGGCAGGTCAGTTGGTGCCGACCGGATGTGTATGTCTCTGACTAGGAACAGACCTGGAGGGCGAGATGGCCCTGACCCGGAGTATGTTGCACGAATCGACTCTTGCAACGCTACTGACCTCGCAACAGTGATGAGCAACATCTCCACCACGGGTCACATTCCCGAAGCTCGGGTCCTGATTATCATGACGGGAGGTACCATCTGTATGCAGAAATCGCCCAACGGCCTCGTCCCGGCGCGGAACTTCTTGGAAAGATGCATGGCGCCGCGGCCGGAATTCAACGACGGGGAGATCCATGACCCCATGGAAGTGAGGTTGCACGACGGGCCCGATGGCCTGGGCGAATTGCAGAGCTTGCGGACGCCGACGAGCGCATATGGGAAACGGGTCAGGCAAGTCAGCGGCTTTCACCGCTGAGCCAGCATCGTCACTTTGCCATAGCAGCCGGCTCTGGGATGTGACGTCGGCCGTGACCGTGCTGACTTCTCTCCAGATATGCGGTGCTTGAGTTCGAGCCCCTGCTCGACTCGTCGTCCATCGACAGCCACGGATGGGCCGAGATTGCGCAAACAATATTCCGAAATTACAAGCTGTTCGACGGATTCGTCGTCCTTCACGGCACCGACAGTCTCGCTTACACCTGTTCGGCTCTAAGCTTCATGTTGCAGAACTTGGGCAAGCCCGTCATACTCACTGGTACGTCGGTCCATATACATGTCACGTGCGATCTGGCTCTTGCACAATCAGCAGGCCTCCGACGTGCTGTTCATATAGGAGTTCTGTAGCTCCGTTCGGAGCCGTGCATGGAGGTGACAGAGCTGACGGTCAAAAGGTTCCCAGGTGCCCTTCTCAGAACGCAAGAACGACGCGATGGAAAATCTCCTCGACTCCCTGGATATTGCAGGGCACTTCATGATCCCTGAGGTCTGCCTCTGCTTCAACTCCACGCTGTTTCGGGGCAACAGAACAACAAAGGTCTCGGCAAGCGCGTTCGATGCGTTTGCTTCTCCCAACTTTCCTCCGTTAGCCAAAATCTCTGCGATCGATACCAGCGTCGAATGGAGTCTGGTCACAAGGTCTACGTCCTTGGAGGCATTCAGCGTTCAGGCGAACCTCCAGATCCATTACGTGGCTTGTTTGCGCATTTTTCCGGGTATCAAACCTAGCATGGTGGACTCGGTCCTGAGGACCGAGGGCTTGCAAGGCCTTGTCCTCGAGACGTTCGGTGCTGGGAATGCTCCCAGTGGGCATGATAACAAGCTCACGCAGGTAATCACCGAGGCCGTGCAGCGCGGCATCGTGATTGTGAACATCACTCAGTGCTTGACCGGGAGTGTCAACCCTCTTTATGCGCCGGGAATGGTGCTTGGGCGTGCAGGAGTCGTCGCAGGTGGTGATATGACAAGCGAGGCGGCGCTGACCAAGCTGTCGTATCTGCTGGGCTTACCCGGGGCCACACCGGATTCAGTGGCTAAAGGCATGGCAGTCTCAATTCGCGGTGAGCTTTCTGAGCACGCGGGTACTATCTTCAGACACCCAACCGGCGAACTTTCGTCGCCTGTCGCCCAGCTCACAGCGATCGCCTATGCGATCGCAAGCGGAGACGTCGAGAAAGTGAAAGACCTGCTTCGCAACGACAGCCAGCTCATGAACCGCGCGGACTACTCTGGAAATACGCCGGTCCATCTCGCAGCGACGGGTCCTAGCCTGGCCGTCCTTCGGCACCTTCTATCCCTTGGTGCATCGTAAGTCTGGAGAAATCCTTGCATTTTAAACTTTCCCCCGCCAGGACAAGCTAACTGCCTCTCGCAGGGTACACATCCGAAACCACACTGGATCAGGCAGGACACCACTCTTTCTTGCCGCGAACGCAGGTCTCTTACCGCATGTTTTGCTCTTACGGCAGGCGGGCGGACATCTCCATGCCGAAGAGTTGGAGACGGCGAGACTCCACGCCAGCCAACGACCAGACGTATGGAAGGCAGCCGGCCTGGAGGCGCCCTAAGAGACCTGGAACGGCCTGTGAGGGTGAGGACCTTGGAGCACGGTGATCCCCACCAGAGTCAATCACGACGCAGCGGTATCGGCACATGGGCTCACCAGATGTGCTTTCTGCGCCCGTTGGAGGTGTGGACCATGCCGCAGGCTAAAGCGCCCCTAGCATGCCATGCAAGATCACCAGATGATTACCTCGGCGTGCGTCCAGCCCTCGTGGCATCGTAGGACGAATTTGGATGCACGTCCCACAGCCAAAATGGTCAAGCTACGAGGGCGAGGCGCCTGTACTACGAGGGACGGGCAGGCAACACGTCATTTTTCGAGCACCTCTGCCAACAACACCATAGCATGAGAGGCATGGGAAAAGCCCAGCGCGATGGGGCCGCGGAGGTGTCCGGAGTGAGGATTGACGACGCCCAGCTTTGGTACCCACCACAGCCAAACTTATCTCGTCACCGACATCTCAGTGGGACTACTGTGTATGCACCCGGACCACCTGGCAGGCCCCTAAGCGATCGTGGGCGTGAGACACTCATGCCATTCCCGCTGGCCTTGGCCTAGAGTTAACTACACGATCCAGGGAGCCGGCTGACCCTGGGCGCTGATTGCCACTCTCCCCGCCTTTTCAAGAGACCTGGTCCTCCCCCGCATTTGATTTGGCGGCGTGTGCCTGACATAGCCATCCGTGGATGGCGGAAGTCGGCTGGCGACGGTCGTCACCTCCTGTCCCTCTGGTCTGACCCCCTCAACAGATCGAGGTGGTCTCGACGTTGACGGATTCGGGTTCTGATTCCTCAACGGCGCATCAGGCACACAGGAAGCGTTTGAAATGTCGTGCTCAACATGGACCCGGACACCCGCTACTACCTTTGTCTCCGGTTACGTAAAGGATAAGCTGCATCAGGTTTGGCGGTGATAGACCTTTTTCACACACAGTCACAGAATTTCGCTCAGGCCAATGGTCCTCGAATGTGCAGACCGGACTGGTGCACGGAGTCCCAGTGACTCTCTTGCCCAATACGGCGGTATGGCCATGCTCATGATTCCTTCCCAACGTTTGGGAACTTACAGTGTGGTCACTCCTTCTCTTCTGTTTTTCTATTCAACTCTCCGGGCCGCTGCAAGGATCACCAAATCCGTGGATTTTAGCTGCTGTTCACTTCTTTTGCGCAAATTTCCATATCACGTTTTTGTCCTCTGGCGATATACTAAGTCTGTCCTTTCCGTCCAATTCTCAGCCGCAGGCCTCTCGCTCTGACGGCACGAGGCATAGACTGCCACATGCCCAACAAGAGCAAGACTATCGCCATCGTCAACGGTACTGGTCGTCAAGCGGCGTCGGTTATCCGAGCAGTGGCGGCTCTGGGTTATGCCGTCCGGGCGCAAGTCCACTCCTTGCAAGGATTGGTTGCTGAAGAGCTCGCCGAGTTTCCCAATGTCACCTTGTTCGAGGGGCCGTTGTTGAACAACCAAGTCCTCATCGACACCATCTTCGAGGGCGCGCAGATAGCCTTCATCAACACCAACCCCCTCGGCGGCGATGAGATCAAAATCGGCAAGGCTCTAGCCAATGCGGCCAAGAAGCGGAACATCCAGCATTACATCTACAGCAGCATGCCCGACCACTCGATACACAACCCACACTGGCCGGCTCTGCCGCAATGGGCTTGCAAGTTCACGGTGGAGAACTACATCCGGCAGCTTGGCCTCCCGTCAACCTTTGTCTATGCGGGAATCTACAACAACAACTTCACGAGCTTACCGTATCCTCTATTCTGCATGGACTTCAAGGACAACGGGAGGCTCGAATGGCGCGCACCTTTTCATCCAGACACCAAATTACCTTGGCTGGACGCAGAACACGACGTCGGGCCCGCGGTGTTGCAGATTTTCAAGGACGGTCCGAGCAAGTGGAATGGACACAGGTATGTTTGCGCTCCGTCCTTGGCCCTTTTTACAGAGTTTTCCTTGCTAGTTCTTCTTCACGAGCCAACAAATGAAAACGACTCGAAAATTGGCGGTCGATCATCACCGTTTCAGGAGCGACGAGAGCTTGAGGCCGATTTAGATCTGACACTCCACATCACTAGGATCGCCTTAGCATTTGAGATGCTCACGCCAATCCAAGTTTGTCAAGCCTTTGAACAAGCACTGGAACGGCCGTGCAAATACGTCTTCGACAGACATATCGAAGTCAAGGTCCCCGTGCCGAATGGTTACCGCGAACAGCTCGCCGGCATTGAAATCCTGTTCGGACAATATAACGCGCCTTATTTCCCGGGCCCGGATTTCGACTACGACACCAGACGCAAGGGCAGCAACGAGACCATCACGCCAGGCAGGAACAGCAGCGAGTCGCGCAAAGCCAAACCTGGCAAATTGACCGACGAAGCCCGGTCTCTTTGGCCAGCGTACCGGCCCATCTATGAGTACGCCAAGGAGGCTTTCATTGTCGAGGAGGAAGCAAACGGCAAGACTTGGATGATTGACAAAAGTGTGAGCACTTGAAGAGTTGGCATCTTCGTTCGTGCGCCTGGCAACGACCGTTTATGGTATTCGACGAATTTCTGGGCTGTAAAGTAATTTATGACGGAACAAGCATAGCATGTGTCGCATTGTCTGGGAAACAGGTTGTGAAACCGGAATCGTACGGGCGTATTGCATTGAGCATCTGCTGAACAGGACGATGACGGCCTAGGTGATGGACTTGAGGCTTTTGTCAGTTCCAAACGGATGATTCGACTCTCTCCTTGTCCCACCGTCGCCAGATCCAACAACATTCCGCGAGTTTCCAGCGACTTTGATCAACCAATTTACAGGACCATGGCCACGCGACAGAGTACATGGTCCATCCGAGCTCTTTGTGAGTATGATGCTCTTGGTACTCGGATCTCGGCTCTCGCTCTTTGGTCCTCGGGTTCGACCTTTCGGGCAATCTCCTGATTGATCTATTACCAAAGATTTTCGGTTCTCCTGCCGCCGGTGAAGGAATGGGTGGCGACATGATGCCATAGAACATGGAGTCGTGCCACTTGCAGCCATGTCGCAGTAAATGTGATTCTCCCCGTAGAACAATCGCCCGACTGCTCCTCTCTATCGTGGAAGCGCTGCATGGAGCGAAGAGGCTTTCCATTCCAACCACTCTGTCCCGAAGCAGGCTGCCTGCATTGGCACAAGGGCGCTTCGTATCCGGGCTCTACAGACCCAAGACAAAAGGACATCCATGCCAACAGCTTCGATTGCCGACGTCATGATCTAGAATGAGTGCAAGGATGATGCTGGTTATGTTTCCAGAGATACACAGCACTCTTTCGGGTACCTGTCCATATGTCTGTTGGCGCAGACGATTGATGACTCAGCATGGCATTCGGAGTTTTCGATCAGTCTCAATTTTCTTTTTTTTCTTTTCGGCACAGTCACTCATACAAGAGTGGGAATAACTCTTGTCGCGGGCTTCCTAACTGTAGTCAATTCTTACTTGCCTTTGTGGGTGACCTGAATATCAAGCAGCTACCGTTGCTTCTGTGCTGAGCCGGCTGTCTTTGACAGGGCCATCAGTCAAACATGTCGGACAAAGATGCGGCCACGCCTCGATTGTTCCTGATACGCCACGGTAAGACTTTTCATTCACCCCCGGTCATCAGAATCATTATGGACCTGGAATAAGCCGTCGCTGTTCTTACCCAAAAGAGTCGTTGCTGTCGTTGTTGCCGCCCCCGTCTTTTCGACTCACACGAGCCACTTCTTCCTAGGTGAAACGGAGTGGTCCCGTAATGGCCGCTACACCGGAATCAGCGACATCCCTCTCCTACCCGAAGGCGAGGAGAAAGTCCGCCAGACAGCCTCGGTCGTCTTCGGTGGTGGACGATTGATCGACCCCAGCAAGCTCACATCTATCATCTGCAGCCCGAGGAAACGCGCACGACGAACACTCGAAATCCTACTGGAGCAGATACAAGATGCCGTCACGAAGGAAACGCTCGAAAGAAAAACGAATGTCACCGAGGAGATTGCGGAATGGGGTTATGGCGACTACGAGGGCCTCTATACCCGTCAGATCCAAGAGCTCCGCAAGTCGAGAGGTCTCGACAAGGAACGGGCCTGGGATATTTGGCGAGACGGGTGTGAAGGGAGCGGAGGAGAGTCGGCGGCACAAGTGCAAGCACGCCTCGATGGGCTGATTTCGCAAATCACGTCAATTCACCAGGAAGCGTTGGAGAAAGGCGACCGGAAAAGTGATGTCGTTGTGGTAGCGCACGGCCACATATTGAGAGCGTTTGTCAAGAGGTGGTTACAGTTCGACATGGGCGCCAGGCTGGAGTTGATGCTGGAGCCGGGAGGCGTGTGTGGGTTGAGCTATGCGCATGGCCATATTGAGCAGAGGGCCGTCCTCGTCGGCATGAGCTTCCCCAGTTCGACCTGAGCCTTAGACACGAAGACCACTCTGGGAAGATATAAGAATACTGGTCGCGCCGCAGATGGCACCGCCCGCACCTGGATCTCTTGTCAAGCGAGAGCACGAGGAGCTAAGGATTCCGTCTTAGCCCATCACTCCTCCTCGCCCTCTCCAACGTGGCACCCTGCTCCGTACATTTAACGCGCCTAGCTCGACATGACGTAATAGTTATCTAAATCGGTCTAGTGCCTCGCTTATCAAAGCTTCGTCACTGGCGGACATTTTTTTCTGTTTTCTCGCTTCTGCCGGTCGCGTGCGTCTTCGGTTTCTGTGTGTCAATCCGCGTCGAAGCAGCGAAAGCTCACCACCTCGTTGCTGGAAACTGCCTACTGGGTATTGCCGAACTGCTGGTGCCGCCGAGATCCCAGCGACCTCTTCCTGTCCTTGACGATATCTTTGCTCACCCACGTGACACAGCATCACTGCAGAAATGAGCTGTATACAGTATCTTCAGCTTAGTGAGACCACAGCTCGCATCAAGTGTTCGTCCTTTTTGCTTCTTATATTATCTCGCAATGAGCCAAGACCATGATGTCCATAACCAGCTTCTAATCCATGTTTAGCTTGCGCAAAGATATCAAGTTCGCGCTGAGGCCTCATTCACTCTTGTGCTAAGACCGCATTCGCTCTCACTGAGGACCATGCCCTCGACGCTCACTACGTCGTCCACGGGCTCATCTTCAGTCGGTCAGTCGCTTGTGTAGCCAGAAGACCGACAGGGTTATATCTGATGCGGTGCTTGCTCGCTGCTCGTGCTCGTGCCCATTCTCACGCTCGTGCTTATTCTCGTGCCCATGGTCAGGCGTAGGCTGCGCCATGCTTGGAGATCTCAGATCCGGCATCGCCCGAGGAGAGAGAAGCAGAGGAGATCAGTCCGCGGAGGCAGTAGACCGCCAGAAATTCGTCCAGGCAATTCAGGCATCAACGACCGGGTCCAGGACTCGGCGTGTACTTGAATCGTCTGCTCGGCTTGGTGCTCGTCACGTCTCGCATAGCAGAGCATAGCATGGCATGGCATGGCCGACAACGACCCCTCGTCCACGTCGTGCCCAGTCCAACTCAGAGAGGAGTCCCGCTTCAATTGTCCGTCTGTTCATTCGTCCATTCGATCGTTCACCAACTCACTCATTTCTTCCCCCTGCCCTTTCCTCGCGCCTTGTTCCCCCCTTCCTCATGCTGGTCTTTCACCTTCACAAACCCGCCCTTGACCAACGCGTCCCGTCCGACCTGGTTGATCAGCCTGAATCGATCGGGACCCAGCTTCACGCCGCCGTACCACCGACTCACCACGACCAGCACGTTCCACACATCCATCAATTGCATCAGATGGAGGAGACGGCCACCGGCCGCGGTTTCGCCATCGTCGTCCGAGTCCTGGATAACAATGTCGATCGACACGGCCCCGTTCGTGGATCCTGCCGCCACGGGACGACTCTTAATCCGCCACGCCGAGATGTTATGCGTCGCTTGCGCGACTTTCTTGTTACTCGCCACGAGGTGGGCCAGGGCGTGTTGTGCGTCATCGAGGGAATGCACCGCACACGCGCGGGCGACGAACGTGGATTTATTAACGGTCAGGGGCTCGGACAAGGTCCATTGCGGTGCTTGGGCAGCTAGGAATGTAGAGTCAGAGGAATAAAGCTGCGACGTCACGGGGGGAGGTTCATCGGCGCAGGTACGTGGGCCGCCATCCGGCGCGAGCGGAGGTGAGGCGGACCTGTCTTGAGCATATTCCTGGTGGGCGGTTTCAGCCGTGCCATGGTGCTGGGCGTGGGTCTCATGATTCTGGTCGTCCTGGGGTAGGAGGAGAGGGCCCGCCTCCTCCACGAGGTCGAACAGGCAGACTTGACCCTCGCTGAACACGCGGCCGAGCACGTCCCGTAAAATGCTTACGGCAACTTCTCCTTGACCTCTTCTTGAATGGTCTCCTGTAGACTGCGTGCCTGAGATCTGAGGCGGGGCATCCGGGTATTCGGCGGGAAAGGAGATGAGGAACGAGATGTCAGAGTCCGGGAGGCGAAGGATCGCAGTGATGGTCGTATCTTTCCCCGACGGGGGTTGCAGGATGAGCGTGTCGCCGTCGTAGATAGAGGTCAAGGCTTCGATCTCATCGGCCAGAGCGCTGTTGGCCAAGGCGACGCCATCATTGCCAGTGCCATCATCCAAAGGCATGAGTTTAGAGAAGAACGGCGAGTATGACTGAGTTGGACGAACACTGAACATATGAGTGTGCTCGGTAAAGCTGCCGTGATCGAGTGCCCTAGTGCAGAATTCTGTCCAATCACATGTCCAGCCTTGCTCAGCCTCGCCTGCCAATATACATACAGACAACCTGTCCAAAAAGACTCCCAGGCTTCTAGCTCGAAGACCACACGCAGCGAAGCATCCACATCAGCAGGCAATCGTCGCCGGTTGCTGCAAGATCAACCTCCCAAATCAACGAACGTATCACCCACATCACCACCACCTCATACGCCAACGTCCTTATCGCTGATAGCATCTCCCTGTTTATCATTGCCTCTTCCCGTCCCTGACTTTCCTCGCAACTTTGGCCACGACAGGTCAGCCGTGGGGCGAAAACGGTCCCGGAGCGCTTCAGAAGGGTAGTTCACAGGGCTCTCGCCCCCAATGAAGATCATAGAATCGTAAATCAAGGCGCCGAACAGTCCACCCAAGACAGTACTGACCCATGGGCCCCAGATAAACCAATGGTGACTGAGCGTGAAGGGCACACTACCAAAACCAGCCCACCATGTGACAAGGCGGGGACCCAAGTCACGGCCGGGATTAAGACAAGTACCCGTGTTGTAACTAAAAGCCATCTCTAACGCAATCGTCAGCAATCCGAGAACGAACGCCGCCATGCCTGCCCCAGGTGGGGCATTTCCGTCATCTCCCATCGCCAGAACAGACCCAGCTAAAATGGCGGTCGCAACGAACTCGTTGAAAAAGGCTGCGGCCGAGCTAAGGCCGGGTCGTGGTGCTGTCCAGAATGCGGGGCCTGCGAAGACTATGTTAGATTTGGCAACTTTTGCGATCACACGTGGATACCTACCTGCGATGGACATGTTAGATCCGGCAAAGTCTGAGATTGCATCACGATAGAGTCCATAGGCAATCCCAGAAGCTGCAATGCTGCCGAGGAGCTGGGCGACGAGATATTGCCAGAAGTCGTGCCAGGGGAAGCCACGGAATACTGCCAATACAAGTGAAATCGTCGGATTCATGTGGGCGCCAGAAATGCCACCAGCGATGTAAATAGCGGTCATGACGCCAAAGCCCCATGCAAGGTACGCCATCAACAAGCTGGCATTGTCATTCCGGGCAGAGCTCATATGCGTGATGGAACCACAGAGGCCAATTGTCATGAAGACCATCGTGCCCAGGAACTCTGCAAACGGCTTCCGCAACCTGTGCCGTATAGGACCCCACGAATTGAAGAATAGCGGTTCTTGTTGTTGCTGGGCGACCTTCCAGTCCGAGCGATCGCTATGAGAGTGATACGTGTCCGAGTCTGATCCATGGCTGCCGTGGCCCAGATTTTGGCCGTCGCCCCCAGATTCTGCCGTGTCTCGCCGAGTGCGTAGCGCAGAAGTAGCAGCCACTCCACTCCGGACGGCATATTCCAGGCCACGGCCGACGACTAAGTCTTGCATACGGTCCGTAGCAAAATCGTTGTCGGGATCAACTGCGATCGTGCCACTAGGCGACGGCGGCGAACCCCGCGCCTTGTCATGAGCACTGATATTTTCGTCCTCCAGCTGCTGCTGCCTGTGGCTTACATCGGTACTCCGGGTTCGACGCGAAGGTAGGATAGCATGTGGGGCTTGGGCGTCTCTGCCATAGCTCGATGCATTTGCTGTTGTCGCTGTGCGGAGAAGGTCATCCCCACGAACAGGCTTCTGCGCATTGCGTGAGGGAGTGACGGTGATCTGTGGTGCAGGCTGTGTACCGGTCGGGGCCGTCGTGTCGTGCGAGGTTTCACGAGCTATGCTTGTTTCTTCCTTCGGACGGGATGCCGAACTTCTTCGCATGCCTGATCGAATTTTATGGGGTAGGGGTTCGGCAAGGCTGAAAATAGGTTCATGATGTGCCCTGGGGTTCGGGGCATACTGATAGCGGTCATCGCTGCCATGACTTCCCCGTTGGTGGGTGTCGGATCGACGGGAGGGACTCCGGGTAGCTAAGGGTCCTGCAAGAGAAAATGGTGCCGATAGAGGGGTACCGGTCGGTCTCAAATGCCTCGCAGGGCCACGAGTTGACGCGTTATAAAGACTTGATCGAGCCGAGAACTCGCCAGGGTTGGACATTGCTAACAGATGTGGCTGCTCCTGCCGGCAACCTCTGGGTGCCTTGGTGATAGAGAAAGCCGAATGGCCACTAGGACTGTAGGCCAGGCAGGTTGACGAAAGGAGAGCTCAGGGTAGTTAAAGGTGAAGTCTAAGAAAGACGAGTATCATATGCGGCGGTGGTCAAAGAAAAGCAAAGGAAATCTCCAGCCAACTCACAAACGAGCTTACAGAGAACCTCTGTCTTCTTCACGAAGAGCCCCTGCCGACGCGACGGAACGTGCCTTCCGCTCCAACGTCAACGATGAATTAAGACAGTGAGCGGGATCGGCTGCATGATTTTGTTGGTGGCAGGGCTGTTGCGACCAGAACGAAAGTGAACGTTGATTGAGATGGGAGTGATTGGAGATGGAGCAGGCAGAACGTCATTTCCATATGACGAAGTGAACCGGAACTGACCTGGCCGTGTATCCGGCCGTTGTCTGGGCAGGGGAGTCCTTCGTTGGGGGCGGACCATCAATGCGTCCTGAGACGAAACAGCACGAGCAATGGATTCCCATACCACAACGAGGATGATCAGGGGTTTTAATGGCGGGTGGCAATGGGCGAAGCAATGAAAATTGCGCCGCAAACAAACCCAAGACAACGGAAAAGCTGTCGCGGGATATTTTCCCTTACGCCCGGCCAATGACAGATTGATCCCTTTCATTCGTCTTGGTTTCCCCTACGAGGTACCGTAGTAACTCTGCATCACGCACATGTATGGCACTGCGGAGAGAGGACAAATACGAGTCTAAACTCCAACGTCAGAATGCTTAGAGAGTGGTTCAGACCTCCCGTCCTCGCCCAAGGTTGGGCGGATGATGATTGCTTCCTTTGACCGTGGTCTTGGATATGTTCGGCCAGGGAATCAGAAATCGTGGAGGGGAAAGGCTAGGTATCCGTTCTCTCACACACTCCTATAGCACCTAAAAGATCTTCTCGCCTTCTCCGCAATTTCACATTTCCCCGACCCATTGACTGTAACAGCTTGAAAACTTGTCTCAAGGATGGGGTGTTGAGGATTATGTTGCCCGAAGCCAACGACGCGAGAAGGGGCCAGAGCTTCGAGATTGAGCGCGATGGGTAGGTCGGGGAGTGATGGGACTGGAAGTCGAGGAGATCTTGAGTTTGAATCTAGATTATTGCCGGACGTATATAGGATGATGTTGTCTAGGTCGCAAGCTCATAACAGACCATGTGCAACAGAGATGTAGCTACGAACGCCACGTGGATGGCAGCAGCCAGGCTGGAATGTATTGCTGTAATTGAGGCTGTAAGGCATGACAAGGCGCACCCCACCTAGCACCAATATCTGGTTGAGGGCCTCAGTACGTGTCAGTATTATCGGCAACTCAACCTTCAACACAATGAGCAAGGATGCGCCGGCTGTAGACCTTTGCCACCCAACTGAGGGGGTTCGACTGTCTTCAGTCGAGCATTCGACGAATGAGGTACAAGTCCGAGTGTATGCCGGATCATTAAAGGCTGGTCTCGTCTCGAATGAGCAATTGTGCTTATTTGATGCTCGTATTCCTTCGAAGAGCCAAGGGGCCTTGAAGGAATATCTACATCATGCTATCACCTAGGTGGTTACCACCCAGCTACTCGCACGAGTACGAGGATTGGATTATGAGATCAAAATGACCCAGCAATCCGGAGGCTCGGAGTAAGATAAACAGACCATACGCTCCGGCTGTCGTATTCGGACACGATCACAAGCCCACGGTCAACATTAACCTTACATTCAGCGAGTCCAGCTTTAATGCAACAACGGAAGCTGATCCCAAACCACATCGTTTCGGTATGAGGTGACGTACATAGATGTATCCAGGCAATGTGGCATCCGATTCAGGGTCACCAATTGTTTCATCCAGAAAAGACTTGCTGAGCAATGGTCTGGTCTTGGTAGCTGACTTTGCAAACAGCCGCAGTCGCGATGCAGATGTTTGAACCATGATGGAGAGGGCAGCATTGAATGGCTCCCGGAGCAGTTTGTCATGATCTTTGGGCTGAGTCAGCCCCAGAGTCTACGTCACTGGTAAGGCAATTGTCATGGAGCAGCGCCAACTACGCTAGTTGGGCCTTAGTACCGACCTATGCTGCGGGAAAATAGCGCTGATTGGGGCGTTGCCCGCTTAAATTCCCTAGCCCCGCGGGTTTCCCAGTTAAAGCTTAGAGCCTGAGGAAGCACTCTTCAGTGCCTGGGCACGCGCTAGGAATGAGAGGCCAACGGCGACGACGGAAGTGGAAGACGCTGGACGAGAAGGGAAAAGTCGAGCTGATCAACGATGGGAGCCGAACTGGGTTTCCCTCTACCCTCGGGCACTGGGCATCTGCAACTTTTCTGCGTCAAGTCTGGCAACGTTGACGGCTCCATCTGTGGTTGTGAGGCTCACTTTGACATTTGACAGTCTGCTGCTTGCGTCGGGCGGATTGCTGAGTGACCAGCCCTCACTTCTGTGGGCGTGTTTTCTGGCACTCACACCTGACTCAGTGCCCATCGCCCTCACTCACCGAGAGACTCCCGACAACACAATCTCGGTCACTTTGGCTCACTCTGAGCTTTATCACCTGCGCCCGCGTTTTGATCATCTACCAATACCTACGTGCCGCGGACCTGAAGACACCGCGCTCCGGCCACCGTTGCAATGGCCGCGTCGCAGCCGGGATCGAGGCGCATCAGCGCGGTTAGCAACAGCAACACGGAACCGTTCCCCTCCATGCCTGAGTCGCCCGCAGGTCCCAGCTCTAACAATGACAACACGACGACGACGACAACGACCACCACGGTGCATGGGCCAACAATCACCACAACAATCCACCGCGGCAGGCCCTACACTATCACCTCCACCCAGCCCACGAACCAGACACCTGCGTCGATTGTATCTGCGCCTGATAACTCCGTCACTACTACCTCGGCCGGCCCAGCCACGACGCGAACGACGCTGCTCACTCCCTCGCAAACAAACAGGACCAGGCCGATTAGCATCAGAAGGTTGCCATCGACAAATCTGCGCGCTGGTTATGAAGAGAATGGGTCAAGTCTACCACCGAGTCGGTCAGCTTCTGGTCGAGGACGCAGCACGTCTGCGCCTCAACCCCCACATTTGACGGTTCCCGGGTCGAACAATTTGACCAGGCAAAGCACCAGACAGTCCATGTTGCCTACCGTGGCTGAAAATCCCCAAGCGGCAGGTGACGCCATTGTGGATCGGGAGACAATGAACGAGAACGTGAGAGGCGGTGTCAGCCGAAGGAGAAGTGTCAGTAACACTGCACGGTCTATCATGAGCAGGTTTAGCGACACCTCCAGAGAGCGGCAAGGACCCGAATATGAGTCGGAGGTCGTTGATCTGCTGGATGTGCTTGGTAAGTCAACCACAATTCGACTGATTTGAGAGAAGCCATGCTGATTTGTACCTTGCAGATCCCGAGGTTTCGACATTGACGACCTTGAACAACGTACAGAATTCGTTGTTCGTGCCAGATCTTGGTAGATGGGTCAACAGGAGACCCACATACAATCTCAGTCGCCGGACGACCCAAACACGGCGGCCAGAGCCCGTTAAAGAGGAAACCGGCATGGCTCCCATCCAGAGACAGCCGACGGGCACAGAAGAGCCCGCGCCGGAGCCGTTGGAGGAGGATCTGGCGCCCCCAGAGACCATGCAAAGGACTTGGTCATGGCAACGTAGACCCCAGATCGAACGCTCCCACAGCATTACTTCAGTTGTCACAGACTCACATTATGCTGTGCTCCCGCATGGCGTGTCACTGGATGGATGGAGTGAAGAGGATAAAGAGGCCCTCGATGACCATGTCCGACATATGCTGCACTCGAAACGGTCAAAATTCAAGCAGCGAATGATAGCCTTTGGGAAGTACATCCAAAAACGTAAGCCCGATGTGTGTATCCCTTACATGAGTTACTTGCTGACGCTGTTCCCAGCACTCGGATTCTTTGTCTTTCTTTACGCAACTTTGATCACACTCTTTGGTCTAGCTTGGGTCCTCTTCCTGATCGGTATGCCGTTGTCGATTCCACAAAGGGCCATTATCAAGACTGACATTTCGCACCAGGTTGGATCTACGTTGGAGACCGGAAAGACTACATCACGAACGTCATTGACAACGTGCTGGTAGCCCTGTTTGCGATCATGGGTGATGGTCTCGCGCCGTTCCGCATGGTAGATACCTACCACATGATTTTCATTGCTCACTATCACCACAAGAGCTGGAGACTACGGCGAGAAAGGGCGCTACCGAAGCTCCACGACCATAATGATTTGCCTGCACAGCGGGAGAAGGAAGCCGACCCAGAATCTGCAAAGCCGGAGGACTCTGAATTTTCCGTCTTGAACCCCAAACAACAGCAAAAGCTCATCCACCACCAGGCCAAGTTCTCGAAATCGCACTCTTTCTACAAGCCACATGAGACCGGAACCCACTACGCGTTTCCGCTCCATCTGCTCGTGGCTATTGTCGTACTACTGGATTGTCATTCGCTTTTCCAGATTGCTCTTGGCACCTGTACCTGGGCTATCGACTATCGTACGCGCCCACAAGCGCTGACAGCCACCATTCTGTCGTGCTCAATCACCTGCAACATCACCGCGGGTATACTGATTTCTGTCGGAGACCGGAAGACCAGAAAGAAGGATGTTGCATTGAGGATGCAGAGACAGGCGTTGACCCAGACGGCCATCGAAAAGGTGGAGAAGCACAAGAGGGAGCGTGAGCAACAAGCTGAAGAACAAGCACATCTCACCGATGCGCCCCGCAACTTCGAGGTTATTGACGAGGAGACGACCACCGACTCGAATTTCCCCAGTCAAGTAAACTCGAGGACTCATTAGTGGCGGTCCTCGGGTTCACCGACCAGGACGTTGCCAACTAGGCGTGGCGTTGGGGGTTGGTGGCCTTTGCGATTGAACATATCCGACACGACCAAGGACCTAATCAAGACCTTATGAAGAGGCGGAGGGAAGTGTACCTACTTACTCACTTGGCAGATTTGATGAATGTGTTTGACTGATTAGCTTATCCGCCTGGTTTGGACTTGGAATAGTCCGTGCATAATGCCATCATTCGTTGGGAATTGTTCCTGCCGCGACTTTAGCTCACGATCCGCACGGGCGTGCGATGATAAGGTGGCACGTGGAAAGAAGTTTGTCCCCCCGAAGACACAAATTGGTGATGGGCAACGAAACCACACCAGTACAGTGCATACGTTCATCAACCTACCAGGCCCGGTCTTCCTCATGGATATTAAACACTTCGGATTTGAATAGGCGTATGTATGCGCCGGCCCTTGCGGGGTATGAAAGCACTGATCTGTGGATCTTTTGACATGCATCGTGCATACTGGGACTCGCAATCAAGTCAAGACTAATTAGAGTATTAATTGGCCTGTAAGCGGACGTGAATTAGACATTGATTCATGCATTCATCCACAGTTCTGGCTGGTTGTCGATTTTTCGGAAACACCACAGCCAGAAATGCGACAAGTGTTTGTGGTCGAAAAGCGAAGCCAAAGCCGACAAGCGCTCAAGAATATGGTTCTGGATTGACCCAATGACACAGTTGGACGAGATCATTCCGCGAGGCTACACAACATCAAACGGCGGTCGTGACTGGGGTAAGCATTGTCGTCGCCGTCATTTTACAGCCTCGCTCCTCTCATCCTCCGCCCGGCGTCACCTACATGCACACTGTACGCAGACAGTGTGTCCGGCGCTACAATTTCGATGCATCCCTGAAACCATGAGCGAACGTGGGCGGGTTGTCGTCAACATCGCTCTGCAGCCACTTCACCATCCTGCGCGCTGCCCTCCTGGGGCCTAACCCGTCTGCATAACCCATGAAAGCTGCGTGTATCGTTAGCGACGTTGACGACACCATCTTGACGCCAGACATTGCGACTCAGTGAAGGAGAGAGCGAGTTGTGCGAGGTACTCACGTTGCATATGTTTGTACCCCATCATCTCGACAATCCTCGGATGAATGACATCCAACTTCCTCGGATCCACAGCCAATATCTGGCTCTCGATCGGGCGGATGTACGGTTGACAGTACTGTACCGTGGCGCTCTGTCGCGGCTTGTCGGATACGTTGGCGCCGCCGCCGTGCCAGAGCGTGCTGATGAAGTAGACGACTCCCCCCTCGGGACATAAGGCGGGAATCGTCTCCTCGGGCCTCCCCTGTCGCTTGCTGTCCCATTTGTGCGACCCGGGGATGATCCTCGTTGCTCCTGTGAGAATGGTTGTTCAGCAAAACGCGCGCGCCACACGCTGGGGGGGCCAGACGTACCATTTTCGGCGGTATACTCGTCCAGGGCGACCATGATGGCCGTGCCAAACGGCAACCTCGGTCGCGGGAACTGGATGTACCCGTCGTCGTGGTGCAAGGACTGTGCCTTCTCGCCGGGGTTGATGCTGATGGTGTGGAAGGCTGAGAGAAGATAGCCTTGGTCCAGGAAATAGTCGTTCAACGCCAGGACACGCGGTAGGATGACGAACTTGTCAAACACTCTCGACTTGTTCAGCAACGAGTATATGCGATTGGTGTTGAGGCCTTCGAAGTTGTTGCGCCCACTACAGTCGGTCAGGAGAGGGATACGTTAGCCCGATGTGATACACATGGAACTTCTTCCACCTCGCAGCAGGCAGCTGGATTGATATGCCCATCCGGCTGGCAAAGGGAGGTGGTTACGTGTCACGTCGGTAGGGATTAAACGCACCCCAATGCCCGCCCATCCTTCTGGAGCAATCGCACAATCTCGTCCCTCGCCTCCTTGGCTTCGGCCTTGGAGAAACAATTCGGCAGAATCACGTAGCCGTGTTCCAGGACGTGTTCGATGTCTGCCCGCAAACTCGGGTCCGACGGGAGTGGTCGCGGTGGTTTGTCGCGCGAGTAGATCTCGAACGAGTCGCTGACATCGGTGGACATGGTGTCGGACTCTGCCTTTGCAATCGAGTGAGGAAGATGGGTTGTGCTGAGGCTGTGCTTACACAGCAAGGACGGTGTTTAGGAGCCAAGAACTAATCAATCCCGTCTTTATATTTTCTCCTGTGTCATCGATGCGGGCGAGTGAGACGGAAGTAATCACAAACGACGGCACATATATTGCGCGACTCCCCCTTGGCCCATAATATCAAGAGCGGGGGAGGGAAGTCTCACTTTGGTGTTTCTGTCGCTTGAGCCTCGGTTCGATATCGAGTGTCAACAATGCCTCGTATTCTGTGTCCCTTACCACGCCCTTCACACATTATTGCCGGTCCCCCATGTTGTCAGTTGTTGATGATGATGATGATGATACTCACCTCCGCATATTCCCAACTGAGAGAGATTACTGTGGCTACTAAGTCCGGGGTGCAAACCTTGAGTGCCTAAGGATCCTCTGCAAACAATCACTCCACTCTCACTTTCTTTTCAACCTCGTTCATTGCTTTCGCTCCCCAGACAACCGCTGTTAGCAACTGTGCTTTCCCCTTTGTGGATCATGAAGCTGTTGAATTGGCTGAACCTAAGGCGAAGTGGCAGGACCCAAGTTCTTCCACTTGGCAAACAGGCTATCAGCGCGTAAGAATGATGTTGCAATGCAAGTGCGGTGACCCGTAATCGGGAATTCCACCGCGTCATCTAATTATTCGATGTCTCCACCGTGCGACCGCATTGCCGCTTCACGGGACATATTATCACAGTACCAGAAGCCTGCGTACGGCGTTGTCCATGAGATGCACGCGGGAAATTTCCCGACGTGCGTGCCTAGAGTGCCGAACTTTCAGATTTCGTCCATCAGCCTTTCTGACATGCCAGCCACGAGCAGCTTCAATTGAGAAGTCATGCTATGGACACCGTGTTGCGAGACGAGTACTAGCACTCATTCGAGCGTGCGTATCACTGATGAAACAGCGGGGCGAGCGACCGATGATGAGACTCTCGTCCTCTCGTCCTCTCGTTGCCTCCTCCCTGCCAGGCATGTGCTTGTATCACCGAACGAACGCCGGGCATGCCTCTGACTGCAGACCTCCTGGCTTCTATGAATTGTCCGAGCACTCTTTACAGTTCTACCAATATCCTTGACCCTCAGCGCTGTGCCACTTGATGACTTCCATCTAGAGCAAAAAGCACAATCACTTCCCTGGTCTCTAACCTACAGGCTTTCTCTCACCACAACATGCCGGCCGACGTGTGTATGGGTTGTGATGGGATCTGCCCAGCCACAGCGACCAGAACGCTTGAAATCAAATATACTCCGTGTCAGTGTCAGTCAAGGCAGTATCGTCAGTTGCAATGTACTGGTTGACAGCAAGAAGGCTACCGGACCTCCCTACCTATCGAGACAGGTCAGGCAGGCTAACATGAATGTTATCTGGACTTCCTCCAGTCCTCGCAAGGGATGTTACATCCCCTGCCCACTTCATGCCACTCTGTCACAGCCCGCCTCTTCCAGCCAGACACGGACACGGACACGGACGCAGTCTCACCTCAGGCAACAATATTACTCGCCCCAAACGGCGCCTGACTGCTCCACCTCAGAATAAAAGACCCGTCCCTGAGCGGGAACGCCTTCTTCATCCCCGCTTCCAACTCCTCCCACGTTTTACTCTCCGCCATCACCCTCTCCCACGTACGAATATACGTCTTCGTATCCCGGATATGAGAGGGCGCGAATCCATCCCCAGGCCTCGTGTGACTAGGGACCACAAACGCAGGATTCAGCGCCGCGGCGCGATCCAGGCTCTGAATCCACTGCCGTCTCAATTCCGGCGTCCAATCCTCGACAATCAACTGGTGGCACTTGCCGTAGATGACGTCGCCGCCCACGACGAGCTGCAAGTCCGGCACATGCAACACCGTGCTGTTGTACGTGTCGCCCTGGCCGACCTCGACGGCTCTCACGGCGTGGCCTTCGAGCATGAACGTCCCGTCCGCTTCTCCTCGACGGAGGATATAGCTGGCGTTGAACGGCGTGCTGGTGATTTGCCCCCCCGGAAATAACGACTGCCAGAAACTCGTGAACAAGGAGTCCTCGTACTGCTCTAGCATGTGCGCGTTGACATCTGCCCTGGCGACGACGCGGCATCCCGGGAAGGCCGCGCAGATCAGCGGGGCCGTGAAGAAATGGTCGCCGTGCCCGTGCGTGATGTAGATGTACTTGAGCGACTTGCGGGGGCCGAGCGTCGACTTGATCCACGCGGTCAGGTTGCCGGCCTGGGCGTCCGTCGCGGGAGCATCGACGAGCACGGCGTCACGAGACCCCTGGATCAGCGTGAATGCCGTGGGAGAAAACGTGAGGGCCGTGCTGTTTTGGTACACCACCGGTGCGGGCGGCAGGTGGTACACATCAGCTCGGAGACCCTTGGCAGAGGTGACGAACTCGGCGGGTGTCGGGGCCGGGAACGCGCAGGCCAGGACGGCCAGGGAGAGGAGAGGCGTTTTCATCTTATCGTGCTTCTGGACTGTGTGGCGTGAGGGGGATCAAGTGTGAAGGGAAGGTATAGACTCTGACAGAGTTCCGGCGACGTCGGCGGAGTTATATATGGATGAGAGAACCAGTACCTTATGCCCTGGCCCTCGCAAAGCCCTGCCGGAGTGTACTGTATTCATCAACCGGTACGTCGATTTTTTTCCGCTCGTCAAATCATGAATGCATGCACGCAGGCACGGACGTAAACTAACAGATGCCTTGCCTCCCTCCCTTCCTTCCTACCTTCCGACCTTCTCTCCCAATGGCGGGCGACTCCTGGTCCATCGCGCGCTGAGTCAACGGCGCTACGTACATACACACATAGTGTACGGAGTACCTACCTAGTAAATACCACGGGTGATTAGATGAGGGGCGACGACTCGGACCAAGGTACCTGATACTCTACTTCCACCCAGAACGGCACCTCAATCATACGTCTTAGCAAGCAAGCAAGCAGTAACTACGAGCTCTGAAGGGATCTTGATTTTCTGATCAGTCATCAATCACATCAAGCCCTCGCTAGCAGCGAATGAGTGTGTGCTTGTCCGACGCGAAAACGGCCGAAACAGGAAACCGAGCGGCGTCCATAGTGGGAGTGTAGTAATTATCACATCGACGACGCTACCAGGGCTGGAGAGTACGAGTACTGGGTCTTTGATACCAGCAACCGTTACTGTAGCACTGTACCTAGTCCGGCGGCGCCGCAGCTTTATACGAGTACTCGGAGCTCCGTCGCTGCCAACCGTATACCACTCAAAAGGGTCTGCGCTTCCTCTGGAGCCTGCATGTATGTCCCACAAGTTGATGGTGGCGATGGTGGCGACAGTAGCGACGGTCGTAGTGGAGCCTTGATTTCTGCCCAAAATGGAAATAGATACTCCGTACATGTGGTGGGCACCTCTGTATTCTCTACCAAAAGTCGGAAGATTAAAGACCGGCGCAGGAATCAGCACCAAACTGGCCAGTCCTTAATGTAATCAAAGCCGCCCTCGGCATACATACATACCAGTACTTCGTGCTTATTGATCTGCGGCGTTACGCATTGCAAAAAGCCTTGATTTGATACCTCCTCACCAGCCTTCCCTCCGTAGTCATTCTGCTTCACGTCTCCATGTCAGGCAGGCAGCGGCCATACGCTAGCACGTCTAGATGAAAGTAGCGGAGAACATCGTGGTTGTCATGGATACGAACGCGGGCAAGTCTGGTCTACTAAACGTATGTCTACCTTGGCGAGTCGAGACTGCAACGGTTTTCGTATGAGTCGACAGCCTCTGCTTACTATTCTCAGGAAAATGTCGTTGAGGATTTGGATCAGGTGTCAATACCGGAAAATGAATTCGCCCAAGTCAGATCCCGCGGTTGAACCCCAACCGAATGCATACCGTGAACCCCGAAGCTGGCGTATTCCTGGTCCAAACTGGCTGATGACCCGATGCTGGGACAGCTGGAAGGCCGAGCATGTGGATGTAATATTTCCGAGATCATCTTCCGAACGACAACAGACCGGCCTTATCGCTTCGAGGATGATTCTTCCGGGTATCGACGCGATCGGAAAATCAGGCTCATCACCAGCAACGTTTCTGGCCATCCTCAGGGCGCCACTTGCCAATGCCATCGACCCGAACACCGCCAAGCTTCTCCATCTCGTCGACATCAATGATGCCTCTCCCGTCGAATATCCACTTCGGCTCGTTCATGCTGTAGACTATTCGTGCCCATTCGACTGGTTCGGTCATGACTGGACCCCTGGCTTTCGAACGGCAATCCGGGCAATTCTCCACGCAGTCTGGTTGAGGAGCGAGCATGTAGTTTGCAAAACTCGTCCCAAGGTTGTCATCTTCTTGAGGCTTTGGTGCTGGAGAGGGATAACCTGACGCTAAGTCTCCCGCCGATGTGGTACTGCTGCGGACCCGTTGCAAGGGAGAATTCTTAAACTGGTCGCAATCGGTCATAACGAGGATGGCGTTCGAGTCTATGCAGGCTTCATAAGGGTCGGTGTAGATCCTGACTGTCGCAATGCCACCTGCCTGGCCAGTCGTGCCGTCGGCTGCAGCAGTAATCTCCTGAAGCATTTCCTCCTCGACACAATATGGGTCGAAAATGGCAATCTCGGAAGGTTGCTCCTCGAGTAACGTGCGGATGACGTCCACAGCAGGTGACTCTCGGGCATCGCTCGTGTTCTTCTTGAAGGCAAACCCCATCAAGGTGACCTTCTTGTCACTCAGATTCTCGTCGAAGCGTCTCAATACCTTGCGAGCGAATCGGTTGCGCTGCGTGACGTTGATCGAGTTGACCTGGCTCCAATAGTGAGCCACTTCTTCCAAGCCGAGAGACTCGGCGAGGTATGTGAGACTGGCAATGTCTTTTCTGAAGCAGGAACCACCAAACCCGAGTCCCGCTTTCAGAAACTGCGGTCCTATTCGGGTGTCCAGCCCAATCGACTTGGCGATTTCTTCCACATCTGCACCCGTAGCTTCACAGATCGCGCTGATAGAATTGATGCTGCTGATTCTTTGCGCTAGCATGGCGTTTGCCACCAGCTTAGACAGCTCGGAGGACCAGGCATTGATCTGTAGGATTTGAGATGAGGGTATCCATGCCGTGTATAGGCTAGCAAGCGCATCAGCTGCCAGCTTTCCCGCCGGAGTCCCAGAAGAGCCGATAATGACACGATCTGGTCGCATGAGATTCTTGACTGCCGTGCCCTCGGACAGAAATTCCGGGTTCGATAGGACCTCGAAAGGAACACCAGGCCGTAAAGCATCGAGCTGAGAACGTTGTCAGAGGGCGTGCTCTACCAGGCTCGCGAGAACAGCCACTCACCGTGTTTCGTATCCGCTGGGCTGTGCCACAAGGCACCGTACTCTTCTCCACGATGATTGTACCCGGTTTCGCGAACAGAGCGACGTCCTGGACCGCACCGTCCAAGGCCCTCATGTTGGTCGCCCTGCCCGCACCCACTCCGCTTGTTTTTGTCGGCGTGTTGACGGCCAGAAAGATCATGTCCGCAGTGGAGATGCTAACCTGAGTATCGCACGTGAAGAACAGGTTCGGCCCGCGTCTGGAAACATTGCCAGTCTCTGGCACGGGTCTGTTCGAGTCGGTGCCACGTTCGCACGAGTCCTTGATAATTGCCCCATCTCTTGTCAGTCGCACGATTTTGTCCAGGCCGGGCTCGTGGATGGGAAGGTGTGCGGAGTTCCATCGTTCGATGCGACGCTGATCGCGATCCAGAACCTCGACGCCGACCTTGGGATTATGCAGCGCGATGACTGCCGCAGTCGGACCGCCTAAGAGCTCACAAATCAGTCACTCTGCACTCGCAGGTGTAATGGCCTCCATACCGACATAGCCTGCACCAATCACGCAGATCTTCCTCACATCGCTCGGTACAGGCGCAAAGAGGTCGGCGAAGGAGGGGACAAAGGGACTCTCGGTGCAAGTCAAGCCCGGGTCTAATTTCCGGCGCTTTGGTTCATCAAAGGCGTGAGCAAGACGACTTTCGAACGACTCCTTGGGATGTGATGGACGGAACAGAGGACTGCTGTCGGGGGTCAAAAGACCCGTCGAGTCGTTACATGAGCTGCCGTCAGAAGTGCCCACGAGTGAAGGTACCGCGAACTCCATGGCGGCAGCGGTCGCAAAGAGGCCTGGACGGGCAGGCACAATTCAAAGGCAAGGTAGCAACGAGCGGTGAGAGAAGCGGCTCAAGCCATGTTAACTATTTATTGAGACGAGAACCCACTGTCGGGAGAGGCAGTGAACCCCATGGCCTCGCGACTGCCAGATGACCATTCGAACACGCAGATAAGGAAACAACACCCTGAAGGAGACCACGCCGAGGCCTGCAGGAACCAGGTAATCGAGGGAGACGAACCATGCGGGCGCGCGGTGATTCATGGGTGAAAACGGGCAAATTTCGAGTTGGAATGCTCACATGGTCATACTGAGTGTGTGCTGGTGAGGATCGATAAAGCGACAGTACATGTGCAAACGAGCACGCGCATGGCTTCTGAAGATGTGACTGGCTACGCCCATGGCGCTCGAGATGGCCAAAATCAGAGCAGAAATGATTCTCGCAAGGCGACCGGAGTCAGTCTTGTTCACTGTGTTGAGCGCATCTGCCCACGTGGGAGCTGTCAGCATATTCTACGCGTCCAAATCCCCAGACGCGATATCTGTCATAGTTGCCACCATCGGCCTAAAACTTTGTCCCTGGCACGATCGTCATGCGCGCGAGCTCGGCGATATATGGTGGGGGTGGGTGATGGCCGGAGATCAAGGCCATAAAGAGAGGGCTCTGGTGACATTCCGCACGGCGAGGGAAGACAATCTCGACACGGTGGAAATTACGCAAGGCAGAGACAAGAGATTCGGTCGAGGTGGGGACAAGAGGATTTTGCGTGCCTTTTCGCTGTTGTTGTCGACGCAGCCGCTCAAAAGACAGAGAAGCAACACGTGAAGAGAAGGTGAACAAGTGCGCGTGGCTAATAAGAGGCTCCGTTTTCCCCAACAATTCAGCGAGTCCCCCCGAAGCGTTGGCGACGATAAGATAAGGCGAAGCGCAGACGGAGCCGGAATATCTTTCTTCCGTCAGAAAGGGCAAGCGGGATCGGATTATCTTTAATCCTCCCCCAGCAAGAGCAATGGGTGTCGAGGAAGACGAAGCTCGAGGTGAACTCGACTCTCGCACCACTGCAACACCACCGCCTCTGGGCTCGCAGCTGCAATCCTCCTCTCACACACTTACCCCCAGGAAGCGAGATGGCTTCCCTGCATTTCTCAAGGGGAAGCGTGTCCTGTTGGCCACTGAGTCCCTCGGTCCCGTGAACGGTGTAAGTCGCACCACTTTGATGCTGATTGAGCACCTGAGAAAGAATGGCGTCCAACTCGCCATCGTGGCCCCTCACTCTAGGCAGTCGAGACTGAAGCCCGCCACGGGAGCCGGCCTGACAGAGTTTCGGTTGCCTGGTTACGAGCTCCCTTACAACCCTGACTTGACCGTGGTCTACCCGTTCCAGCTCGATGAGGTCTACAAGCACACTTTCAAACCCGATATTGTATACTTGGCCAGCCCGGCTTCCACTGGCTTCCAGATGCTGTTCCAGATCCGGCAGTTGCAAGACCCACCTGTGGTTCTCCTCAACTTCCAGACCGATCTGTCGGCTTACAGTGAGATTCTCTTCCCCGGCCCTGTCGCCCGGTTTTCCGTCTGGCTGCTGGGAGTTGTTCAGGGCTTCTTGTTCAACCATTGCTCCGTGCACACAATCTTTTACCCCTCGTCCGGCGTCCGTCGGTATCTTGAGAAGGCAGGCGCTCCCAGCAACAAGATGGTCAAGCTGGGTCGAGGAGTCGACACAAGTTTATTCGATCCGTCCCGCCGGGATGATGGATACCGCAAAGAACTGGCGCCGAATGGAGAGATGATACTAGTATGTGTCTGTCGACTGGCACCGGAGAAAGGCTTTGAATTCTTGGCGCAGGTTGCCATGCGACTAGCCAGAGATGGATTTCCGTTCAAATTGCTCATTGTGGGAGGGAATATGAGCGCCGAGGTTGAGGACGAAGTGCACCACCTGTTTGATGATGTGAAGGAGCACGTTGTCTTCACGGGTTTCCGCACCGGGGTCGATCTAGCCCGAGCATACGCTACCGGTGACGTCTTCCTTCACTGCTCCATCACGGAGACTTTTGGCCTGGTGGTTCTGGAAGCGATGGCCAGTGGCCTTCCGGTGATCGCGCGTGATGAGGGAGGGCCTTCCGATATCATCCTACATGGAGAGACGGGGTATCTGGTCCCTCCGCACGACCTTGAGCAGTATATCGCTCTCATCAAGGGCCTCCGGTCCGACAAGGACCTGCACTCGGATATGGCGGTCGCCGCCCGCCGATACACATGCGACGTCACCTGGGAGAAGATCAACCAAAGGGTAGCCTGGAAAATGACCGACGGACTGCGACAACACCTGCAACGCAAGCAGTGGAGAAGACCTATCCGCAACTTCATTGTTGCAAGATACCAGGGTGTCCGGGACGGCCTTGTCATTCCAGCGATCGTCCAGATCAGACTATACCTAGCCGCCATGGTCGTGTACATCATCTGGTTCATGACAGCCTTCGTTCTGCTCTGCTACGGACACAGGGTCTTTTCGAGAGCAGCTCAACTTCTGCGAAACCCGCCGCTCGTCCTCCAGCGGTTACAGTATCGCGCCCTGCCGGCTCTAAAGCATGGCATCAAAGAGACTCTGAAGGGTTTGACCTCGGGTTGACCTGCCTCACGAAATGATTTATGATGTTTTCCAGTCCTTTGAATTCACTACTTGCAGCAAGGCGTTAGAGCATGAATAATAGGATGGCACCATGACTGTGAGAGAGGAGATGTATGGCTTCATGCAGGAGCCCACCCGTAACCCGACCCACACGTGCGATTCACCTGTGCCGGCCCCCTCTCTATATCATCACTACCTGATCAAATTCCCGTAGATCTGCAAGCCATATAGCCGTCAGATATCCAATTAGTTTTGATTCGAAATGCACAACGTCGACCCGTCAAACGTGTGGTCCAGACTAGCTGAATATGCTTTTGGGAGACGTAAATCGAGCCGCCGCGCTCGCACAGCACAGCCGTCATCTTCACAAAACCCGGGCAGAATCCTGCTTGTTTGACCCAGCACAGTTAGCGGGAAAGGGTCTTTCCCACGTCCATCATCTCAGAAAAGCACTGACATCCATCGTTGTAATGTTGACATGACGCAAGACTTCATCACGCATACATCCCTGCACAGCCCCAGGGGTCTGGACTGACCATACCATCTCCCTTCACTTCGAGGAGGGCATGAAGCTCAAGGATGGAGGTGGGATATTTTGAATTTTGCCAGAAGTTGACGACGAGCCAACATATCGGATGCGACTCGAGGGTACCCTTAATCATCGACCCATGTATGGCGAAAGGAGCGCTGGGAAGTGGTTTGCGGTACATAGGGCATCCTACCACACGTGGTCGAATGTCGGCCTCTGACCCCATGTCACTCGTATACAAGCGAGCGTACATCGATTAAGGGAGAGTGCGTGAATGCAATCTCTGGCAAGGATCGCAACCGCCACCAAATTCGCACAGAGCAGCATCATGCCCAGTGTGAAGGGCTGACATGCCTGTATAGTGGAGTGGACACACTTAAGTGACTTGTCAGGTAGCTGGAGCAGCATAATTACCCCTTCCTGCGAACTTAACGCCCACTCCAAGACACTCTCAACTGATGGGCGACACTGGCGTGCTCACGCTCCGCGGGCTCGGCGTCGTCGTGGCCGTACCCGTACGCTGGGAGGTACTGCCCGGAGTGGAAGGGGCACCTCCGGCACTGGCCCACCGCGACCGCAACGGACACAGTCCCATGGCCTGGGACATTTCAATCACACTGCGCGGCGCCCCGGCAATGTGCTGCTGCACAAGCGCTCTTATCGCCTCGGAGTTCATATCAAAGCCAGCGGGCGACTCGACGGAGAGCTGGTTGAGGATCCGGTCCGGCGTCGTGAGGCCGGCTTGCGCGTCGTCCCCGCCGTCGTTCACATCGTTGTAGTCCAAGTCGGCATCCGTGTAGGTCACCTGCTGGCGACGCTGGCGGAGGAGAAACTCCCGCCTGTTCATCGCGCGCTGCCACACTCGGCGCCAGTGCGCGCCGATCTCGTCGGTGAAGAAGTACGTGCGCAGGATCTTGTCCAGCCGCGCCCAGCTTCGGGCCTGCGGGTACAGCTCCAGGCAGTGGTCCATGACCAAATGCGAGTCCGGCATGGGGACGACGCGGAGGGCCAATGTGCCTGCCACGGCCATGCTCGCCCAGATGAAACAGCTCTGTTCCTGCAGGGACGTGGGTTTCGTGTGGGTGGGCAGCGTGGTGATGAATTTGCGCAGGATCGGGTCGTAGAACAGATTTATCGGGCCGAGGTCACGCAGCTGGAAGAGGAAGGACAGCAGGCCCGACGTGAGGTGGTACTCGATGGGGGTGTTGGTCGTGAGGGACATGCGCTGCAGGGACGAGAGGATCGTCTGGATCATGAGGTGTTTGCGCTGTTCGTCCAACTGGGACGATTCCGCGGGGAGAGGGAGGTCTTGCTCCCCCGAGAAGGAGGGAGACGGTGTCCAGGTGTCGATGGGCAGGTTGTTGTACGCAACGGGTTCGGTCGCGAGCAGGGCGGTGGCCGCCGAGATGGACGCCAGCAGCTTGATCATCTGGATGGAAATTTGGGACGTCAGGCACAGTTCCGAGAGGCCCGAGGGGAGGCGCGACAGGATGATGCACACGTCTGGCGAGAAGGGGGTTTCTGGGTACGAGAGCGGCTGGTCGAGTTGGAGTTCTTGGAACGTTTCGCTGAGGTAGGCGACCGAGTCGCGCGGCGCCTCTGGTGGTTGTCCCGTCACGAACGATCCCAGCGCCTTGTAGACTGTGAGACCGAGTTTGACAAACTTGAGCCATTCCGACTCTGTGCCTGGTTGTTCGTCGTCCTCGAGTGGGCCACGCAGCTCCAGCATCCTCTCCAGCCCTTTGCAATGCATCAGGACGCCTCGTTGGTTGCCGCAGAGATATTCGAGGGTCATAAGCATCGTGACGGTCAGTAAGGCTGCGTTATCGGTAGCCTGGTTGGTCTTCAGCTTGGCATTCAACCGGGCGATGGTGCTGCCGCGGTGTTGCACAAAGGCATAGTCTTCCCATATCGGTCGACCGAGCGATATGAGGATAGACGCCCGACAGACCGAGATGATTGACTCAAAAAGAATGGCATGTTTCAGAGCGTATGGCAGGAGGAGGGACAGATGAGGATTGACAGCGCCCGAGGACACCCACTTGTCAGTGTTGGTCCCCTTGCAGATCGTGATGAAGTAGTCCATGGTATCCTGGACCGTTTCGGTCGTTTTGATGGGCAAGGCTAGGAAAGGATTCATGCGAGTACCATTGAATGGCAAAGGCTCGACTGGCGAGAGACACATCAAGACTTTGGACTGCCGTGCTGCTTTCGACTCGTCGTCCTTCTGTCCCCCACGGTGATTGATGCGCTCCTCTTGGTGTGCATCTTGCGACGATGATGGAGGCTTCCATTGTACGAAAGGATCTGGGTTCGGAGTGGGCGACTTCTTGCTGGGGTCGTACTTCTTCCATCGGATCTTCTTGTACCCATTGATAGCCCGGCGGCCTGGCTCTTGGGTCTTGTTCGCTGCCGACGAGGGGAAGATTGTGTGAAGTGGTCGCGGACACTCCACGGCTGTCATGTTGAATCATGCAAACTGGCGACAAGAGGCTGCATCAACACACCACTCTGTTCGATAGCTGGGGCTGGCAAGACTTGATCAGTCAGAAGGCAGCTTGTTTTGACAGTCGTAAGCGGCGTCTCAAGAGAGTTGCCCGCAGTCATGCCTAGCAATGTCTGCGCCCGGTGGCCGTCCCGGTCAGGCCTCCTGATTGATCCGTTCTCGAGGGACACCCACTACGCCCACCACTATTACATACGCAACCAAAGGTACGGAGGAGACTGGCTATCGGTGGCTTGCCGTTCGCTGACTAATGGTTACATTCCCGGCGTTCCCCCCCTAGCAGACCACGGAAGTGACGATTCCTACCGACTGGGCCAATGACTTTCACGTCCCCGGGAAGATCATAATTCCAAGACTCCAGTATACGAACTGTGGATGGTTGAGCAGTAGGCAGACCATTGTCTGTCTTGGGATACCGTGATAAGACTGCCGATGCAGTTAGATGACTCTATGTCAGTTGACAGCCGAAGGTATCTCCTCGGCTGCAGCGTTGTGCTTTTGTCCACCAATCTACCGGACGCCCACCGGTTTCTTGCTGCCTTCTGAGAATACCACGCGGGGCGAGCTCCATCGACGTCACTGCGGGTGCGCAACTTCAAACTACGCTGAAATCGTAGCGGTGCATATCTGATTGAGCTAAGTGAAGGTCTCCTGGGGCACACTTCAAAGGTCCACTCCTAGATATGCCGGGAAGCCTTCAGCGAGCAAGACCTAAACCACCTGTCGTGACTGATATGCCGCGACGGCTACCGATCGCAAAGGAGCCGTTCACGTTGATGTGTTAGCCACCGCACGTGCTACATTGTGGACAGCCTCGGGATCAAATCGTCGTCGAGTGAGATATTTCTCGGACCATCGAGTGCTGACATTGACCGAACACGGACACTGGCGAGCAGTTTTGAAGGCACGAAGGCTACCGATCCTAGCTTGGTACACGGGTTAGAAAGCTGATGGAGAATACTTGGAAAGGATGCGGGATAAGAAAAGGGCTTTCAGAAGGAACAATTGGTATAATAAATGTTATTTCCGCATAGTCGTTCGACATTGGGCAAATCGTTTATCGTCTTATGCACCGGTACATGGGTTGACTTCGGGAACAGGACCAACATACCTTTGAAGACAGGAAAGATGCCCATGCTGGTGTCGCAGAAAGCCAGAGCCTGGTGGGACAACTTGGAGAGGTTTAGGGGCTTTCTCAAACATTGAAGTCACATATTCATGTGGGTATTGCCGAAGAGTCTGACGGTTGTAGCGGGTCCCCGGGTTCTGCAGGAGAATTCGCATGTCGGCTCTCTTCTTCGAGTCGACGCTGGTCTGGCATCACTTCTGCATGTGCCGCTGTATCGCGTGAGGTGTTTTTTCTAGGAACAGGCCTGCTCGAGGAATCCTGATGGTAAGAAAAACTGCGTGGCAAACTCTGAGTGGAGAACACCGGAGGAGGAATGGCTTCTGTGTCTGTCGCGGCTGAAGCTAAAGCCCGAGGCATTGACCACTGCTTGAGTTGTGGGTAGTCTCGAGGGAGGATCTTCGTACGCACTTCCTGGAGGAACATGGAGCCCTTGGAAGAGTAGACGAAGTCGGGTACGGTCCGCCAAACATGTGTTGAGTGTATGTGACCGACAATTTCAAGTTGGCGATGTTGAGAATTGTCACTCAACGACCGAAGCAGGTATTTGACATCTTTTCTGGCCGAAAATCCTGAAGCATGCTCACTGAATTCTTCGTTTAAGGCTCGCTTCCTCCTCTTTCCCGTCCGTTTTGGGACAGTCACCCTGAGCAAGAGATTGTTGGTTTTCTTGTTGTAAGACACCACCTCACGACTGGTAGGGTCGTCTGGCTGAAACCTCAGGCCCAGTGGCTTGACATTGTCGGGTCCAAGCGTTCCCGCAATCTCACTGTCACCACCGAGCATACGAATGGCCTTGTCAACGTTTTGGACGATGCAGGGATGTTCAACAGCTACAGTGGGGACATCGGGAATAGAGAACAGAGGAGCACCTTTCCTGGTCTCGAAAGAACCGGACATGTCGCCACGCGTGCCCAGTAGCTCTATGTGGACGATTGCTCCACGAGAAGAGCTGGCATTAGTCACTCCCGACTCACTTCGTCATACCACGTCTGTTCCTGCGACCATTCAAAATCGGAGCAAGGAGACCAGGGTCCCAGCCCAAACGGCGGAGTGGAAGGAATGCTGAGTGTTCGGAGCGCAAGTCTTCGAGTTCTACCCCGTGAGATGCGGCGAAAGCGAATATCTTATGTGATGTTTTACTTCCGAGGTGAGTGTTGAGGTGAGAGGGTGAGCCTGGAAAGCCCAAAGAAACTCGTGGTGGCCTTGGCACCATCAGCCCCTTCCGGCAACTATTGCGAGCGCGGTCCAATGAACAAGTTAGGGGCTGTTAGTGCCCACAACATCATGATTGGTGGTGCCTTAAGGCAACTGAGCCGGCTGAAGACTGACACCGAGAGAGTGACTAGAGTGCATCCCCGCCTGCGCATCCTGTTGACTTGCGCTTGACTGAACGATCCATCAAGCTGCGCTTCAATTCCAGCGGCGCACTCGACGACCTGGACACTCCTCCACTACTCCATATTCTTCAATGGACGTTCCGCTACTTGACTCAATTCAACACCTCAACTCTTCCCGATTGCTGTGATCTTCTTAGCCATTTCTTGTACCCTCTTTTCCTCAGCCTGACCCGTGGACCACGGTCACTCGACACGCCGGACCCTCGACACGGAGGAGACTGCGGAGCTAATCATCACCACTCCCCACCGCAGCCAAGCAGCCTATTGTCATTCAATTCACCGGGCCAGCATCTCCTCGACCATGGACAATTGACAGGCCCGCCCTTCACCCAATCGCTGCTCTCTCGAACGTCCAACCCCATTGAACGTGATCGACTTGCATCCTGCGAGCCTTACTCGAATGAAGAGGACCTAACCGACTCCGCAACCTCGTTGGCATCGACCACACGGCGCATCAATCACCGCGAGTATTCTGTCAAGCAGTGCTGCATGAGAACTTCACGACTGTAAGGAGATTGGCAAGATGAAGGGCTTCCGGCAAAGAGTGGTATGTGTTTCACCCGTCTCTGGTGTTTCATCCCCACGTGTTTCCGATGCTTCGACTCACTGATGTTGTAGCATGAGCAGTTGTCGAGGGCGAAAGATAGCGGCAAGTCCTCTAAGAAGAAAGACGCAAATAGTTCCGGCACCGCATCCCCCCTGTCATCGTCGACCACTCTGCCTGGCAGCGACTCCAGATCGCCCAATAGCTCCAACACCGCGACCCCGACATCTTCCTCCACAAACCTCAATGACCTACGTAACAAGAACGCGACCCATGAGCCTCCCGCCAGCAATCATGGCACCAACCAGCACCACCCTGGCGCTGCCGCAGCCTCCGGCTCGCTGGGCTCACACTTCATGTCACAAGGTCCTGGGCATGGGCCTGGCGGACCTGGAACTCCCGGCGGTCGTCATCACATCGCTCCAGCTGTTATTATAAGCCCGAGCGCTCCTCACGTCCCCGGACCAGGCGCCACTGAAACCATGCCAGGCGACCTTGCTCCCCCAAAAGCCGGCCAGAAATCCCTCCTCTTCGATCGGCTACAATCTACACCCAAGGATGTGCCAGAAGGCGTCCGGACTCCTAAGAGACAACATTCGTCACGATTCGATGTGTCAGATCAAAGAGCTCGGGATCTGGAGAAACTGCCTGGTTTCCATGAGGTCCCACCGAATCGGAGACAAGAGCTGTTTATGCAGAAGATCGATCAGTGCAACATCATCTTTGATTTCAACGATCAGACGGCCGACATGAAGTCGAAAGAGATCAAGAGGCTGGCCCTCCATGAATTGCTTGACTATGTCGCCAATAACAGATCGGTCATCACCGAACCCATGTATCCGAAAGTCGTGGAAATGTTCAGCAAGAATCTCTTTCGGCCGGTGCCTCCACCGGTCAATCCGCAGGGTGAGGCATTTGATCCCGAGGAGGACGAGCCAGTTCTTGAAGTGGCCTGGCCTCACATTCAGGTGGTCTATGAGTTCTTTTTGCGCTTCATCGAAAGTCAAGACTTCAATACCAACATCGCCAAAGCCTACATTGATCACCATTTCGTTCTTCAATTACTGGAATTGTTCGACTCAGAAGACCCCCGAGAGAGAGATTTCCTCAAAACAACCCTCCACCGCATCTACGGCAAGTTTCTCAACCTTCGTTCGTACATTCGGAGATCCATCAACAATGTCTTTTTCCAGTTCACTTACGAGACGGAGAGGTTCAATGGCATTGCAGAATTGCTGGAAATCCTCGGCTCCATAATCAACGGATTTGCTCTGCCTCTCAAAGAAGAGCACAAGCTTTTCTTGACCAGAGTGCTCATTCCGCTTCACAAGGTCAAGAGTCTGAGCATGTATCATCCTCAATTGGCGTACTGCATCGTCCAGTTCCTGGAGAAGGACGCAGGTTTGACAGAAGAGGTACGCCGTGACTCCATCTGGTGAAACTTCAAAACTGACGACATGCTAGGTTGTCCTAGGTTTGCTGCGATACTGGCCCAAAACCAACAGCACCAAGGAAGTCATGTTCCTGAATGAAGTCGAAGACATTTTCGAAGTCATGGACCCGCAAGAGTTTGCCAAGGTTCAGGAGCCACTCTTCAATCAGCTTGCCAAATCTGTTGCTAGCCCCCATTTCCAAGTCGCTGAGCGAGCACTGTATTTCTGGAACAACGAATACTTTTGCAATCTGGTCAGCGACAACGTGGAGACTATCCTTCCGATCATGTTCGCGCCCTTGTATGAGAACTCGAAAGGTCACTGGAATCGGTACGTATCATTGCAGAGACAACCCATTCTTGGCTGACCAATCCAGCACAATTCACGGAATGGTTTACAATGCAATGAAGCTGTTCATGGAGATCAACCCTCAACTCTTCGATGAGTGTTCGCACGACTACAATGAATTGCAGAATACTGCTGGACAGCGAGAGAAGGCGCGTGAGGCCAAGTGGGCGAGACTCACCGAACAAGCGGACCGCATGAAAAAGGGACTGGCAAAGCCACCGTCGACTTCCAGCATTAAGGAAGTCCCCGAGACGGATCCAGAACAAGACAACCAAGAGAGGCTCGATGCGCTCAAGTTGCATGACGAGTCGACGTCGGCGAAACCGTCTTCAGTAAGTCTGCGAGCTCCTCTGATCGTCACCGCCCTGCCATTCCCTCTTCTCCTCCACATTGACTAAGACATTCTCTTATTGCTATAGTGACGTGATGGCTGTTTCTGACATGGCTTTTCGAAACTCCAGAGGCGACGTGCCGATTCACAAGGACAGACAACAGCACGTCGGTCGCACACTGGCTCTGAGAACAAGTCGAGGAGGCATCGCACCCATTCTGGGGGCTCAATTGACCTCCGCCGACACGTGCAGATGCCTAATATTCAACGACAAGGTAGTGGAGCCTCGCACCAGTAATGTGAGCCGGATGAGCCGGGTTGAAGAGCATGAAGCTGGGAAAGAGGTCGGTTGATACAGATCAACGGGCGTCACAACCTTGACAGAGTTTTGGTTTAATTCGAGCTGAGAGCAGCCTGGTCCAGGGGATCAAATACCCGGCGAAGAGGGTCTTTGCGTTGGGTTCTTGGAGGCTGTCCTTGATGATAGAGTACATGAGGGCCGGCGATGGTCAGCTTCTGGCATGAAGATACGAGCAATGCGTGGGAAGGAAAAGCCCCTTTGAGGGTTATCTACCAAGTAAAGAGAAGGGTATGCAGGCACAACGGATCGTCCTCTTCTATGCCAATGAGTGACCGTTGCCTCAGGACTGCGTGTGTGCTACGCTCTCCGCAGAGTCTTAAAGCGGAAAGGACTGAAGGTGTCCGTGCACAGGACAGGCCGGCATACCTACCTCATGTAGATAGCATCACTTTCACGTGACTGCTGCACGAGTTGCGGCAGGCGCGCTCCCCTCTCGCAATCACTTTTCAACCTCGATGGCTGTTCTCCGCAGACTCTCCATACATTTTGTACCAACAGGGCGCCTTCGCCTGACACGTTTCCTTCGCGCTCATTCTTTATTCTGGTATTGTTGCAGGCTGCCTCTAGTGATAGTTAATTCAGGTTTCCCTCAGGCGATCCTTTAACCTGCACCAACCGTTCGCTCTCTGCCATCGCTTTGCGCGCAGTCGTGTCTGCAAATGTGCCTCCCCAGAGTCGGATCCTCATGAGGTTGCTCACCACTTGCGGCGCACCTCTTCCGATTGTCCAGCTACCCGGTGTAGCCTGGAGGCAGGCCGAGGATGGCATCCGCCATGGATGCGTCCCAGAAGATAGATCTCTACGCCACCAGGCTCAGTGATCCGAAGATAGGCACGTTATACCCGTCGCGCCCAATGCGAGGCTGTTCTGATTGACTTTGGCTTTTTGCAGATACGAAGACGAAATCGAACATCGCGACCGACCTCCGCGATTCTCTCGAGAGCCTGTGTTCGCCTCCGCCTGTCTATACGAAGTTCTTGACCAAGTTCTGGCCTGTTTTCAAGAAGATCCTGGAGGGCAAGCCAGATTTCCACCCGACCTCGTTCGAGCACATCCTGCGCAACCAGATCCTCGAGGTCCTGCACAGACTCCAACATGCGCCGCCCGAGGTCGAGCCGTTTGCGCTCGACATGGTGGAAACACTGATGGAGTTGGTGCGGGTGGAAAACGAGGACAATGCGGTGCTGTGTCTGAAGACAATCATGGACCTTGAGCGACACCAGCCAAGTGCGACCGCCTCCAAGGTCCAGCCCTTCCTCGATCTCATTCAAGAGATGTTTCAGTTGATGGAACAGGTCGTGCACGATACCTTCGATTCGCCTGCGCCTCATCAGACCTCGTCGTCCGGGTCCAATCCACAGAGTCAGACGTTCCAGTCCCCAAGACCCGCATCGCCAGCCACGACTGTGTCGGATCCGGGCGCAGAGAAAAGGGAGCATGCGCCGCTGGCCAAGGGGATGCAGTCTTTCAAGGTTTTATCGGAATGTCCCATCATCGTCGTGTCCATCTTCCAAGCCCACCGTAGCACGGTGGCCGCGAACGTCAAGAAGTTCGTGCCATCAATCAAGGGTATTCTATTGTTGCAGGCGAAAGCACAAGAGAAGGCACACGCCGAGGCCGCAGCCAATAAGACCATGTTCACTGGCGTTAGCAGAGAGATCAGGAACCGGGCCGCATTTGGGGACTTCATCACCGCTCAGGTCAAGACTATGAGCTTCCTGGCCTATCTGCTTCGGGTCTACGCAAACCAGCTGACGGATTTCCTGCCAACTCTGCCAAGCGTTGTAGTCCGGCTGTTGAAAGACTGCCCGCGGGAGAAGTCTGGGGCTCGCAAAGAACTGCTGGTAGCGATACGGCACATCATCAACTTCAACTACCGGAAAATCTTCCTGAACAAAATCGACGAGTTACTAGACGAACGCATCCTCATTGGCGACGGACTGACCGTGTATGAGACGATGCGACCACTAGCTTACAGCATGCTTGCAGACCTCATACACCACGTTCGTGACTCCCTAGACCGGAACCAGATTCGGCGAACAATCGAAGTCTATACGAAGAATCTGCACGACAGTTTCCCGGGCACAAGTTTCCAGACCATGAGCGCCAAGCTCCTCCTCAACATGGCCGAGAGCATCACGAAACTCGACAACAAGGAGGAGGCAAGGTACTTCTTGATCATGATTCTTGATGCCATCGGCGACAAGTTCGCCGCTATGAACTACCAGTACGAAAATGCGCTCAAGTTGAGCAAGCAGTATGGAGAAAAACCGAACGAGCAACAATCAGAGACATACATGGACGAAAAGGATCAAAGACCTGACTGGGACAAGGTGGACATATTCAGTGCGACCCCTATCAAGACATCGAATCCGCGGGAGCGAGGTGCAGATCCTGTTAACGACAATAAGTTTCTGTTCAAGAATCTCGTCAATGGCCTGAAGAATATGTTCTATCAGTTGAAGACGTGTAATCCCCCTGGACTGAATGTGGATCAGGCCAGCATCCCAATGAACTGGAGCGAAGTGTCATTTGGCTACAATGCCGAGGAGACCCGGGTGATCACCAAGCTCTTCCACGAAGGTGCTCGCGTTTTCCGCTATTACGGTGCAGATAATCCAGTTCCGGACATGCAGTACTCTTCCCCTGTGGACTTCATGGCAAGCCACTCAATGGCTCAGATGACCCGCGAGGAGAAGGAGCTGCTCGAGAGCTTCGGCACCGTCTTCCACTGCATCGACCCTGCCACCTTCCACGAAGTCTTCCAGGCGGAGATCCCATACCTGCACGAGTTGATGTTTGAGCACACAGCCCTACTACATCTACCTCAGTTCTTTTTGGCCAGCGAAGCAACATCACCGGCATTTGCAGGAATGGTCCTGCAATACCTCATGAACAAATTGCCGGAAGTGGGCTCTTCGAAAATTGTCCAATCCTCCATTCTGTTGAGAATGTTCAAGCTGTCTTTTATGGCAGTCACCTTGTTCTCTGCGCACAATGAGCAGGTGTTGCTTCCTCATATCACGAAGATCATCACGCAGTGTGTGCAGCTGGCAGTCACAGCAGAGAAGCCCATCCATTACTTCATTCTCCTTCGGTCGCTGTTTAGGAGCATCGGCGGCGGACGCTTCGAACTTCTCTACAAAGAAATCCTTCCACTGCTTGAAATGCTGCTGGAGACTTTTAATCATCTGCTACAAGGGGCTCGAGATCCGCACGACCGGGACCTCTATGTAGAGTTGACGTTGACAGTTCCGGCACGTCTCAGCCACCTATTGCCTCATCTGAATCATCTCATGAGGCCTCTGGTTGTCGCCCTGCGTGCAGGACCTGATCTCGTTGGTCAAGGGCTTAGAACGCTCGAGCTGTGCGTGGACAATCTCACAGCAGACTACTTGGACCCAATAATGGCCCCAATCATGGATGAACTAATGACGGCTTTGTTCGAGCACCTCAAACCACAGCCATACCAACACTTCCACTCTCACACGACTATGCGCATTCTCGGCAAGCTTGGTGGACGCAACAGAAAGTTTCTGAACCATCCCCACCAGCTTTCGTACCGGCGGTATACCGATGACGAGCCCAGCTTTGACATTCGACTCAAGGAAACCGCCCGGGATCGAGCGTTCCCCTTGGATACCGGCGTCGACCTTGCGATCCGCAAACTGACGGAAGTATCCAAAAACACCAGTGCGAAGTCTCCCGATCCGTTTTACAAACAGCAGTCGTTCAAGTACATCAGTAACCAGGTCAAGTTGTTTGTAGGTTACGATAATCTTCCAGATGACTTCGCTGCTCTGCTTCGGTTACAGGCGAACGACCTCCTTGCACGGCGTTTCACCACTTACGCTGACATGCTGGCTGAGAACGAGTTTGGAAAGTCGGTCCAAAAGCGGAGAGAGCAAGAAGAGAACCTGAAGAAGTTGCTCAAGGCTTGCTTCACTGCAACCACCGTTCCAGAGCTGAAGGCGCAAGCGGAAGCTTTTATATCCAACATCTCACGCCATTTCGCAATTGTGGAGCTTGGACAGGCTCTATGCGACGCCGGTCGACGAACGAAGGAATTCGACGTCAATGCAGGCGAGGGCGCGGTTCATCTTAGTACCCGGCTTCTGGCCGACGTCATTTGCGACTGTCTCGCCTCAGAAAACGTTTTCGTGCGTGAGGCTGCGGAGGCATCGATGACTTCGGTGCTTGATACAGCTCGCACAATTTGCGGTAGCGACGAGAAGGCTGCCAAGCTGCCTTTCTTCACCCACCTCACACAGACCTTTTGCCACCGATGTCGCGAGGTAGAGTGGTTCACCAAAGAGGGGGCTACTCTAGGCATCCAGATCATCGTGACCAAGATGAACCTGGGCAACGCCTTTCTCAACAGCAAACAGCTCGAGATCATCAAGGCCCTGCTGTTCGTCATCAAGGACACGCCTCAAGAAGTTCCGGCCAGCACTCGAATAACTGCCCAAAAAACTCTGGAATTCATTCTCCGGAAATGCTGCGCTGGCCAAACCAAAGAAATGCTGACCAACGAAAGAAGTACGATTCATGCCCTCTCAGTCACCTTCAGCCTTGAACTCTCTCATATGAACACACACGCACGCGAAACTGCCCAGCACGCCTTCGCAACCATGGCGGAGGTTGTAGGTGTTGAAGTGCATGAGCTGATCACGCCTGTCAAGGATCGATTCCTCCCTCCAATATTCAACAAACCTCTTCGGGCGTTGCCATTCCTATCGCAGACTGGCTTTATTGATGCCATCACATATTGCCTAGGCCTAGGTCACGATCTCGTCCCCTTGAACGACCAGCTGAATCGCCTGATGATGGAGTCTCTGGCACTTGCAGATGCAGATTCCGAAATTCTGCACCCAAAACCCGATGAGTACAACAACGCGCAGTTGATTGTGAACCTGCGGGTTTCATGTCTGAAACTCTTGTCTATTGCCATGAGTCTGCCCGAATTTGCAGCAGGACCGCAGAACTCCAGCCGAGCTCGAATAATTACGGTGTTCTTCAAGCTGCTGTACTCGAAGTCCCCTGAAATTATCGAGGCCGCGAACGCTGGCCTGAAGGAGGTACTAGTGCAAACCAGCAAGTTGCCCAAGGATCTCCTCCAGAATGGGTTGCGCCCCATCCTGATGAATCTGCAGGATTCGAAACGGCTCACCGTCGCCGGCCTAGAAGGGCTTGCCAGGCTGCTGACGTTGTTGACCAACTACTTCAAGGTCGAGATCGGCGCTCGTTTGCTAGAACACATGAGAGTCATCGCCGATGAGCAACTGTTGCAGAAAGTTTCTTTTGGCCTAATCGAACAAAATCCGCAGATGAAGATCGTCACCGCAATATTCAACATCTTTCATCTCCTTCCCGCTGCAGCTACCAGCTTCATGGGGGATCTTGTCAATAGTGTACTTGATCTAGAAGGCAAGCTGCGGCGCACGGTCGCCAGTCCATTTCGTCAACCCCTGGTGATGTATCTGGACAAATATCCGAAGGAAACGTGGTCATTCTTTCAGTCACGTCTCCAAGAGGAAAAGTACGGCCGCTTCTTTGGTCAGATCCTGTCTTCTGACGCTAGTCCTGCGATCCGTGAAGCTGTGATGGATGATACAGAAGCCTTTATCAAGGCTGCCTTTGATGTCGAGAACGCCCAAGAACGACATACTGCCGCGATCAACGGCATCTACATCGTCCATTCCATCTGCGCCATGGACTCTGAAAAGAAATGGCTCCGCAATCAGGAGCAGCTCAGATCCAAGATCTTGGCGGCTGGTCGGGAACTAGAGGAGCAGCTTCGCAAAGACAGATTGCAGAGCTCACAGCGATTGCGCGCGGAACAAAGTGGTGATCAATTGATGGATATATTGACCCAGTATCTAACATCTGCGCCGGATGACCTCAGCTTCATGATGGAGCTCTTCTCTTCTGCTGCTCAAGGCACAGTCAAAACCCCACTCAAGCTGACCAAGTATCTCTTTGAGTCCGTCATTTGCGACCAATCTACGACTCGCCGATACGATATCATCGAGAAGTGTCTAGATATTTACTCCCAGAAGTCCGAACCTCAAAAGGTAAAGACATTCTTGTTGCGCAACGTGGTCAATCCCATCATGGCAAGAGATGTACAGAATACGCGGAGCGAGGACAATACGGCCGGTACCCTCGCCGACAGCAAGTTGTTCAATCTCTTCCTCGAGCGCCTCTGGAAGCCAGCCGCTGCTGATGTGGTGGATGACCCATCGCAGCCAGGCGTGGACCATTCTCGGATGGAAGCGCTGCAATTGTCCGCCTTTATCCTCAAGTACCACAAAGATGCGGTATCAGAGGATCGTAAAGACATCATCAAATATTCTTGGGGGCATATCAAGCTCGAGGACGTCATCAACAAATACGCAGCCTACGTCTTGATATGCTATTTCATCAGATCGTACGACACTCCTATGAAGATTGCAGTGCAGATCTACAACCAGCTTCTGAAAGCACATCAAAATGAAGGCAAAGCGCTAGTCACTCAAGCTCTGGAAGTGCTGGCTCCGGTATTACCGGCGAGGATCGGCGCCAGCGCGAATACACCTGGCGAGAAGCGATCGCCTTCCTGGGCTCGGCTGCCGCGCAAGATCCTCAACGAGGAGACAGGCAATCTCCAGCAGGTCCAGAGCATCTTCCACTTCATTGTTCGTCAGCCGGATCTTTTCTACGATTCGCGAGAGTTCTTCATTCCCACAATCATCCAGATGCTGCACAAGATCGCCCCGCCACCGAATCCCTCAAATGAAAATAAGAAACTAGCGCTGGCACTGATATCTTTGATCCAGCAGTGGGAGAGTCGACGCGTCTCGGCAGTATCGCCGTCTCAGTCTACGGTCGAGCTCACTCCATCGCGGAAGAGAGACTCGGCCGGAGAGCAGAAGCTAGCTCCCCCGCCAGCCAGAGAAAAAGCTGAATATGTGATCCCTCTCGAGCTTCGGACGGCTGTTGTGAAGTACATGATTACCTTTATCACATCGGTCCCGGAACGCTACCCTATGCCATCTGCAGAACTCAAATCCAAGACTATGCAAAAGGTTCAGCAACAGCCGATGTCGAACGACCTGTGCCAGAAAGGTGTTCAACTTCTCCGTGAGCTTTTGGCCCCCAATCTATGGACTGACATCGACGTCGGTCTTTACGAAAAATTGCTTGATCCCATTCTGAGTGGCGAGAAAGCAGACAAGGTCGACGAAAAGCAGCTGACCTGCATGATCAATGCCTTGCAAGTCATGCGCATCCTGTTGAATGTGAAGTCCAATGATTGGATCATCAACAACATGGAAAAGATTCAGAAACTCTTGGAAAAGCCGCTCAAGATGGAGGAACCCGAGATTCAAGATTGTTTGCACCTCACTACGGACGATGACAATTCTCCCCACCTAGTGCGCCGAGTGCTGGACGCTATTCCGACAGTAAAAGCAGACGATGCGGATGGCATGGACCTGGACGTCTCACCCTCCGACTTCCCTACTCGGTACTCCAAGGTGTTGATTGGTGAAGCACTCTCGAACGGCAACTATATCTCTGGTATCAACAATCTGTGGACATTATCGCTCGTTCGGCCGTCGGACGTGGATGAACACATCAACGGTGCAATGAAAGCGTTGCAGCACAAGTTGGCTAAAGAGCACATCAACGCTTACGTGATACCACCGGGACCGCCGCCACAAGGCTGGCGTCTTGGTGAGCCGTTGATGGATCCCTACGAGTTCGCTCTCGGAGTTGATTTGATCAAAAAGACCATCGACATTCTGTCTTCACGGATGGGAGAACTTAATGAGCAACGTCGACCATTCCTCAGCGTGCTCGCCTCGCTCGTCGAGAAATCTTTCAATGTCGAAATGTGCAGTAAAGTGCTCGATATGGTCGAAAAATGGGTTTTCAACTCGACCGAACCTTGGCCGACGCTGAAGGAGAAGACTGCCGTGCTCCACAAAATGCTCATTTTCGAGAAATGGCCAACCCAGACGCTTCTAGAACGGTTCCTCGACCTGGTGATCAAGATCTATGAGGATCCCGCCGTGACGAGGACAGAGCTCACTGTCAGGCTGGAGCATGCTTTCCTGATCGGCACCAGGGCCAAAGACGTGGAGATGAGAGACCGCTTTATGAGCATCTTCGACCGGGCGTTGTCCAAGACCGCGAGCTACCGGCTCAACTATGTGTTGACTCTTCAAAATTGGGACACTTTGGCCGATTCTTTCTGGTTGAAACAAGCCTCGCATCTCATCATGGGTAGTGTCGAAATGTCGATGCCAGCGCGTCTTCACTCAGAGGATGTGAGAATGTGCCCAATGTCTCAGTTGTTCAGTCCCGGCCTTGTGAACCCGGAACAAGGCAAGGATGACTTAATAATCGAGGACAACCTTGAAACTCTGGTATCCGCTCAACGCCGCTTCAACCAAGAAATCTACGAGGTCAAAGTGCGCGATTTGCTTGAACCTCTTACTCAGCTGCAGCACACCGACGACAATGTCGCCTACGATGTCTGGGTCAAGCTCTTCCCGCTGTGTTGGTCGGCATTGACGAGGGACGAGCGCCTGGATCTCGAGAAGGGAATGGTCACACTCCTTACGAGGGAATATCACCAAAGACAGCTCAACTTGCGACCCAACGTCGTCCAAGCCTTGCTCGAGGGTGCTGTTCGAGCCAGACCACGGTTCAAGGTACCTCCGCACGTGATGAAATTCCTGAGCCGCACATACGATGCCTGGTACACGGCGCTCATCTCGCTGGAGGAATCAACCATTGATCCTCTGATCGACACTCCTGTGGTCCGCGAGAGCAACCTTGACGCCCTCATTGAGGTGTATGCCGGGCTTCAGGAAGAAGACCTCTTCTATGGAACATGGAGAAGACGGTGTAAATTTATGGAGACAAATGCAGCCCTGTCTTATGAACAGCACGGTATCTGGGACAAAGCCCAACAGCTCTGGGAGTCAGCACAAGTTAAGGCACGAACTGGGGTAGTTCCTTTTTCGCAAGGGGAGTATTATCTTTGGGAGGATCACTGGATGATATGTGCTCAGAAACTACAACAGTGGGATATTCTCGGCGAATTCGCCAAACACGAGAACTTCAGCGACCTGCTACTGGAATCGGCTTGGAGGAACTACGAAGCCTGGTCCGGTGATGAGAACCGCAATCAGCTAGACTCCATGATCAAATCTGTCTCCGACGCTCCGACACCGAGACGCACCTTCTTCCAGGCATTCATGGCCCTGCTACGGTACAATTCCAAGCAAGTCTCACGAGCAGAGTTCCAGCATGTCTGCGATGAGGCCATCCAACTCTCGATCCGCAAGTGGCATCAGCTTCCCAAGCGGATAACAAACGCCCACATTCCGATTCTGCAACAATTCCAGCAACTTGTCGAGCTGCATGATGCTAGCGTTATTTGCGATAGCCTTATGGGCACCAACGAGCGCAATCTTGACAACAAATCTCAGGAAGTCAAGCTTCTGCTTCAAGCGTGGAGAGATCGCCTGCCGAATATCTGGGATGATATCAACGCCTGGCAAGACCTGGTCACCTGGCGTCAGCACGTCTTCCAGCTCGTCAATACCACATACCTGCCTCTTCTACCCCAGGGTGGCAACAACGTTGGAAACAACTCCTACGCCTTCCGAGGCTACCATGAAACGGCCTGGATCATCAACAAGTTCGCCCACGTCGCTCGCAAACATCAGATGCCTGAGGTCTGCATCAACCAACTCGGAAAGATTTACACTCTACCGAACATTGAGATCCAAGAAGCTTTCTTGAAGCTGAGGGAGCAGGCCAAATGCCATTACCAGAACAAAGCGGAGCTGAACAACGGCCTCGACGTGATCAATAACACCAACCTCAACTATTTTGGCGCTCAACAGAAGGCGGAGTTCTATACCTTGAAGGGTATGTTTTTGGCAAAGCTCCAACATGCAGAAGAGGCCAATGAAGCTTTTGGTGTTGCGTTGTACTATGATCTCCGCTTGCCGAAAGCATGGGCCGAATGGGGTCAATACTCTGATCGTAAGTTCAAGGAGAATCCCACCAATATTGAAGCTGCCAGCAACGCAGTCAGCTGCTATCTCGAAGCAGCAGGGCTTTACAAGAGTGCTAAGTCGAGGAAAATGCTCAGCCGAGTACTGTGGCTGCTCAGCCTCGATGATGAAGAAGGCCACATCGCGAAGGCATTTGAAGACTTCAAGGGTGAGACGCCGGTGTGGTATTGGACGACTTTCGTACCGCAGCTCCTCGGTAGTCTCGAGCACAAGGAAGCACGCCTTGCCAAGTCCGTGCTCGTCAAGATCGCCAAAGCTTTCCCTCAGGCGTTGTTCTACCATTTGCGTGCGACAAGGGAAGATTTTCTCGGCAAGAAGAAACAATTTGAAGCACAGAGAGCCAAGCAACAGAAACCCCAAGACGACAAGAAGGAGAGCAGCTCACGCCCGGGTACAGCTAACGGCGAAACTGCAGCCAATGGTACGACATCCCCGAAGCCCAAGCAAGAAGATGGAGACGCGAGCCAGGCCAATGGTATCGACGCCGAGAAGAAACCGGAAGAGCCCAAGAAGCCATGGGATTACACCGATGAGATCATGGCGGGCTTGAAGACTGCTTTCCCATTGCTCGCTCTTAGCATGGAGACAATGACAGATCAGCTCTCCAAGCACTTCAAGTGTCCGCCAGATGAGGATGCTCACCGATTGATTGTTGCGCTGTTGAACGATGGCCTTCATTACATCAGTCGGGCGCCCATGACTTACGCGGAAGGGGCCAAACTTCCTCCCCAGACTGAAGCCAACGTTGCCCGGTTTGTGCAGTCTGTCCTGCCTGCCCACATCCGCAAGTCATTCGAAGCGGACTTTGTGCAGACCAAGCCGACCATGTACGAGTACATCCACAAGCTGCGCAAGTGGCGAGACAAGTTCGAACAGAAACTCGACAACAGACAGCAATGGGCGCCGCTCGAATCCTACAGCCACCATCTGAGCGAGTTCAAGTTCCTCAAATTCGATGACTCAGTGGAAGTTCCCGGACAGTACCAGCAGCACAAGGACAAGAACACTGACTTTGTCCGCATAGAGCGGTTCATGCCGACCGTCGAACTCGTCCGTGGCAACAGCATCTGTCACCGTCGATTGACGATTCGTGGCCACGACGGCTCTCTGCATCCTTTTGCCGTCCAGCATCCGACAGGAGGCAAAGTCCGCCGTGAAGAACGCATTGTCCAACTCTTCCGCATCTTCAACCAAACGCTTGCCAAGCGCAAAGAATCCCGTCGCCGGAACCTATATTTCCATTTGCCCATCTTCGTGCCGATAGCCCCGCATATCAGGCTGGTGCAAGATGACGCCTCGTACATTACCCTGCAATCTGTCTACGAAGACCATGTCCGCAGGTTGCCTCCCAACACCATGTCCCGCGACGACCCGCTTCTCTTCGTGCTTGAAAAATCCCGCACCATCGCCGAACAGCAAAAGACTACCCCCCGGACACCGGAACAAGTGGCCATCATGAAGACTGAGATCTTCAACACCATCCAAGAACGCTGGGTCCCCAACACAATTGTCCTAAAGTACTTCCAATCCACTTACCCTTCCTTTGAAGATTTCTGGCTCTTCCGCAGGCAATTCTCCTATCAGTTCGCCGCGACGACATTCATGACCTATGTCATGCACATGTCGGCGCGCTATCCGACGAAATTCTCCATCTCCAGGGCCACGGGGGATATCTGGGCGAGCGACTTACTTCCCAATCTGAACTCCACCAGGGCGTTGTTCTACAACCCTGAACAGGTTCCCTTCCGGCTCTCACCCAACATCCAGACATTGATGGGTCCTCTTGGCGTGGAAGGGATCTTCACCGCTTCTCTCATGGCGATCGCGCGCTGTTTGACCACGGCCGATGGGGGGGATGGAGCTGCCGGTAGCGGGTACGAAATGGAACAGCAACTCGCCGTGTTCGTGCGGGATGAGATGTTCAACTGGGCGGCGGGAAGACCACAGAACGCTCAAGGCGCCGAGCAGAAAATGGAGGGAAACCATCTTCGGGAGCTTGTGGCGATGAATGTGGACTTCATCACCAGAAGGGCGTTGACGTTGGCAAAGACGCAGGGCACTGTCAATCCCAGCGCTGCCGCTGGCGGCAGTGGCGCTGGGCAGGGAGCTGCGAGCGGTGCCGGGGCGGAAGGCCTAGGTGGTAGTAGCGGAGGCTCCACGGCGACAGGCGGGACCGGCGTGCTACCGGCGTGTCAAAATGTGGTGGACTTGATAAGCAAGGCGACAGATCCGACGCGGTTGAGTTCTTTGGATGGGTTGTGGATGCCTTGGCTCTAAATGAATGGTAGGGACTTTTTGGTATGGCAATGAGGGATTGGGAACGGGGGGAGTTCACGGACAGTTATGCGGTGAAGTATGTGAAAAGCACGGCGTTCCGGCGATCCGGCGAAATGCTCGGCGAGCATATGAACCGCAATGAAGGTTTGGGGGGGAGAGGTGTTTTCTGTATATCATTCATTCACCCAGGGAAGTGTAAAGGGAGATTGGACGCAAACGGAGATGCTTCATTCGACGGATCTACTACGCTTATGAATAGTGAAATGGGAGAGGAAAGTTTCTTTTACTTGCGCTTGACAGTACAGTATTATTGTATATAGCTTTTTACGCTGCAAGTCGACTTACAGTACCATGACTTGCGTGCTTGAAGATTAAGTGTTCAGCTCTGCATTTCCCTTTCCGACCAAATCCCAGCAGGTAAGCTAAATACAGTATATGTACTATAGTACTATAGTACAGGTACCAGCTAGGCAGCAAGCTAACCTGCTAACCTGCTAACCTGCTAAACTGCTAACCTGCTAACCTGCTAACCTGGCTAACCCTTCCCCGTCGAGAAGGAGAGAGAGACTCATTCGTATAGGAGGAAAAGGGAAAAGGGATACCGGCAAAAATCAGGCAAGACCCGCCCGCGCGCTGTCGATGAGTAAAACCTGATCAGGGAGGAACCGAGTGCCTGATTGGCTATATACTGTACTGTAGATCGCATGTCCTTGGATGTCGTGAGTGGGATGGAGAATACCATGACTATAGCATAATAGAGCTAGAGAATGAACATAATATGACATGTCGTGAACATATCACGTCATGAATAATAACATGTCATGAACATAACATATCGTGCTGGGGAAACAGGGACTAGAAGTGAAAACAACGAGACGAGATGAGACTCGATCAAACAAGCCGAACGTGATACTGATATTGAAGAGCACCCTTATCATAATCATCATCATGAAATACAATAGAGACCCAGTCCTTACATCCGTTCGTCCAGCAACTGGTATGCGTAGCGCACAACACGAGGGTGGAGGTATCGTACAAACAGTATCAGTATCGGTATCAATATCAATATCAACATCAACATCGCTGGCCGTGGAAGCTCCCCATCTCCAATATCCAATATCCGATACCCGATATCCTGTCTTCGATCTCCCAACACCGAACTGGATTGAAACTGAGTAGCTTTTGTGCCTGAAACAATGTCACATCCTCTCTGCTCTCACATTCTCACGCATATACACCAACTCCAACGTGGAGTCAAACAATGCCACATCCTGTCACACGTCCTCGTACATCGACACCGACGCCAACGTGGAGCCCTGTTTGCTCCAAACCCACTGGATACTCCCGAAGCATGCGAGAGTTGTGTCTGTAGCATTATGGGACTGGAGTCCCTGCTACTGTCCAAAGCTTCTTGACTACCGTCATTGTATCAGCCCAACGTCCGAGAAGCTCATCTCGAATCCAATCCTGTCGTCTTGCGACCGACTCGATCGATCTCAGCCTCCTGCGTGACCTAGATTGTATGTCCTTGCCCACTGGCCGTTGTTTCCCGGTTCGGGAGAAAAATACATTCTCAAGCGTTGTGAAGGATCGTCGACTCCTCGAATGAGTCAAGCCGGCTCGCGTCGGATCTCACCGTATTCGGCGTGATTGTGACGACCATGTTCGATCAAAATCGTAACTCAAGACGCTCCGTGACGGATGGCAGCATCGCGGAGAGACGTGGAATTGGCCATGACAGACAATGATCTATCAATCCTCGACAGAACTTGTTGAGCTCGATGTGTGCCAACACGTCTCTGCTCGCACTGAAAGGCAATGTTCTGTGCAGACGTGTAGCCTGTGCACATATACCAAGCCTGGGTGGGTGAACGTTCAACCGAGGCACAAATTCCTTTCATTTCGCCTGGGCTCGGCGCTGAGCACGCCTGGTTGGGTCGAACACCCTACTGTACTGTGACAGATCACCGAAGCACAGTGCCTAAGACCCCGTACTGGGCCCTTGAGAGGGGTCATCCATTGCCCGTGGCGATGGGCTTCAACCTTCTCATTCTTACATCTCCCACCCACCGTTGACCCCGCCCCCGGGTGCAAAAGGTCCCGTCATATTCTCCCAAGTCGCACTCCCAAAGATATCCGCCACATTATAATCCATGTTGCCCCAAAACATCGGATCACTGTACTCGCTCATCCCACCCGTACCGCCATTACCGCCACCACTTCCGAGTCCAGGTGGGCCAGAAGGACTCGGCATGCCTGGTAGGTTCACATTCATGGTTGACTGTGCGAATGCGAGGTCTTGAGGTGTTGCATACACGGCCGAGCCGATGCCCGGGTGAAATTGGGGTTGTGTGGTGGGCTGACCACGGTCCCAGTTTGAGAAATCGAAGGCGCCGAGTGTGCCGTGGGGATTGGTGAGGGCTGAAGGGTTGGAGGGGTCGAAATTGGTGGTTTGAGGCGTCCAGGTATTGGTGCTGGTGGGGGTGGAAGATTTGTGTTTCAAGCCTCGAGAGTGCGAGTTCGAATTTCCAGTGACGGAGTTGTGGCCTTGAATGGGCGAGCTTGCGGTCGAATCGGCAATGGATGATTTTCTTGGGCTATTCCCTAGAGCACCCTCTTCGTTGTTGCTTGCCGTGCGTTGTCGTTTCCGTGAGGGCTGGTCCAGGTCATTCGGCATACTCTGTGGTGATTGAATATTCTCGGGTTTCGGCATGGTTAGAAAGCCATTTATCGATGCTTTCCGTGATTGAATGCTGGCAATCAATAGGCCCAACACTTTGTGGCAGTTCTGAACCGTATACCACCTTATGTTCATGCTTTCAAGCAAGGTAAGACAAGTTTGCATGTCGCTGAGTGCGCGGGCCTTTGCATATTTGCCCAATTGACATGCAAATGCGATGATGAGGCCAGACATCCACGCTGCTGATAACAGGCCGGGAAGAAACATGGATTGGCCATGCTTTCTGTGCGCCTTGAGGCCAGCGATGATGCCCCTGGAGGCGCGAATGCAGACCTGGAGGCCATGTTGGAACTCGGGGGTCGACTGGTCTAGGGAGAGGCGCGGGCGATTGACGAGTAAAAGTAGCCGGTGGTAGAGAATCTTGAAGAAACTGGCGAGATGTTGCTGGGGAGGTCCGGATGAAGAGTGATCCACGGTCGGTCTTGAGTTATGGCCGTTGGCAGTCGATGCAGCGTTATTTTCGCTGTTCTCGTGTGTGTCGCTCTGAGGTCCTGCCTCATATTCACCACTCAGATTACCGGGGAGGTCATTCCACCATGTCTCGATGTCGCTGGTCAAGCGAAGAATCTGTTCATGCTTGGGAAATCTGTGATTTATACTTTTGTGAAACACTTCAATTATCTGGCCTGTCAGTTTTCCCCACTGCACATAGGCTGTCAAAGCAGCTTCTCGGAGTCGTTTTTCTCGAGCTTCTGGGCCGTCGTTGTTGGACTGCGCCACACGAGGGTCATCGTTCAATGTCCGTGGAGGTGGCATATGCATCCCCATATCCGTATCCGGGCCCGGAGGTGCTAGATGAGCCCCGGCCTTGTGTAGTTCGGGTCCAGACAGGCACACGTCGATATCGTCGTCCTGAATAACATTGGGGTCACCAAGACTGAGATTGCAGTGCCGATCGAGAGCGTACGCTGACCAGAATATTCGTTTGCGAATCTCGCAATCTTCAAGCGAAAGCTGCGCGTACCGCAGAGGGCAGCGATGGAGACCGGCATGATAGATCAACTTGATGATGATTCCTGCAAGGGTACTGGCTTGTCGAATGGCAAGTGTGGCAGTGAGGTAGAGTTCGGCAGCAAGAATAGCTTGAATGGTGGATAGGTCGTGGTTGAGAGCCAGACATCCAGCGACTCGACACACATCCGCAGCGGATTTGATGCGCGATTCAACAGGTAGAGAAAGATCGTTCCGGTCCAGCGCTGCGATATTGATGATCAATTGGAAGGTCACAAGCTTGCGGACGTCTATGGGTGCGGGACTGTCTTTAGTCGTCTTTGAAGGTCGCCGTTGGCGTGGACCCGAGTATATTGACTCCATGTCCTTGATGAAACTGGGGCCGTGGAGAAACGGAAATAGCGGGTGCCACGTTGTGAAGAACGACGTGACGAGTTCTATCGCGATCTTTCGATCTGGCGGTTTCCCCAGCGCGGCTGCGAGATTTTGCGGGAATAGGTCGGTGGTGCTGGGTCCATCATGAAGCGGGCCGTTGTATGAACGACCGTCCGCATCTTCTCCCGTCAGGATGTCCTCGCTGGCTGGTACAGCATTAGGACCGCCCAGATTGGAAGCGAAAGCGGCGGAAAAGGCGCGTCGAACAGTGTTGACGAAGTAGACGCCGGAAGAGCTCCCTAACCAGGCAGTGCCATGATTGGGAAGCTTTTTCAGCGTTCCGATCTCCGAAGTATGAGTTGGTCGTTCTTCGGGGTGAGTGTCAGTGTCAGAGTCATTCGTGGTGGCAGTTGCTGCGGCAGAGGTGGTGGACGGTGCAGCCGGGGGTGTCGGTTGACCAACGCTGGGGGAAGGAATATTACTAGCAGTCGACCGCGGAGTCATCTTGACTGGATCAGCCGGGGTCGGCCAGACGATTCTAGTCGTCCTCTACGGAGCGCTGCGATTGAGCGCCGCCATGGCGCGACGCAAGAGGAGAATGAGAGAGGAGTGAGTGCGGGTTGATGTGTGCGGCAAAGTGATGGCCCGGCCTAGCTCAAGTGAGATGGTTGTGTGCTTGCGTGTGCACCGCTGAACCACGGTGCGGGTATGCGGTGTGACGGCGTCGGTGGAGGCGAACAGGAATGGCAGCACAGACGCGAGCAGAGGATGACGGGCCCAGGCAAGGGTCGAGATTGGTGGCAGAAGGAAGCGTACGTGTTGCTGGAACGAGGACCACTATTGCAAATGGCTCGATTAGGACGTGAGGTGAGATGTTAGAAAAACGGGGTGGGAGATTCAGAGAGGAGAGGATGAGTTTTGAGCAGGAGGCAGAGGACGAATCACAGCGGGAGAGTGTCGAGGGCAGAGTTTAGCAACTCGCGGAAGAGTGGAAGAAGCAGACGGCCCCGTCTTAAAGGGCAATTGCTGTTCGAGGGAATACGGAACACTGGGCTAGAAGTTCCTTCTTCTGCGACGAGCACAGAAGAGAAATCGAAGTGAGTCGAGGGTGAGGGTGAGGGTGAGGGTGAGGGTGAGGGTGAGGGTGAGGGTGAGAGTGCAGAGCCGTAGGAAGAAGCCTGCGTTTTCTTTTGACCTTGCAGCTGCTTCAACTTGGACGTGGACGCTGCTTCACGCCCAGATCAGCGTTCGTAAACACTACTCGACGGGCTTGCTCAGCTTGCTTGTAGGGAGGGTAGCAGGGGGTGGCGACCAAGCCTGAAATCCCGCGGATGACACCTGGGCAGCCTAGACTTGCCGCGACACCACTGGAACTGTGAGTCGGCGCCCAGCCAGAGCGGACGCTTAGGGCTTGGGGAGAGCCAAGGGCCAAATGAGTCTGAGAGAGAAAATGTCTGTGTCTGACAGGCGCAGGGCTGAGATCTTGCCCGATGACATCGGCTGACTAACGAGGCACGGTCCTCTCAACGTTCGCTCACCAGTGCGACAGACTTCCATCTGGGGTTTCTTTCTTCCTCAGATCGAGAATCTCTGCGTATCGACCATATTGCGCATCCACTGATACGCCTGATGTGTCTGTTAACATCATGCCATGTCAAAACGTCAGGTAGAGCGGGTCCTTCTCGTGGTTTTGTTCTGAACGTCTGACCACCACATGAGACGGAAGTGACAAAATGTTCTCGTTCGTGTCCATTAGAGGTACGGTACAGCGTTGCGTGGTCGAGATATGGGTACAGCACTCTCGCGCGAGTCTCGTGTGAGTATGATGATTGGTCGATCTGCTCTTCCGGTGAGAAGCAAACCAAGTACTTCTATGTAGTTCATACATATTTCTGAAAGAAGCCCCCACTGAACCAGCTCTCATCTTGCAATCCCAATGACTCCATCTCCCGGTTGAACCTGCACGTCTGTCCCAATCACATCGGCTGTCTTCAATACTCCAACCACGCCCTTCATGACACCTTCATCCACCCCTCTTGTGCCTTCCACAAACTTGACGCCCTTCAACCACTCCTTTCCATCCTCTTCACTGTAATGACAGTGTGCCTCACCCGTCCCCAACATCCGAATCGCCGAGTCCGTATCATCATTAAAGGCCTTAATGCCTTTGTCGAAGGCCTCAAAGACCGCTTTCAATGTCTCATCCCTGTCTGGTGCTGGAAACGTTTCCGTGGAAGCAGCAACATGCCAGCTCGGCCACGGCGTATAGATCTCTCCAATCTTCTTCAGCTCCGTGCCTTCACCGTGAAACCAGGGCTTTGTAGTGAAATGCTCCCACATGAAGAAATCCGCCGAGGAACCGGTCACGCCGTCTCTTAAATCCTTGAACGGCCCCAACGGAACCAGCGTCAACCCCTCAGACTTTTGATCTTTTGTTTGATGGAGCCAGCCTTCTTGCTGCGCAAGGACGAATGCCATGATGTGGCTTCCGCTTCCGAGTCGACTGACACCAACGCGTCTGTGTTGTTTTAGATCATCCACGGTAGTGATGTCATCTCTGTTCCGGCCTGTGACTATCGCCCATCGTAAAGGTGTCGACACCCACGAACCCACGATCGAGTACCCTTTCTCCCGTGCGGACTTCTCGTAGTTGTCTGGGTTCAGTAAGCCGGCCACCCAGCCTTCCGTCAACCCGATGGCAAGGTCGATCTCCTTGGAACGGAGGGAGGTAATCATATGTCCGGTGCCGGACGGGAATGGGACGAGCGATATCTGCAGATTCGAAGGGAAGAGGGAGTGCTTTGTGCAGAGATGGAGAGGGAGGAGATAGTGTTCCGGGACGAAGCCTATCCGGATCGCCTTGTTCGCCATGTTGTGACAGCGGAGGTAGATCGAGCTTGTCGGGAGGACTGGTAGAAGAGAGAATGAGAGAGAGCGCGCGGTAGCCGCGGGATCTGTCTTACGTTCGTCGTTCTGAAGGTAGTCAATGCTTCATCGCGTCTCCAAAAGTTCAAAGCCCCTCCCCCACAAAACTCATTATTTACCGGAGTTCCACCGAGGGAGCCTCGTCCCAGCGAGCCTGCAGCCTCGCGTGACCACGTCACAGTTGCGGCTGCTTCTCTGCAGGCTATGGCTCATTCACGAAGACCTGCAAGAACAGCAGCACTGTGACAGTATCGAATCTTCATCCCGATTTCGGCCGGAACTAATGTACAGCGCCGAATGTCACACTGAGAGCGTTCGGAATGAGCTCCGCTCGCATTTGCGGGGTTTCCGCGCTGGATACTGGGCGAGGTACGAGTTATAAGAGGAGAAAAGAGTCAGCTGGACCTCAACCAGAAGAGTCTGCGATTGTTCTCAACATTGGCAATTTTCGGTGAGAAGGATTACATGCTCTGAGGGGCTGAGCTCAGTGATCAATTTGAAGCTAGATTCCTTGGAATTGGCCTGGCAACGCCGGTAAAACATTTAAGAGCCTGGTCAGGACCTTGGAAATTGTGGAGGCCGAAGCACCACCGCTGCAAGAAGGGTCTTTTGGACAAGGACCAGCGACGACATAGCGCGGTTTGGGTGCCACTTGCATATCTCATCTGCACGCACGACCCCAGATCCTGCTAGCTTTTCGCTAGTTTAGACCATCCCCTCTGGATCAGCGCATACCCCGGGCAGAGACGAGGGCGTGGACGGTTAAGGCGGATTCCCCAGAATTTGGCACGACTGGGGCAGTTTCCGGAGTCTGACGAGCTCTGTTATGATGTCTGACAAGCTCAAGTACAAGTATACCTTGTTTAGCTACTTTCGTAGCTCCTGTTCAGCCCGAATTCGGATTGCCGCTCACCTGAAGGATATCCCGCTGGAGTACAAGTACGTTCATTTGGTCAAAGGCGAGCAGCATAGCACGGAGTACCACAGCCTGAATCCGAGCGACTCGGTGCCTACCCTGGTCGTCAGCGATCGACAGACAGACAAGGAGATCACGAGGATCCGACAGTCCGTTGCAATCTTGGAATTCCTCGAAGAAGTCGAAGAGGGGAACGGAGTGAAGCTGCTGCCGGGCAAAGACAATCCCGTGGACAGAGCGAGGGTCAGGGAGCTGGTGAACATCGTAGCCAGCGATATTCAACCCGTCACGAACCTGCGAGTCCTGAATTACATCAAACCGCTCAACATAGAGGCGCAAAAGTGGCAACAACATTTCATGTGCTTGGGGTTCCGTGCGTACGAGGAACTTGTCAAGGCTTATGGCGGAAAGTATAGCGTCGGAGACTCAGTCACCGTGGCAGACTGCGCTCTTGCACCGGCGGTTGATGGAGCATTGAGGTTCGGGGTCGACGTACGAGGAGAATTCCCTCGCGTCTGGCAAGTGTGGGAGGAGATCGGGCAACTGGATGCATTCATCAAAGGCAGATGGAATGCCCAGCAAGACACACCGGAGGGTCTGAGAGGCTGAAGGATGATGGCCTGCCTTATTGATACAATACCCTGAAAAGATCCCGTTCACTCACCGGGGAGCTAGGAATTAAAAGAGGCTCCCTTATCGGATGATGAGGCGATGATGATTTCCATGAGATCGCGATACGAGATACGAGATACTTGGTGTCGATGACGTGTGCCAATGCTGTGACTCGTCGACTACGATCCGTGCCGCTATTTCACTTCCCTCTGACATCCCGTTCTTGCTCCATTGACCTTCCACGTGCAGCCGTTCGATTCTTGTCTCTTGTGGATTTTCCTTTGTTTCGCATCTGTCAAGCTCGCTGCACAATGGCGATGGAAACGGCTGGATTCGGTCTGAACATTTTCCAGATCCTCCAGAACGAGCTCATCACCCGGGAGGGGAACCGTTCTACGCTCGGTCTTGGATTTCGTCTCGCCATTATCGAAGACAGGCTGAAAAACCAGGAAGCTAGAACCAAGAATGGTCTGATATGGCGACCTTATCATACTGTTGCACCTATACTCGCGCCTACTCCTCGAGCCAGAGCGATTGTCGAAGCACAGAAAAAGCGACTGCTCGAAAGAAAAGGCGCCATCCCCACAAGAGACGATAAAGATCCCACCATGCATATGAGGGACGAGGAACTGTGGGAGGTCCATCGCGACTACCCAAGAACGGTGCTCGAGTTCAAACAGCTCCAATTCCACCGTGGGTCGTGTCCTCCTCTCATGGCTAAAGGTCTATGCCCTGATACCCAAGAAACAGCTGACTTAGTACGAAGCTTGCTTGAATTCTACGATGTCAAAGTCCTTCGACCAGACATGAGACCGGTAATACTGGATCCGTCCGACCATTTGGTCGACATCAAACACAACCTGGAGACATGTCTAGAGGAATTGGCCATGACCTGGGGTCTCAATTATTTTCGGATAGGAGGCTTAGCACTGCCTGGCCATGATCAGCCCTTTGCAGGGCCTTGAAGAGTATTCGAAGATGACCTGGCTCTTTCTACAACCATTCCGGGCTCTTATGTGGCCCGTGGCGGACGCCCGGAATGCGCTGGCCGCTGCTCCAAGCGACCGAGGATCGAACCAAAACCTTTTCCCGACGGCTTTTCTCCTTCCAAAGACCAACTGATACTACCAGGCGCGCAGAGGAGTACTACTGATCCAGTAGCTAAACAAGATGAAATTGCACTGACGCTTATGTCGGGCAGACTGGCACCGCTGACGCCATGTCCAGCGGAAGCGAGCCCCCACTTCGAAAAGACACAAGACAATATCCCGTTCGCTTCATGCTTCAATGCATACAAGACTCTCTTGTCGAAACCAAAACTGATCGGTACCCGTGAAGCGGGTTGCTGTTGCGTGTCCAGCGGGAACAAGAATTGGACGATTACAGACAAAGAATCTCCCGCTAATCTAGCAACCACTAGCTAATTTAGGTTCGATCCATTGTTGTGTACACAATGTGGCTTCATGCAGAACAAAGAAACATACCGTTATTGCCATTGATATGGGAGCCTCGACACAATGCACTGGACCACTACACCACACAGGCCGACACTTCATAGATACAGTCAGCCTGCGAGTGAATATATAGCAGCCTTTTACTCATGGCCTCTTTGAAGTTCGTTTCTGACAATTTTCCTGCCTTTCCGAATATCTCTTGCTACCCTTGTTTGTATACAGGGATCAGCCACACCGAAGTGCTCCTCAACAGCAGCTGTCATTATCTTGACGGCCAGACAGTCCGCAGAATGGACGATAATCTCCTCGATGCCCTGGACAATACGTGGGCCACTGCCGCCACGGCTCCAGGCATGGGCATACCCGGATGGCTTTACCGCCGGTGTCTATATCTGCTGGACGCCCAGTCGATGCCCGACGCAATTGACACCAGGGACCGCATCCAAAATGATTTGTTGACTCAAACGGGCATTCGTGTACCTTGCCAGCTCATGAGGGCCATAGCGCTAACATACGTTGACATAAACCCCTACAGACGTCATCAGATTTATAATTTTACCGAAGCTCAAATGCGACCAGCCGAGGGTGACGGTCAAATCCAGCCCGTAGGCCCAATCCGTCGGAAGGCAGACAATGTAGCGCAAGAAGAGAGGAGTCGAATGGAGGCCGCGCACAATCTCCTGAGCATCAGTGGTCAAGTACCTCAAGCAGCCTCCTTGACTGTTGATTTGGAGTTCACAGAAGAAACAGGTACCACGAACCAGGGAAACCACTTTCAGAATGATTCCAGCGTTGGGGCCTCTCTTCCAGCGGATGACCATGTTTTAGCACCTGTAACGGACGGTCACGATGCTAATGCAAGCAGAAACCAGACACATCCTCAACAAGGCTTGCTACTCAGTCTAGAGCAGCACACGTCGCCCTCAACAGAAATAGAGCGCTCTGGCGCCCAAGCCCGTCTTCGCGCTATTCTGCGCGATATCAATGCCGCCGAGATTATTGGTATGCCTCTGGATGGCGAGCATGTGCAGCCTACTGACCAGTACCTTTCGCCTCTTGGACAGCATCTCCCTCCTGCAACGCCGCCAAGGGGAGACGGCGACGTTCTTACTCCTGCCTCAAGAACACGAGCGGGACCACGTACGGGCAAGGGAGGGTCGAAGACGGCTTCACCAGCGACCACTGCCAAAGTCGATACATCTGGAGGTCGTCCGACAGAGCGTACACAGCGAGCCCGGCCCACACGTGCACAGCAGAAGCCGGCAGTCAGTGTGCTCTCGGAAAGAGTGACCAGATCATCTACCGCCGAGCGGAAAAGAGAGGAGCTCGATGATGCCAAAAAGACCCAAGCCGACGGTGAGTATTCGAGCAGTACCAGCAAGGACGAGTATCAAGCGACAAGGAGGCCTCGCTTAATTCTGAGCATCAATATCACGACAGGCAAGATTTCAAAGAGCTGCGGCGAAGATGCACAAATCAATGATAAAGCCACTGGAGAAGATCAAAATCGCGGTGAGGACAAGGGAAGGACGAGTTCGCCAGCACAATTGCAAGGGCCAGAGGATCGACCCACCCCATTGACTCCCAGGAGACTGATTCTGCATGCTCCCACGATAGTAAACCCCAGAAGACTGATTTTAAATCCTCCAAAGGCTCCCATGGAGACCAAACCTACAGGTAAGTCCCGCAAGAGACCACGGAGCCAAGAGCAACAGGACAGAGGTGATGCGGCCAAGGATAGTGATAATGGAAAGGGGAACGTCCCAGCAAAGAAGCAGCGCACTGGTAAATAGTCTGCGGATTCAACCCTCGTTTCACTCACGAGACAGGGTCATTTTGAAGGGTTACTTGCTTTTCTGGTACTACACACACCAAGAGACCGACCCCACCACAGAAAAGTACTCCGTACCTAGGCATGGAATGTCGTTCCTCCGTCCTTTACAAATCCACGTGTCTCCAACTGTGACCCCAACAACGCCCTCATCTTCCCATGAATAATAGTGAAATAGTGAAATATAGATCGTTTTACAGCAGTCCTCCCTCAGCGAAGTATACGGTGACTCCGATATCAAACTGTAGTATCAATCCAGCCGTGCCTTATCCATTCCACACCAACCCCTCCCTTCCTTTCCCCTCCCACCTGCCCGCCCGCCATGTCTCACTCGATCCTCCTCACAGGCGTCTCGGGCTACCTCGGCGGCAGTCTCCTGGCCCAGCTAGGCAATACAGACGCGCACGCCCTCCCGGCACACAAATACAAGAAACTCTACGCCCTAGTCCGGACCGACTCGCAAGCCTCGGCCGTGCAGGCGTACGGCGCCGAACCGCTCCGCTTCGACGTCAAGGACGCATCGGCCGTGCGGGCGGCGCTCCTCGAGCACGACATCAGCGTGGTCTTCTTCCTGATCGACGCCCTCACGGCCACGACGCAAGCCCACTTCATCGACGCCCTCGGCGAGGTCAAGGCCAAGTTGAGCGGCACCGCCGTCACCGACGTCCACTTCCTGCACACCAGCGGCGCCAAGATCTTCTCCAGCCACGCGGGCGCCCCGACCGAGGGCCCCTTGTTCGACGACGACCCGGCCCTGTACGACGTGCAGAAGGCCCAGCGGCCGGTCGTCCCGCTTCTCCAGTCGGCCATCGACGCCAACACCACGGTCGTCGAGCGCGCCGAGGCCCGCGGCGTGCGCTGCTACATCTTCGTGCCTTGCATCGTGTACGGCCGTGGCCGCGGGTTCGGGAACCGCATCTCCATCCAGACGGTCGCGATCGTCAAAGCCGCCAGGGCTGCGCGCAGGGTTTATTCCGTAAACGACCCGCCTTCGGCCGCGGTTTGGCCCGTATGTCACGTCGACGACAATACAAGTCTGTATCTCGCGTTGCTGGATGCCATCTTGGCGGGGAAGAGTCCCCCATCTGGCAAGCAAGGCTACTATCTTGCTTCTTCGGGGAGTATCCTTTGGGACGACTTGTACCGGGCAATGGCACGCCGGTTGGCCGAGAGAGGCGTGGTCGATCATCCGGATGTACTTCCCGCGGAGGGCAACGTGGATGTATTGACGACGATGGGGAAGGGGCTGGGATGTCCGCCGGCGTTGGTCGCGCTGATGTTGGGAGGGAGGTATGTTTTCATACATGTTTTCATACGTGTGTTTCGTTTGTGTCTCTTTCGGGCCTGAACATCCGGTCGCTGACATCTCGCCTTTAATTACGCGACAGATGCACGTTCACGGCACGACATGCTGGGGCGGAACTCGCGTGGACGCCGCGATTCAAGCCCGAACATATCCTCGAGACGGCGGCCGAGGAGGTCGATCTGATACTGGACAATCTGGCGGACTCGTGACGGTAGACGCGGAGGGGGGGATCTTGTAGCTCGCTGGTTGAGAGGGACGAGACGAACCGCTTTCCGCCGGATAGAATGCCTCACGAGCATGGTCTATATCTAGGGGCATGGTCAACCACCACGCGCTGTATGCAGGGAGACTGTGGGTGCAGTCAGAACCGATCCGCTTCTATATGCAGGTAGAATTCGTGGGCCGGTTAGACAGACGTATGTATATATATACATATGAATACACATAAATCTACCCATTATATAGACCTGCGTATTGTCGTGTATCGAGACAATGTTACACTGGGTTCGCAACATCTCTTCACGTAGACTTTGCGTGTGATTCCGTGGCCCGAAATATACAAGCCCTGGGTCTACCTTTCTGGTTTGTATTTACTAATTTGCAGAAAACTACAACGCTTGGAGTTCAGGACGGGCACACAGCATGCGACAGAGTGGACGGAAGGGGACGAAGAAGTAGAGTTGATAATCGTATAATCGTCGTTGAGCCCTCCATTGGTGACGCCAACGGCCGTGGCTGACCCTCCTCTCAGCAGCAAGACAAGACAGAAATACTACTCCAGCGTTTCCGACTCCGAATCCGTTCCATCTGCACGCCGTATAGAAGAAGTGTCCCAATACGCGAATCCCTAAGCCGGCGCAGAGACACTTTCCCTGACGGGTCCCGCCATCGCAGGTCCATCGTCGTTACTGGCACGCTTGGCCTTGTCCTTCTCTTGTGAACTGTCCTCCTCAAGCTCGTCAACGTCCTCGAGATCTTCCCTCCGCAAAGCCCTACACACCCCGTCCTGCGAACAGATCATGACCTTGGATACGATGCCTTTGACCACAGTCCTTCCCCAGCCCTTCAGCCGTCGGAGCTCAGAGTCCTTCGTCGTCATTGGCGCGATGATCGTTTTCACGCCGACTTGCTCCATCACTAGCGCGCCGAGCAGAGTGACGTACAGGAAGGGGTGTTGGAGGATTTCGACCGCAAAGGCATCGAGTGTCGCACGGGCGTGCCGGATGTATGACTCTGCGGTTGTCGACTGCTGCGAGGGTGATTGCGATTGGATGTACGACGAGAGATACAAGAGGTTCGTGCAGATCGTCCCGTTGGGCGATGGCAAAGCAGTGTCAGTGCCGGGTTTGAGGCGAATGATCTGTTCAGGAGGGGAGGAGGGCCGGGGTCGAGGACATTGAAAGTATCCTCCCGTGGTGGAGGCGATAAACTGTTCGTCGAGGTAGGATTGAAGCCGCGCTGCCCAGTCGAGGTATGGTTGAGAGAGACTGAGGTCGTAGAGGGCCAGGTTCGCTTGTGTCAAGTACGCGTAGTCGTCGACAAAGGCGACATTTGCTTTGTCCTGGGCGGGGCCCGATGAGATCCGGCATAGTTGGCCTGTGCTCTCATTGTACATTTCCCTCCGGATGAATGCTGCTGCTTTCTCTGCAGCTTCCTGACATCGTTGTGCTCGATGCCTGTCAATCGAAGACAGTGTATTGGCCGCACGAGCAAGGGCCGTGATGGCGAGTGCATTCCAAGACGTAATGATCTTGGTGTCGACTCGTGGCTGTTCGCGCTTCGCTTTGCGGTACTCGGCCAGTTTGGCACGACCGGATTTGATTACCCGAACAACTTCTTCCTCGGCGAGGCCGAATTCTTTGGCAAGCACCGACGGTGTAGCGTTGATGTGCAGTACATTCTGCGTAAGGAACTCGTCGTGCATGTCATGCTGCGCAGGCACATTACCATCCGCCCTGACGCCAAAGTGTCGAGCAAGGATCGAGGCGTCTCGATCTCCCAGTATCGATTGAAACTCCTTCAGTGTCCAGACGTAGAATGCCCCCTCCTTCCTGTCATCTGCTATGGCGCCATTGCTGAGGGGTGCAAGAGAGCTCCGTGAATCCGCATCCTCGCTAGAATACCAGCCACCTTCGGGATTTACTATTGGCGATCTTGGGTTGGTAAAATACTCGACGAGGTTATATATCGTCCCCAGGATCTCCGGGTCACGACCCAATGCCCATGCATCGCAGAAGCAACCGAGCAGCTGAGCATTGTCACACATCATTTTCTCGAAGTGAGGTAGATTCCAGTCGGCCGTGACACTGTATCGGTGGAAGCCGTAACCGAGCTGATCTCTCAAGCCGGACCGTGACATGGCCAGAAGCGTATGTAATGACATCCGCGCGGCTGTAAGGCACGAGTCCTTGCCCAAGATCCCAGGTACGGGACTGAAGAAGCCGAAGCGGGTATGTGTGGAAGGCTGAGCGATCGCTGCTCCGATTCGAAGGAGAAAAGTGAGATTACAAGGCGTGGGAAATTTCGGCGCTGTTGCACTCGCGCTGAAGCCGCCGTGCGTCGCGTCATAACGAGACACAAAATGGGTCAGTGCTTCGTCTAGGAGATCCAGGTCCAAAGGTTCAGGCGGATCCGTCGACGATGGCTCGGTCTCCGGGGCGTGGCTTTCTGAATGTGAATGGATGCCCTCTCCGGCAAAGGCTAGCAACTGATCCGTGATCTCTGAAGAAGACTGGAGACATCGCTCGCGTTGAGTGGTCCATACCTCCTTCATCTTGGCGAGAATCTCGATGAACGTGACAGGAGCCTCGTCATGGGGTACGGCTTGCTTGAGATTGGTGGTAGGCGTGGGCCCAGGCCAATAGGTTCCTCCAAAGACAGGCTTGAGATCTGGCGTCAGGAAGACGTTCAGAGGCCACCCACCCGCGCCTGTCGTTGCTGTGACATAGCTCATATAGATGTCGTCAAGATCAGGACGCACTTCCCGATCCAATTTGATGGGGATGAAATAGGTGTTGAGAATCTCGGCGACTTCGGGAGAGCTGAACGACTCTCTTTCCATCACATGGCACCCTTGGAGTCGTGTTAGTCAGGACGCACAGAGATGGCACATTTCTCTTACAGTGGCAGGCATTGTAGCCGATGCTCAGAAAGATGAGACGTTGGTGTTGCTTTGCCAGAGCCAGCGTATTTTCTGACCACTCCTGCCATGATACAGGGTTGTCCTTGTGCTCACGCAACTGTTCAAGTCAGCATCGTTCGATGCAACACGCGGGTTAGCCTCACATAAGGAGACGGACTGTTTGCCAAAGCATTTTGCAACGCCAACTGAGGTTCACTATTGCCCATTGGGAAGGGTAGCCGGGCGGACGCTGGGCGTCCTGATCTGGCGGGAATATGAGCACAGCAGGAAGAAGAGTAGCAGGCAAATCTTGCCGGACGATCTCCCGAAGAAGTCCAGCTAAGTAGAACGAAGGTGAAAAGTCTGATGCTGCGAAGGCAAGTGGATCGAGTCGAGGTTGGCAAGGCTCTGCGAAGTTTGCGCTTGGGGTCGGAAAGCGCCGGCAGGGTCGATCACGGCCGCGCCACCGGCCACTATCGAAGCAGGACTGGACAAAAGGCGTAGTCTGATGGATGGGATTGCTGAAATAACGGGGCGCTTACACGCAGAGATTTTCACCGGCCAAATACACGAGGCAAAACGACAATCAAGATGAAGCCGCGGCGGGCAGCCAATCAGATGCCGTCAGTTCGCGATATGGATTGCTTACATAATACGGGGTCGAGCACGTGGGGGCAGGTGACGCGGCCGCTTCGGCCACGTGACCCAACTCGCTATTGTTCATCCATGGCCATCCGCTCCAACGTCTCCTGTTCTTCCGACTCCATCAATGCACGCAGTTCAGCTTCCTCCTCCTCGGTCAGCACACCCAGATCCATCTTGGGTTCGGGCTCTTGCTCAAGGAGTTTGGGATGTTTTGCCTCCTCCACCGCCTTGCTCAAATCCGCCGGCGCAAGACTCCATCTCCGAAGGGTTGCATCAATGCTCACACTAATGACGAGATCACCTACTAGAGCAAGTCCCGTCACCTCTTCATAGTGTCCGGTGAAGACGTGATACAGATCTCCCGTCGCTGTATTCCAGACGCGGACGTTCTCGTCTCTGCACGCCGTTATCACCCAGCCATATCTTCCCTGAGTGACAACGTCCCGCACAAAATCGGGATGGGTCAATGTGGTTTCGACTTTCCAACCGTCTGCCCTTAGGAGATGCTTTGCTGTTTTATCCGCGGATGCTGTCCAGAGGTCTCCATCGTCGTCAAAGTGTAGCTTGTACACACTAGTAGCGTGTGCCAGAATAGGCGGCGTCAACACAAATTTGTGCGCTGTGATCTCTGATAGGCTTGGAATGGCGAAGGAGAGAATTTCTTGTTTTGAGGTCGATGCGAATACCACGGGCGAGTCTGGCGAAGACAGTGGATCTAGGACAAGACATTCGATACCGCGAGCGCCGGGCTTGATAGACCCAATGGATTCGCCGTCCAAGCTCCAGAACCGAATATCACCGTCTGCTCCGCCGGATATTATGACCTGCTGTTTGTCTGGGGTCGGAGCTACCAGCAGGCACTTTACGAAATCTCTGTGAGCTGGAAACGAAGTCTGGTCAATGACAGTACTGCCTTGGAACGAGTATCTCCATATCGACTTGTCCCAGCAGCCACTGAGCACGTATGAAGCAGTGCCGGCTGCTGCAGGGGTAGGCGCGGCATAGAAAGCCAAGCTGGTCAGGGGTGCTTGGGGCCCTCTCGGTGTCGTAGATAACTCATTGCTAGACAACCGTAGGCCACTGACCAGTCCGCCGGCTTCGGCCACAAACACAACATCACCTGCCGGGTCGAAGTAGTGATTGATGGCGACTGCTAATATCTTGCTTGGAAATCTGACCGGGTCTCCAAGTGTATTTGCCGCCTTTTGTCGTTTGCGCTCAAGCTCAGCTAGAGAGGTGCTGCTGGAGGATCAGCAAGTTCGTGCAAGACATATATCGCCACAGCAACATACTCTGTTTGAAAGTAGTTGCCCGCTTGATCGGACGCGTGGGAAGTGGCCATGATTCTTGATGACGGTAGAGACGTATAAGACTCAACCGCAAGGGCCCAAGGAGCCGACACACTCAATGCTATTGCCGCAAAAGATGCAAACAATGCACACACTACAAACACCGCCAACACTGCCGATCTGTCACTTCACTTCACCGTCTGTCGCGCCAAGACCTGCGGTCAGGTGAAGCACGGTAACATCTTGCGCAAATGTACATCTGTTCGTCGCAGTCCCAAATTCACCCTGCTGTTCAGTCAATTATCATCAGCCCACAGCTTCTTGGAACAACTCCCTCCACGAAACTTCCTACCTTCAGAACATTCTTCAGTCCCTCTCATCCTCTCCATGTGAAAGCAGCGCATTCCTCCCACTCCCCTCGTTATGGACATGGATCATCTCATCGGCCAGCGTTTCAATCTCATTTCAAAAAGTGAAATTCGGTGGGTGAGGCTCGCTTCAAGCTCAAGAACATACTCTAATGCACTCGCGCATATAGCTACGTGGGTACTCTTCACGAAATCAACCCGGAACAGTCAACGATCGCGTTGGAAAATGTCTTTTCTTTCGGCACTGAAGACCGCAAAGTCGAGAAATTCGTCCCTCCCTCACAACAAAAATATGGATTCATTGTCTTTCGCGGTAGTGACGTGAAGGACATCAAGATAGCTGAGGATGAGCCGTCACAGCCTTCTCCTCCGCAGAGCATACCCAACGATCCTGCTATCCTGGTACGTCTTGCGCCCTCTTGCTCCCCAGGTTCCAATGATGAAATATTTCGGATGTAAATTCACAGACCTGTTCTGAAAGCGCAAAGCTGTGTGGATATTTCCGTTGCCTTCCTTCTGACCTCTCATCTTGTCTGATCACGTACATCGATGCATAACACAGGTGACGAGCTTTGCTGACATCGTGTAACAATACAGAATGCATCACGACCAGGCGCCCCTCCCCTGGGTCCTCCACGCGACGGTCCATTTTCTCCTCAAGAGTATCCGCATCCTCCGCCTTTCGGTGGCTACTATCCTCCCGGTCAATTCGGTAGAGGCTATGGTCCACCTCCTGGAGGGTTTGGCCCTGGTCCAGGATTCCCGCCTTATGGGCCGCCGCCTCCAGGTTACTTCGGTCCTCCTGGCGGCCCAGGTTTTCCACAAGGACCTGGCCATCACCCATTCCCCCAACATCCTCAACCTCCCATCGGTCCTCCTGGTCTGCGCAACAATCTCCCACAACCACCGCCGCCGTCACGTCAAACTCCCGCCTCAACTACCCCTGCTGATCTCCCTGCGTCAGGCCTGACTTCCGAACTCCCGGGCAGCAACAAAGCTTCAGAATCCACTTCTCCAGCCCCCCCGAAAGACGCTCAAGCCACTGCCTCAGTTCCCTTTCGCGCACCACAAGCCGAGATCGCCGCGAAAACTGCCCCTACTTCTGCGCCTGCACCTGCAGCAGCCGCAGCCATCCCAGCACCTACCAAAACCGCTCCGACAGGGCCCAAAAGCAAACGCGTTACACCTGCAGTGCCCTTGACCGTCAATCAACAATCATTTACACCTCCCGTTCCGGCCGCAGATGCCTCGGCAGCCAACGGTGCGGCGGCGAAACCACAAAAGCCTGTCACCTCGCAAGCCGCCATGGATGAAGCGGCGCGACAGGCAAAAGAGGCGGTTGCAGCTGCAATGGCGAAGCTGAACCCTCAAGCAGCCGCGGCACAGAACAAGACATCATCTGCAACAGCTGCAGTTGACGCTCTCACAAAGAAAGTGGCCGAAATCTCAACAGCAACCGCGGTGAATGGGACATCGCGCGGCGGAAGAGGGGGTTCCAGAGGAGGGCGAGGCAATTTCCATCGTGGCAGCGGTCAAAAGAAGATGGAAATCCCCAAGTCTGATTTCGACTTCGAATCCGCCAATGCAAAGTTCAGCAAAGAAGACTTGATCAAAGAGGCCATTGCTTCAGGGTCACCGCTGGAAGATCCTCCCACCAATGAAGATAGTGCTGCTGACGCAGGAATATCGTCACCTCCCCGAAAAGAGAGCCTACCCACCGCAGGACCCGCTTACAATAAGTCAACCTCGTTCTTCGACAATATTTCCTCAGAAGCCAAGGACCGTACCGAGGGAAGTGATGGGCGCTCAATTGGAAGACAAATCCGAAGCGAAGAGTTCAAAAAGAACATTGAAACCTTTGGACAGGGTAATGTGGACGGGGGTTATCGTGGCCGTGGTCGGGGCGGTGGACCCGGTCGCGGAAGACAGTACGGAGGCACCTATCGAGGCGGCTACAACAACCGTGGATTTGGTGGGTACAACAACTATCGCGGGAATCGGGGACGAGGCGGGCAGAATCAGCCACAAGCACAGGGCCAGGCTGCTGAGCACTCTTAGTCCGGCCCTGGCATGCTTCTGCTCGACGTGGTATGAAATGGTGGTGCATCTGTTTCACTTTGTTTTGCAATGTTGACGACCGTGCTGAGGCGAAATGCGGGGAGGCGAGCCTCTGACGATTGGTTCTCTGCGCGGGTGGGAACAGGTTGCATGTTCACAGGAAGTCCTCTGCTTGTTACTCATACCCCTGGGAGGGAGCATCATGACGATAGCTCCCGATTGGCTATGTAACAACAGACCAGCTATGCAGAAGCTCCTCAAGTGCCGCCGTGTGTGAGCACGGACAAGGCACGATGCCGGCTTAGATGGCTTCTACAAGGAAGCGAACCCAAGCTCGACGTTCTGCGTAAACCGTTTCAAGATCTCTGGCCATGTGCAGCCTGTATTGTGCAGCAGTCTTTCTCCGTCTCCTATCCGGATTTGTTCAACGCACTCTGCTACGGCGTCAAGAAGATGGACTACCAGGTTGTTGAGTGACTGCGTGATCTATGAATGCACGATGATACCGGCTGATACACGTCTCGATACAGCCGCGGTATTTCCGAAGTTCTCCCACGCCGAATCTGTCAGCAGCGACTTGGATGTCACTTTACTGTGGCACCAGTTCACTTTCGATCTTTGACAAAGCAGAGCACTCGTATTTCAGCCCTATGATGGAGCTTGACCTGTTGTCGATCACATAAGCCAAACCACATGGGCACCATGGGGCCCCTGCGCAGCCTTGCAGATTGAGCGACGCGACGAGACACCGATCCGCTGGCGACACTCACTGCAAGAGTCGACATCGATGTGTGATCTAAATGGCGGCGCCTGTCCGGCTGTATAGACACGCATCATCTATCCCAAGTCGAAGCCGGAGCTGTCCGACTGCTTCTTCCGAAAATGGCCGCTACTTCTGGTCATCATGAGTCGACATTTGCCCAGAAATTCATGTTCGTTGATTTGAGCATCACCGGAACCTCACCTCACCATTCCGAGGTGCTCTCGCATGTACGCCGGAACTACCACAAGCGGCAAAGGAAAGAAAAGATTGACCGTCTTCGAGATATCAGCGCTGTCTCTAGCGGACCGTTTGCAGACAAAATCCGCCTTCCCAGCCGTAGGCCCCAGACGACGCCGCTTTCTGAACGTCCCACCGACGACGCTTCCTCATCCGGATCAGTCGAGGGAAACGGCGCAAACAGCCGCCGATTAGCTGTTTCTCAAGGCTCGTGTCGCCATTCCGTGCAGCCTCTTCTGGCTCACGCGGGTAACTCGGATCCCTTCTGTGCATATGCAATCAAGATCGATCCTCAGATCAACGAGGTCATCGCATTCTACCGAGACTACACTCTACCTGCCCAATATCACGTACCCTCTCGAGACTGGGTCAGCTCCGCAAGCGCTCGGCTGGATTGGTCCATCTGCATTTCGACTTTGCAGCATCCGGACCTAGCAAGTGCTTTTGTTGCTCGCGCAGCAACGATCGCTGCAGTTATTCGTCCCGGTTTACGCTCACTGGCCATGCGATACCGTCTTCGCAGTATTCAGCAGCTCCGTGTGAAGCTGCTGAATAACGACAGGCATGGGTGGAGCGATCTGTTTCTTCTCCAAATCATTATGCTTCATAAAGCCGAGATCGTGGACAAGAACTTACCAGCCGCTGCTACGCATGCCAAGGTGCTGCAACACCTTTTCCAAGAGCGTCAGCGAATGTATGGGACAATTGACTACACCCTCCTACAGTACGCCTTGTGGAGTGAGAGCCAGGTGTGCACCATCTTCATGAGCCCTTTCACATTCGACGTAGAACCTGATGGTTGGGTTGCCAAGGCTATGCAACCAATCTGGGCCTCCGGGCTCAAAGAGCTCAACTCTCTTCCACCATGGAGGGCTCTCCGGGCCGAAGCAGAAGAAGGTCTTGACAAATCCGTGGAGGGCATGGATCTGAGGGCTTTCTTCGTCTCGCGGCGGACGACGTTACAGACATGGTTGTATTTTGGACTCCGGGGCATGCCTGTCTCGCCATTGATAATGCTGTGGTTGTCCACAACAGCATCAGTGCACCAAGGACGCATGATCAAACATTATCTGCACGCCGTATGCCAGGTCAGCGAAGAAACTTGCTGTCACGGCGAAAAGTCGAAACGGGCCACTTCGGACGTTCAGTGCTGGTACGTCCAGCAGTATCTCATTCTTGCTGAGTTCATCTGGACCCATCACACGAGCTACAAAGTCGAGATATGTGGTGTTGATCTCTTCGACGTTGTCCCGACCCTGTTAAGGAAGCTCCGGGCAGCGCTCGAGCACGACCTCGACTCCTCGAAGTACCAGAATGCTCGCGTCTGGGCCCTCTTCGTCGGGGCCCATACTGAGTGGTCAATACCTAAGGCAAAGCAGCCAGGAAGTCGAGCAGCACTCTCCGACGAGCAGAATACGCGCGACGAGAATCAGAAACCCGAGGACTATAGCAAGAATGACAGTCGGTGGTTCCACTGCAGGCTGGCCATTCAGATTCGACAAATGGGGCTTACAAAATGGACGGAGGTCCGTAATATTTTTCAGGGCTTCAATCATGCAGATGTAATTTCACCTCTAGGAGAGAAGCTCATCAACGAAGTGCTAGGACGATACTGAGCTGGACCGATCTCTACCAAGAGGAAGTGGGATCTGGCTGGTTCAAGGGAGTACAATAGTGCGTGCACGCAGAAATCCAACGTAAGGAAGGATCACTGGCACAGCGCCTCGCCACAGGAGACCAGCAACCTCAGTTGGCACCGTAGCGACTGTGGGACTTCCATGACAGGTTCAAGAAGACCGTTGTGTTCCCCAGCATCACGCTGATTCTATGGTTATGCCCTTTACTTGTCCAAGATTGGACCGTCTGCCTCGGTATGAGACTATGGTCAGCCCGATGTAGAAGGGCATCTGCCCAGTACTCGAGCGAAGAGATGCCAGTAATCCTGTAAGTTCTGGCGGAGTGCGCTGGGAACAGGAAGTGAGTTGAACAACGGTTACGGTCCAGCTCGCCCATACCTTCAGCACCGACTAGGCGATCAAAAGGCCCGTGCGGCCTTTGAGATACCCGACCACTTACTAGTGCAGGAACGTCTTCAATGGCTGTTACTGCAATAACTGGCTCCAAGAAGATAACTCGGAGTTGATTCGAGCGATAAATCCCAGCAGGACACCACTGGTCATGATAGTGGCGAGCCGAGCCGGACCGCAGCGAGAGCCCCTGGCTGCAACAACTGGTGCACGATACAGTACGTCGCTGGATCCTAGGCCTGGTGGCAGGGACTGGGAATGCGACTCGGAATGCGCTGCGAGCCCGGCAAGCCAACTATCTGCAGCAAGTTGCCGAAGTGGGAGTCGGGAATTACGAAATAGGCTGCCAGGCCAGTGTGTTGCTTGTGTTGTCTTCCTTTGTCCATGTCCCATCACTCCATGCAGCCCTTGTCTGAGACAGGTGTCGCCGTGGCAGTAAAGTCTAGCACATTTCTTCCAATTTCTCAGCATAAAGACAGACAGGCAACCATATTCGTGCTTGAGAAGTCCAGGTTCCGATTGCAGGAAACGCGCCCCAAACCGCTGTCAACAAGTACGAAGCCTGAAACGAGATCTAATAACGACACCGCCAGTATCAACACGTCCTCAAACTCCAAACACGAGCTGTAATACGAATGACTCAACCCAGCTCAGAGCCTCGAAGTCACAACGCGCAGCATACAAGCGAACAGCGAGGTCGAGGTGACCGGGTGAGTGTTGCAGATGCAGGGATCATCATCCTTGATCCGTCCCACTCGGCACTGAACTAGGGCAGAAGGACCCAGTAGGAGCATCACCCAGAGCAGCCGCTGCGGTCTCCTAGGCTGGCGAAGCACAATTGCACGCAGAGACAATCGCCCTACGAGCCAGGTATGACTGCTGTGGGACTCGATTGTCGACATACCGAGTACAATGGGAGGATCTTTCTACGCGGGTGATGCAACCTGCACGCGGCCTGACGGGCCACCAGGTGTTGGAGACGGCGATGACGCTGTTGGCCGTCAGTCGTTAGCTTGTCGCCGATTTCAGCACGATCAAAGCCGAGGCTGAGATCTTGCTAGCCAGGTTGGAGAATCGGTATGGAAGCGTGCTTGGAGGACGGAAGCCCGATTGGTACGATGAAGCAGTTGTTGCGTTGCAACGTGCCGTCAACGTGCCTGAGCTTTGTGGATTGTTGCAGCTGGCAAACATGGCGGCGGCGCCGGGGTAGAGGTCGGCGAGGAGTGCGTGTGGGCTTGGGGAATGACTGAGTAATTCACGCAGAGATCATGGGTCTATTGGGGAGTGGGAAGGTGGGTTATCAAAGAGGGAAGGGGTACCACGACAGAAGTCCGTGGGATGGACCGTGAGACACAGGGGCATGGGATATGGAGATGATCCTTGATGGTAAGGAAACCCTTCCTGAGATTCTCATTGCCTCCATGCCGGGTGGTACATTGCATTGATACCCTTCGACATGGCATTCGCTCCTGCTTCAGTGTCAATGGCCCTTTCAGCATGGACTGCGGCAGCCGTTACCCAGAAATCGACCGCAATAGCCTTCAATTCTGCACGTTCCTTGTTGCTTGTCTCTTTCACATGCATACCCCTGTATTCAGCAGTGAGTAACCATATCAAATCACTCTTTAGCATCTTGTCTCTACCGCCGCTTTTACTACTCCTGGTCCGCTCGGCGCATTCTTCGCCAGTCCTAACTCCCGACGCTTTCCTGCTCCTTGCTCAGCCTCTCCACCAGCGATGACGAGCTCGGATGCTAACGGCGCGGAACACGGTTACTCTTTCACCGACCATCCTTTCCAGATGGCCACCATCGGCGACACACATGCAGAGGCTATGAAGGTTGTAAGTGCAGGGCACAAGCGGGTCAAACGGTATAACAGCACTGAACCGACTGCAACCAGCACGAGGGCAAGTCAGCCTCAACCTCTACCGACCGACCGGCCCTCCACCCTGACCTACAAGGCGGCGAGGCTACAGAGGACGGCAGGGATACTTCGACAATACTGTGCAAGAGCCGAATACCGCGCTACCACCTTGAAATCAAAGGCAGACCAGCTTGCAAGGTTGCCCAACGTTTCGTCCTTGACACTGGAACTGATGGAAAAGACCTTGGATGACATCCAGAGCGAACACACGGGGTTGATGCAAGACTTGGAAATCCTCGCAGCATCGGCAAATTGGTTTCAGAACATGGTCAATCTGGGATCTATGCCGGAGGTCGACCTCGCCGCGCCGACGGCGGCGATCAGTGCCGTGCACGAGGCCCTAGGAGCATACCGACGGAGTGTCGAGGTCATGGCGGAATCATTCCAGACAGCGCGGCAGAAAGTGTCAGAATACCGACGGCGACGGCACCTGGAATATGAGCAGTTGGCGTTACAAAGACAAGCGAATGAGTCCTGCTGGGAGCGCTTGCTGAGGTTCTTATTAGGAGAACTGCTGGTATGGACAAGTTGGTTTCCCGAGGCAGCAGCAGAGTAATCCAGATTGAGAGCATGGATACTGCTGCGAGGCGTGAAGAGATTCGGCCACAACGGCGGGTCTTGCATGTTGAGGATTGTTGGCTGGTTCTGTTCTCACCCCGAGGACTGATGCCATTCCGTGGTGCCTCCACCGACCGGAGCGGACAACGGTCGACCATTGGGGAGCATAGATTGGTTGACTGTAATGAGAAAATTCCTGACAATGGAGACAGGGTAGCAGCCTAGAATTAGTATCAGAAGCATTCTCATGCAGCCAAGCGCCATAAGCGAGGTAGGGCGTGCGTGGAGGTGCATCCTCTATACATCCCGGCCTCTACTGTGGATTTCGCAACGAGGTCAGCGAGCTGAGTCAAGTTCCTGGCAACATGTTCGGGTCAATTGAACAAGATATATGCCATTCATTGCCAGACCAAGTCTATCCGCTCCCCGACGACCTTGCTGTTGAACCATTCTAGAATCTCAATCTCGGACTTGACGGTCGCGGCTCCCTGTAGTATACCGGCCTCAAGGACTCTCGCGACGGCGCAGTACAACTCCACCGTGGCCAGATTTCTGGCGATGCACTGTCGACTGCCCAGACCAAAGGGGATGGCGTCCCGCATCATCGCCTCAGACGGGTCAATCCACCTCTCGGGCTTGAAGGCGAACGGGTCGGGAAACACGTCCGCATTCAGATGCAGGGAATAGGGCGTGCAGCTGACTTCGGTCCCACCGGGGAAATGGGTGGTGTCCTTGAAGGTCCAGCCTCCGGGCGGCACGACGCGAGGGAGACGCGACGGGTTGGCCATGGACAGGCGCAGGCCCTCCTTGACCACGCCGCGCAGGTACGGCAACGACTGGAGCTCGTCGAACCCCGGGTGGCCGCCGTTGCCGGCCAGGAGGACCTCGTCTCTCGCTTTCCTGTGGCAGTCCGGGTGTTTGGCCAGCATGAAGAGGATGGTGGCCAGATTCATCCCCGTGCTGTCCGAGCCGGCGAAGATGAGGTCCTTACATTGAGCCCGCGTCTCCGAGGGCGTGAAGCCCGCCTGCAACAGCCGAGCCGGGTATGAGGTCAAGGGATGGTGGTCAGGGGCGGTGGTGGTGGTAGTGGTGGTGGTGGTGGCGAGAGGCGTCTTCTCATCCTCCAATCGTGCAGTGCTGGCGTTGATGATGCTGGCTTCTGCGTCGCTCACGACTCCGGCGACGAAGTCGTCCACGCGCGCCAGACTGTGCGTCACCTCGTCGTTTGCGTTCCACCATGCGTCGGATGACTCGACGAGCTTGAACGCCCAGCTGGGGAGGTACCAGAAGCGGCCGACCGCGACGAAGGTGTCGACCATGCCGGCCGCGCTCATCGGCTCGGCCAACTCTTTTCGGACCGCCGCTTCTGTCTTCTCGTGTTTCGTCCCCGTCGAGTCCTCGCTCAGGGCCTCGTAGCTCTTGCCGAGCAGGTACGACGAGACGGCGTCGACGGCCAACCCTCGCGTCAGGTTGAGGATATTCAACGGAGCAGCAGCAGTAGCAGCAGCGCCGTTCCGTGCTTGGCTCGACTTCTTGCCCTCGGCCAACCGGGCCACAAACTTGTCGACGCACGCGTAGATGAGGTCCTGGCCCTGTCTGAGGTTCGAGGTGGAGAACAGCACGGCCACGGCCTTTGCGCGAGGCGCTCGCGTCAGGGGATCCGTTTCCGAAAAGATCGAGTTGTGCATGTGCACGCCGTCCGGGAGGGCGAAGTTCTCGTAGAATTTGGTCTTTGCGAACCCGCCCCGTTCGGTGTATATGGCGGCCAGGGCGGCACCGTCGGAGATGTCGACGCTGTTCGGCCCATTCCGGACGATCGTGCCGTATTTCTTATGCAGGGCGTCGACCACCGAAGCCTCGTCGCCGACCCACGCGTGGTAGGTGAGCCATAGTGACGATAGTCGAGGGAGAAGCGGACCTGGGATGTGGGAGAGCGGATGGAGGGGAGAAATACGGTACAACGAGCGTAGCACGAGGAGGATGACGGGCAGAAGAAAGAGGGTCAACAATGGGTGCGCAACCAGCGGCGACAGCAAGACGTCGCGCAGGGCCATGCTCGCTCGACACTGTATGTCCACGGTATCGCGTCCAAGACAGAAGCGAAGTCAGATCGAAAGATGATGTCAGCTTTACTGTGTGACTGTGTAGTGTATCTCTCACCCGTACCGACACCGAGAAAACCAAACGAAGGCGTGCCCTCTATTTACGTACCGATATTTGACTCGTGTTGATAATTCGAGGCTGTCCACGGACTTTTTATCGCAAGGTGGAGGCGCTCGACACTTTCACAAGGCTCTCATCGGCGGCGCTGATGGCCGCAGCGACCTACGGTTGGTGAGAGTCGCGAGGCGTTGATGTCCTTGCAAACCCACATGGAGCGGATAACAGCGATGTGTGCCGGGTTGCGGTGTTGATAACGGACCACTCGGGCAGGACAGCGGGCAGCGTGCATGGTTCGGGGACTTGACGGTACCTGTCAGGTGGACGGTATGATTCTCGACAGAGTATTTGAAGCTGTGCGGCACGAGCGTTCACGGAGGATCTGAATGTGTTCCATTTCAACAATTCTTCACGACCGCTCAACGCCGGTACTCCAGATCTCAGGGGCTCTCAACCTGATCAGGCAACTGGCATTTCCGAGTCTTGAGCGGATATGGGTTCGATCCACGGGCCGAGTGCAGGCCACACAGCAGAGTCGGACCGCAAGATCATCGTTGCAGGAGCCCAGCTGGGACCCATTCATGTCGACACGCCGCGGTCGGAGGGGATGGGCCGGATGATCAAGTTGATGGAGGACGCGCATCGACAGGGCGTCCAGTTGATCGTGTATCCTGAGATCGCGCCCGTGACGTTCTTCCCTCGGCACATCCTGGACGGCGATGAGCTCGAGCAATACTTCGAGAACGAGCAGGAGGTCGGCGGCGACCCGACCAAGCTGGCCAACCTGAAGCCGCTGTTCGACAAGGCCCGGGAGTTCAAGATGGACATGTACATCGGGTACGCGGAGCACGCCCCCGAGTCCGGTGACGGGGAACACGTCCACTACAACACGGCGGTCTACTACTCCGGGGTGGCGGATCAAGTCATCTCGAAATATCGCAAGGTGCACCTGCCCGGCACTTTCGAGCCCTACGAACGCAAAGACGCCACAAACCAGCTGGAGAAGCGATACTTCCTGCCGGGCAACCTGGGCTTCCCGGCGTTTCGAGCCCCAGGGCTGGTCGCCAACGCCGTCAGTAAGAAATCAGGAGCAAAGCCCAACGAGCCAGACACGCTGGGCAAGGGCGACCCCATCATCGGCATGCTCATCTGCAACGACAGACGGTGGCCCGAGGCGTGGAGACCGTACGGCCTGCAGGGCGCGGAGCTCGTGCTGTGCGGCTATAACACGACGGCATGGGCGCCCGAACTGCTCGGCACGAGCACGAAGATCTCAACCAAGGAGAAGGCCAAACAAGAGGCGCTGTTCCACAACAAGCTGTGCGTCACGTACAATAGCTATGCCAATGCTTGCTTCAGCATCAACGTCGCAAAGTGCGGCGTCGAGGACGGCAAGTATCCGTTGATCGGAGGCAGCTGTATCGTCGACTGCGACGGAGAGGTCGTCGTGGAAGCCAAGACCGAAGACGACGAGCTCATCGTCGCCGAGATCGATCTCGGCATGTGTCGCCGCGGCAAGGAGAAGGTGTTTGCGTTCGAGAGGCACCGACGGACCGAACATTACGGGATCATTGCCGAACAGACGGGCGTGGTAGAGCCGGAGTTGCTGTAGCGGTACATAGCATCTACTGTGTACTCCGTACTTTGCGCAATGTTCCCCAGTACGGTAGGGGTGCAGGGGAGGTATCTTATGTACCTGCCGGCAGAGAAGCCGTTCTGATGCCGTAGCCGAGTCGCCTACCGCACACATAGTACCACTGTACACCACTGTACGAGTACTCGTACTCTGCACTGTAAACACACCGCATTTATCACGATACAGTCTACATAAATAGGAACCCTACAGGCACGCCGTCTCAGTCTCTGATCTGTGTCCCGGACAGAATCCTGGGTGACCCGCATCTTGGCTTCACCCTGACCAAGCACGCTTTGCTCCTCGCCTGCAATGCTCGCCCAAATATAGATTGCCAGCGCCGGAGTTTCACAGCAGTCCTAGCCCTATTCAGCCAACTGGCTGAGATTGGGGGCTGAAGCTACTCGTACCGGGACACAGTTGCAGTAATTAGTACGGAGGGACACGCACTCTGGACATATTCGTACTGGACCCAGTCAAGGGCAATACGGCACTCACGGGCGGTCACATTACGGCCACCATGGCTAATACTGTAAATGATCGAGGGATTTAATGTCTGTCAGCACGGTGACCTGAGATGCAATTTATCACGAAAAAGCCAAGTTAGACCTCTTGCCTACTGTTACACACTCTGTCCATCTCTTTTCTCGCGCGTGTCCCTTTCTGTAATCTGGTAACTCGTACGGGGTACGAGTTTCTATCACTACTTGCCGCAAGCACTGCGCCTCCTGTATCGGTTTTGGCGACGCTCCACCCCTGACCCCTGAATGCCACGCACATCGTAGGCGTCATTATTGGTCTCCAGCCGGCGTGTCGGAGAATAAAACAGGCTTGGACCGTGGGTCAGGTCTGGCGTGCTGGTTACGACTCGTCGACAGAACTCGCAACGCCCGGCAGCCTGCCACCCAGTCCAGCCCAGGCAAGTCCTGCAAGTAGAACAGAAAGCAAGCAAGCTGCAAGGTGCAAGGGAAGCGCAGGGCCACAAGGGTCACTGTCTGGCAATCTGTGAGGGGCACGAAGGGGCAGAAGCAGGCGAAAACCTCGCTTATCCTGAACCCCCGTCGCTCGTATCTGGCATCCGATATTCCAAGCTCCGGGGCGTGAGGGCGTCGAAAAGTCGGCCGAAAATCCACACCTACCCGTACCGACTCCGTCCTGCGTACAGGACCCAAGCAAATAATGGCGGCACCGTACACTGCCGACATTTCGCGACAACAAACACATTCTCCTCCCGGCATCTTTCCAGGTCAATCACCACCACTCCAAGGCGGCGGCAACGGCGGCGTTCATCCTCTGTCCCTCCGGCCCGGCGCATCTCGCTCTGCGTCTCCCCAGTTGCAGGATAACCAGTCTCTTTCAGACTACTCGTACGAACAGCTGGAGGCCGATCCCGCCATGGCTACTTACCAACGCGTCACGTCGGGCGGTGGGCCTGGCCCCGGCGGCGGTGGTGGTAATGGTGGTGGTAATGGCGGCTACGGCGGCCCTCCACCCACCAGCCAGTCACCGCCGCTGGGTCAACAGCAACAGCTGCAGCAAACCGGTAGCAATTATGGCGGCCGCTTTCCCAGCCAGTATTTCCCACCCCAGTCGCCCACCAACGAGGCCGGCGATCCAGCGGGGAACCCGTTTATCGAAGGGCCCGGCGGCTCGCGCTCGCGAAGCAGCACCCTCGGCCAGAACTATCCCGTCACCGTCGTGCCGCCGATGCCGTCGACCACCTCGCCGCCCATGCAGGGCATTCAGCCTCTCTTCGCCCAACACTCGGGCAACGCAGGAGGGATGCCGCCGGCGTCGTCGTCGTCAACGTCGCGGCCCGTGTCTCGAGGCGGCGCCGGTCCTGGTCCCGGTGCTGGCCCGATACCCGCCATGCCCTCAGTAAACGGCGGCGGTGGCGGTGGCGGACCCAGCGGACGGCCCACGAGCGCCAAATCGCCCTTCTCCCCACCGATCACGTCGCCGCCACGCGGGCGCCCGCACCAGATCCTCCTGATCAACCCGAACTCGACGCGCTCCATGACGGAGACGATGCTGCACACGCTACGGCCCAACTTACCCCCGAACGTGGAACTGACCGGCTACACGGCGCCATACCCGGCGCCGACGGCGATCGAGTCGACGACGGACGCGATCATGTCGACCGAGGCGGTGGTGCGCGACCTGGCCAAGCACGCGGCGCCCAACGGCGAGACGGTGCAGAACTACGACGGCATGATCGTGGCGTGCTTCTCGCGGCACCCGCTGATCGACGCGCTGCGCGAGTCGTACGACGTGCCCGTCATCGGCATCATGGAGGCCAGCGTCTACGTCGCGCGCATGCTGGGCGGGCGCTTCGGCATCGTCGCCACCGCCCAGCGCAGCCGCATCAAGCAGGACGACGACATCGCCGCCTACGGCATGACCCACTTCTACGTCGGCTCCGAGGCCACTCACCTCGGCGTCCTCGAGCTTGAGACCCGCCCCCGGGACGAGGTCGTCAAGCGCATCGCCCACTGCGCCAGGGCCCTCGTCATGAAAGGCGCCGATACCATCTTGCTGGGCTGTGCGGGCATGACCGACATGATGCGCGCGGCCAAGGACGCCGTGCGCGACGAGGACGGCCGCCGGACCGTCAATGTCATCGACAGTGTCGAGGCCGGCGTCATGGTCATGAATAGTCTCATCGGCATGGGCATTCCCACGAGTAAAAAGGGCTTGTACAAGGGGGAGAAGGAGGCGAGGAGGACGAGGGGTCAGAATTGGTTGTGAGGGGCTAGAATTGTCGTGAGATATCAGAATTGTTGTGGAATGTCCGATTTACGGGTTGGTTGTGTAGTGAGGATTCGATTCAGCTGAGGATGGGCCGACGACGCGACGCGACGGGAGGTGGAATGTCACTGATTGTCTCTTGGGAGGATCAACGAATGTGATGGGCTTCGAACTGCATGACTCTGCAATTCCCACGGTAGAAGGGACTCGGGGGGGTTTGACCGTTGATGACTGGTGACAGGGCAGTCGATACTGCGACCACACGGCAGATGTTTGGACAAAGCTACATGTTTTGATATCTCTCAAGCATTTACAATGGCACTGGTTCACGAAGCGGTGGGCATGATTCACGACATCAGAGCTAGGGCCAAAACTTTTCAAGTTCATCTGAGTTCAGCTGGAGTCGTACAGTATGATGCGCCTGAAGCGAGAACAGCGCGCGCAGAAACACTCCTCCTTCACTGCTCTCGTTTTCGTCACACCCTCTGCTTGATATATCGATGCCGACCTGCTCACCTCAATGGTGCGGTCCAGCAGCTCTCCTCTCTCGTCCTGAAATCAAATACAGACTCGCCCTCACATCAATGACTGGATCATCGCTCGCCTCGACCCCATCGACCCTGGGGACCGGATCATAAATGATGTTTCGCTGCTTCTCGTCATTGTCCTCGGCCACGGCATCCAACTTGATGGTGCCCATTTTCACAAGTTTCCTGTCGTCCGGCCAGCGAACCGTCGGATCGTTGGTCTGGTCTCCTTCATTCGCCACCTGGGCCCAGAGGGTGAAAGAAGCGCCTCCGTCGATGATGCGCGTCTGAATCTCGTTGTGCAGGAATGCGGCATCCTTGGACTTGGCTTCTTCGTCAGACAGGTGTGATTCCCCGGCGTCGGGAGTGATGCGCCAGCGAACGAACGTCTCCTTGCCGTCCGCCGACACGAGTTTGAACGCGTTCACGCCAAAGTACTTTTCCGTGGCAAAGCTGGACGGGGTGGGTTTCGGTGCCTGAACAAAAGCTAGTGCGGCAGGATGACTGCCCAGGAAGGCTTCGATCGGGGATGGGTTCTTGGGAGCCTCCGGCGCGGAAGAGGCACCGATGGCGCCCAGCAGTGCGAGGAAGTCCTCGCCTGAGTTGACGGGGAAGAAGGGCGTCGAGTGTGCTATGATGTCGGTGTGCTGGCGACGGCCGTTCTTCTCAGGAAGGTTGAATCGGACGGCGAAGCCCCGCGGGTTGGCGTCGCCCGCGTTGTCGGGGATCTGTGGGAGGCCCGTCGAGTTCGAGAAGCGGGTGGTGACGGGTGTTGAGCTGGCGTTGAAATGGGGTGCTTTACTTAGAGAGGCTGCCTCTGAGCTTGGTGTGAATGTTCCATTGATGAGGATACCTCTAGCATGAGCTACACGAGAGCAGGTCAGTATGTAAACATGTGCTTCTTGGACAGTGGAGCTGACCTGGTCGGAAGCCCTGTGGAGTGTTGAATGCTCCCCGGAGTGTCTTCACCAATTTGGCCGCAGTCTCGTTGGTCCGGTCGTTCGTAGAGAGTGGCATCGTGAAGGGCTTGCCAGGTGTTCAGTTCGCGGAGTTGAGTTCGAGGAGGCTTGGTGGGCGGATTGTGTGTCTGTCTTCGTGTCCATCTTTTGAATGTTCTTCTCCCTCGCCGTACTTATACCATCTGATCTCGGAGCGTCTGGACCAGAAAATTGATGCGTGTCCATCCCAGGATGTCAAATACCAGGCAAAGAACAGTCAGCAAGCGCCATGCGACAGGCCACTGAGGACATCCCTATTACCACTCTAAGCTCGGCGACTATGCGGCTATTGGACGACGATTGGGCTTGTCATATCCCTAACTCGGTTGGTGTTGAGTCGGTTCATGCACGAGCCATGCAGGAGCTTAGTCAGTTGATGTTCTAGAGGTGCCATGGTCGCTGACTTTCGTTCTCCCACTCCATGATTAGTATCGCGCAATTTGTCAAATGACGACGTGCTTTCTCTGAGTGAAGCTTGTTGCAACCGTGGTGGCCCTTATTACGACTCACCGGCAATGCCCCCAGCGAGACCGAGGAGCGAATGAGATAGCTTCCTGCGACCGAGCGGGCTTCGTTGAGCTACCACACCTCATGTTTGGGTAGCAACGGCCTGATACGCGAGCTGTTGCTACAGATCAGATTGGTGAACCTGTCATGCAACAGTCCAGAATAGGTCTTCCGGGTGCTCAAACCGCCCTGGTGTCAGAGCCTCCAGCCTCACCCAGTCTCGAACGAGTCAAGATAGGAAGGTCTCGAATTCCTTCTCTTTCGCCGTTTCGATTGTGGTGCGAACCAGCCGTGTATTTGAACGAGCCAAGATTTGAAGCAGTTGAGATTATGAAGCAGTATTCAAAAGCCCGTTACGACCTATCCTTGCTTCACACAGCCCAAAGCTTCTGCTACAACCAGGTCACATCTCGTCAACTCCGCGGACACCATCGTTGACCTTGGTCGCCCTCGAAACGCAGGCGTTCTTGGTCGAATATTCCGCCTTCTCAGCCGGACAGAGGTGTGCCTGGTCCTGAATGATCCGTGTATATTAACCCTCTACTCGGAGTCCCCGCCGATGGGAATCGAACAAGCCTTAATCAAGAGTCTCTCATGCTATAACTGGGAAAGTGACACTGCCCATCTATCCCGGGAGGGTTTCACCAGACTAAGACCATCACTAACTGAGGGAGGGTTGGGCTAACAATGAATGCAGACACCACTTGGCTGCAAAAATAAGAGCAACTCTGAGCTGGTCATCTAGGCTCATGAACGACGAGATTATCGCGTATTTGGCAGCTATCTGTGACTCGCTACGCCACTTCAGTCTGCAACGAGCAGTCAATGTATTTCAAGCCATGCACCTCCTTGCCCATCATGCCGTGCCATATGTAGTTAACTCGGGACTTCCTTCGGCGCGTGGGAAACTGAACTTCGTCTCGACGTATACCTTCTGCAAGCCCTTCTCACGAGAATCGTAGCGCCGATAGACTTCCTCGAGTTCCTCTAGCTTGACGCGATGACTGACCATTTGATAGACGTCGAGCTTGCCTTCCTGGATCTTCTTGAGCAGATCCTCCCAGTACAAGTGTACAGGCGCCTGTCCGTTCCCGATGAGTCGGATACCGCGCTCCATCAACGAGCCGATATTGAAATGGTTCGTATAGCCCACATAGACACCGGTGATGCCACAACGGCCGAAATTCTTGACACTCATGATCATCTCATTGACGATTTCTGAGGTGTCTGTCTCGGCGCCGAGGAGTATTTCGAAGTAATGTGCCCATCCTTTCGCATACTCGCCCGCGACACACTCGATCGCAACATCAGGGCCTCCGTGTTCCATTTCTTGCAGGACGGAAACGATGTTCTTGCCTCGAGGAAGATCCGTGAAATTGACAGTCTCAATCTGGGGAAGCTTAGTTCTCACAAAATCGAGCCGCCAGGCGGCGGCACCGCCATCGATTATGATAACTCGTCTGGCGCCTTGCATAAAGGACATGGCAGCGGCCATTTGACCGATGGGACCCGCACCCCAGATGGCAACGACGTCGCCTTCCTTGACTCCCGTGTCCACGACAGCGTTCCAAGATGTGCTCAGAACGTCAGAGAGGTAGAGGCCTTTTTCGTCCGGGACGTCTTCTGGCAGCTTCAACAGGTTCACGTCTCCGTATGCGACGCGGACGTATTCGGCCTGGCCACCTGCATAGCCTCCAGTGAAATGCGAGTAACCCAGCATCCCTGCCGTACGACCGCCATACATGATATTCTCAATCTTGTTGTCGTTGGTCTTCTCGCACTGACTGCTCAGTTTGCGCTGGCAGTACATGCAGGTGCCGCAAGCGATTTGGAAACTGCACACCACGCGATCACCTGGCTTGACTTTGCTGATTTTGGAGCCAACGCTGTCGACAACGCCACAGAACTCATGGCCAAGGATGTCGCCCTTTTGTAGCTCGACGACAACACCATGATACAGGTGCAGATCCGAGCCGCAGACCGTCGAGCCAGTGACTTTGACAATGACATCTGTGTCTTCGATCTTGGCAGGTTTGAATGTCTCGACCACTTTCACGCTGTTCTTGCCATTCCAGACCAACGCCTTCATCTTCTCGCCCGAAGGGTCGGCGTACTTTTCGGCATCTTTGGAGGGATTGCTGAGGTTCTGCTCAGTGTTGGCATCACCTGTGTGGCCAATGAGCTTTTCGACGAATCCTGCTGCTTGCGACAGAGCCATGATGAATGTTCACTGCGTGCTATCGGCAGGTTTTGAGTAAGGTATAAGGATTTCGGCTTGGACAAAATCCCGCGATGAAGGAGGAAGCACTTGTCTTTAACATAACTCCGCGCTTCCATCTGCCGGGCAGTTGTCGCGATGATGTTTTCATCATGACATCATGCTCTGTGACGCGCAGGACATTCTGGCCGTTGACACAGAGCCTCCCAAAGTCTATGAGGTAGTTGGTCCCCGGAGAATCCTCCCATTCGCTGCCTTTGTCATGTCCTAATGCACGTGGATGTCGTCGTACGAGTACTTTGTATTTTGATAAATGTTGACAGCATGGTGGGGTTCCATGTCAAGTCGCGATATCAAATATTTCGAGAACGGGCGTCAGAAGAGGAGATAAACTCGCCCCACCGAACATTCTTACATAACGATCTCTAGAATGTCCACCACACAATGTGCGTCGTCCTCTGCCTTTGCTTGTGCTGCGTATTGTGACAGTCATACGAACGAAATGTGAGGGAGAGTGCCCAGCTCCTAGAGTTGAAGTGGAACGGACCCATGCACAGTCTATTTGGACTCCTTGGACGAGACAAAGGAAGCTCATACATATCGCCCAAATGCATTGGCCATCAAACTTTGCAGCCACGGAAACTGCACGTTCTTTGAACTCACGAGGTCTTTATGGTCGGGAGGTACCGGTGTCTCCGGCAACTTTGTAACGATCTGCTTGGTGACTCGCCATGGCGACAACGTGGCGCAACTATCCGTCAACTACGACTCGAAGCAGTTTCGCATCTATCTTACATCAATCCCTCAAACATGGACCCTCCCGAAGTCGAATCCGACGGGTTTGAAGTAGGCGATGTGTTCACAGGACCAGGCGATTATCACACGGTGCTGTATTATGGCCACCAGCGGTTTGTCCTCAAAATAAGGAAGCCAGAGCGCCGAGAAGACGGTGATATTCTGTCCGACGTCTTCCTGAGAATCGAGGAGGCCGAGAAAGATCCTGATGAAATGGCATTCCATCGATGCCTGGAGGATTTCAGAGAACTTGTCATCTTGACCTGCAAACATACGATGTACACGCTCGCCGCATCAGCCCCGCGGCTGAACAGTAGGCAAGCGTCGCTTGAGGACTTTCTGCACCCAACAACCTTCTACCTGTAATTGCACACAGCGAGAGGAAAGCTGGAAGCCGTCAAATGGACGACATTTCCGAGTCCGCCCTCAGGGACGATTCTGTACCCAGGGCGGCGGACTTCGAGCGCCAATCTGTCCCGATTTCATCCCTTCGGTTGAAATAGACTTCGTCAAAGATCTATACATGAGGGAAGTGGTCAAGATGTCCAGGAACGGCAAGGTGTGTGTCGTCAAATTAGCGACGGGCGGCAAGGAAGATCAGCTCAAAAGCGAAATACACATCCTCCAGCAAATATCCGAGGCTTGGGAGCCAGATCACCCCTGTCGCCCCTATGTCCCACGGGGTTTCGGTCTTGTGACCTCGGGAGGTCAAGTCGTAGGGATGCTTGAAGAACTTGTTGATGGCACGAGTCTGCACGAAGTCGACATGGACCATGCTTCCTCCGCCCAACGCCGCGAGTGGAAGCGGCAGATCGAGCATTCTATCGCGCAGCTGCATGAAGGAGGCATTGTCTGGGGAGACGCGAGACCGGAAAATGTTCTGATCGATAAAGCCGCCAACGCGTGGCTTCTCGATTTCGGCGGCAGCTCGACTTGCGGTTGGATTGACCAGGATCTAGAGGAGACTATTCAAGGCGACTTGCAGGGCTTGCGTCGGCTAGCAGAGTACCTGGGCGTCCGAGATTGAGAGATTTCCATAGAGCCACCACGTCGCTCTTCAACTATGTATGAGTGTGCTCCCACGTAGATTTTCACGTGTAACTCGCCGACGCTACCGCACCACAGAATTTTGAGATACACAGTCTGTTGATGGGTGGTTGGCGGCTGCACAACAGAGTACAGAGTACGGAGTACACAGTAGTTGCTCAACAAGCTAACACGTGACTGCCCGTAAAGTGCTTGCAGACCCCGCTCGCCCCCTTTTTACTTAAGCACTGGTGGCACCTCGTAGGGGACCGACAGACAAAGTGTCGGAGTAGCGGAGCCGCCCTGGCTGAGGTGCCGAGTGGCTTGGGCTGATGCAGGCAAGTTCAGTTACCGCAGGCATACGTAGCCATCAACATCGAAATCAGACACTGTATCAACAAACTGGAGGAGTGCCATTGCTGCCCAAGGAACTACCTATTATCGAATGTCATTCTTTTATTATTGCCATCTACACTACACCCTCGATCGTTCGAAATCAAATACACAGCCCGACACCGCAGCGGCTGAATCCAGACGCGTAACTGCACTCGACCCTCTTTTTTCGCCGCGTCCCCGCGCTGCTCCTCGAGTGTCTCACCGTCTCACCCCTCCGGCGCCTGCCGACCGACAGAGACCATCAAAGTGAATGTGTGTACGGTTATACGGTGCAGGACGGGAAGGGCGGTGATACATCTCCGTTGGCGCGAGCGTTGGCTCTGCTACACGCTTAGAATGTCACTGCTGCGGTGACAGAAGATTAATTGACAACCACTCCCTCAAATCCGCTTCGCGAGCCCGCAGGGTGCAACATACACATCGACAATGGCGCAGAACACGGAGCAACGGACAGATGCGGCTTCTATAAAGCCTGTGTCGTCGCTAAGGTCTCACTTCGAGGGACTCAAGGTCAACCAGCCTCCACCAGGAAGCATACCGCCCTCTCCGCAGGCACTGAGACCCGTTGACAGGGCCAGTCCAGCCGCACCCCAACGAGCCTCTTTTGATATAGCAAGACCCATCTCGCCGTGGTCTGGGACAGTGGGGAACATCAACAATGGTGGGCCACGAACTCCGACCAAGGGCTCCGAGTCGCCTCCAAAGCCGGGTCACAGACGGCCCATGTCGATGCTACTACAGTCCTCCCCCCAACTCACTCCGTCAGTTAAGGTCGACTCACCCCGTTCGCCTCCCCGGACCTTCTTCGAGCGAAGCAGTTCAAGATCTCCGGAACGTGTCGACAACACTCCGTTTGCCAAGGTGCGCGAACTGATATCCCAACACTCGAGTCGCTCCTCAACACCAGCTCCGCGGGCTGCCAGCGGTGATAGATCGGACACCACGAGAGCGTTGGGAGAGATGCAAAAAGGCATCGAAGTTCAAGAGGAGAAGCCCAAAGCACTGCCGCCACCAGTCAACCGGGCAGAGAAACCTAAAATACCACTTAAGCCGAATACCATTGCTCTGCCTACCGCTAATGTCCTCCAGCCTGAGGCCCGGAGGCCTTCCTTCGAAGCGCGCATATCTCCCTTTAGCACGCCTCCAAGCAGTGATGAAAGCTCTCCCTCCCGGAGCCCTGAAACGCTGTCTCTTTCACAGCCAACCCGACCGTCACCGCCCGTACATGCTACTCCAACCCCTCCGGAAATTGTCTCTTCCCGGCCAAAAGATGCGCGACTACAGGGTTTCTCACACAAGCCGACGACGCTTCAAAAACAGGATGCGAGAGGTGCCGGATTCTCACAGCCTGAAGCGGGACCACCCAGTCGAGGAGCAAATTTGCCTGCAAGAGCAAACACGGTTTCAGAGAAGCCTACCAAAGAACCTAGTGAATTAGGTTTGGTGAATGGCAAGCCAACGCCGCGCCATGTCTCTGAGACGATAAGACACACACCTCCCCCTCCCCCATTCGCTCCGGCACAGCCATCGCGTGCAACTGCTGTTCGCGATGCTCGCATGCTTGGGTTCTCCAGTGCGCTTCCGCCAGATGTCGAAAAGATTGTAGAAGAGCCAAACCCGGGTCTTCCCCCAAGACGCCCTGTCGAGCCTCCGCCACGCCCCTCGAACGAGTCCAAGCACACGACCCGACCTGTACAGCCTCTACCCAGCCTCGCCGCAAACCCAGATCGTTTCAAGAAGCCCTCCCCAATCCAGACGATCTCTCGCACGCCGAGTATGCCTGCAGACCAGCATTTCCCACCGCCACCGAAGCGAACGAGTGTTGATCTCCCTCCCACTACCTCGACGCACCGTTCTCAGACCTTTGTGGGCGATGTTTCTAGGCGGCCTGTCCCACAGGCAACAACGGACGATTCCGACGAGACTGAGGAGACAATGGAGGAACCCACTACTTCCAGATCGGAGTACCCGGATGCAACCCATACCAACAGGCGGCCTCCGTACAGTAAAGCCAGTTTGTGGGAGATTGGCACAAAATCAGATTCCCGGCTTGCCGAGGTGTGTGGCCAATACTTATGTACGGCCGGTTATGTTACTCGGGTCTTCGATATGACCTCAGGAGAGCAGGTCATGAGCATCAACCATGGTGAGACGGTCAAGGTGTCCGCGATGGCGTTCAAGCCTGCCGCGGAACTAGCACAGGAAGGTACCAGACTGTGGCTTGGCATGAACACAGGAGAAGTGATGGAAGTTGATGTTGCGACCCACACAGTCATAACAACGAACTCATCACACAACCGACGTGAGATTGTGCGGATACTTCGCAACAGAAGGGATCTGTGGACCATCGACGACGAAGGAAAATTGTTCGTTTGGAAAGCTGATGAGACTGGAGTGCCAAATCTCAAATATAGCCACATCTCCCACAAGCTGCCCAGGGGTCACACATTCTCCATGGCTGTCGACGGAAGACTGTGGTATGCCTCGGGCAAAGAAATCCGGGTATACAAACCAGGAAATGAAAGCTCCTTTGCTGCCCTGACTGATGCACTGTACCAGCCCGGTAATGGAGATGTCACCTGCGGAACCTGCTCGAATGAAGGTGGTGGAAGGGCATATTTCGGACATATCGACGGCCGAGTGTCCATATATTCAACCAAAGATTTCTCCGTGATTGCAAATGTCAAAGCCAGCGACTACAAGATCAACAACCTCGCGTATGTTGGCGACAAGTTATGGGCAGCTTTCAAGACAGGGATGGTCTATGTGTACGACACCCACAGTTTGCCCTGGAAAACACAGAAAGACTGGAAAGCCCATGAAGGGCCGGTGACTCAGCTCCTGTTCGACCCCAGCAGTGTCTGGACCCTCCAACAATTGCAAGTCGCGACGATAGGACATGACAACTTTGTGAGGTTGTGGGACGCGGCGCTTGAGGACGACTGGATCGAGACCGAGATGATGCAGCGCGACGTGGAATATTGCACATTCCGAGAGCTGCGGGCCGCAGTTGTGACGTGGAATGTTGGAGCGTCCACGCCCTACGACCTGAGGGAGGATTTTATTGCCGATGCGATCCACGCCGACGACCCGCCGGAAATACTCGTGTTCGGTTTCCAAGAAGTCGTTGACCTGGAGGATCGTACGGTGACTGCGAAGAGTATTTTCAGCTTTGGGAAGAAGAAAGACACGGTCAAGACGGAGCAACACCAGACTCGAGTCTACCGAGAATGGCGGGACTACCTCAGCAAAGTGATTAGCCGGTCAACCAGTGCTCATCACGCCTATTCGGAACTGCATACCTCCAGCTTGATTGGACTATTCCAATGTGTCTTCATCAGACAAGAGGAACGAGTCAACGTACGAAATTTGCAGGCTGCCAGCGTCAAGCTTGGCTTGAAGGGTCATTACGGAAACAAAGGGGCGCTCGTCACCCGTTTCGTCCTGGACGACAGTTCAGTGTGCTTTGTCAATTGCCACCTTGCAGCCGGCCAGAGAAACACGTCACATCGGAACAACGACGTGGCAAGCATTCTCGAAGCTGAAGCTCTTGACGCAGAACCTGATGCCGATGCACGGAGTTCGCTCTATGTCGGAGGCGGTGACGGTACTCAGATCCTTGACCACGAGATCTGCCTCCTCAACGGCGACCTGAACTATCGCATTGACGCTATTCCGCGAGATACAGTGATTGCAATGATCAAACGCAACGAACTGGCAAAACTGCTTGAGCGGGACCAGATCATGGTTTCGCGTCGCCGTGTTTCAGGATTTCGTCTGGCTCAATTCGTGGAACTACCCATCACCTTTGCGCCAACATACAAGTACGATGTCGGGACGGATAGGTACGACACGTCGGAGAAGAAGCGCGCGCCGGCATGGTGTGATCGACTTCTCTATCGTGGACCCGGCCGTGTCATGCAACTCGAATATCGACGCCATGAAGTACGCACAAGCGATCATCGTCCCGTCAGCGGCATCTTCAAGCTGCGCGTCAAGACAATCGATACGCGGAAGCGGGCCAAAGTCATGGACCACTGTTACCAGAAATTCAAGGAGGTCCGCAGGCATATGGCAGAAAATACGAGCGTAGATTACCTGGTAACAGTGTTGGGTGTTGGCGAGCAGGAAGCCAAAAAGCTGATAACCGCCAGATAAAGCGATGCCTGATTTTGATACTCAGGCTAATTCAAGAGTGCTGTGCTGATGATGGACGAGATGAGATGACTGGGATCGACTTTACACAATGATATACCCTAAGCGCCACTTAATTGATCTTGCTCAGAGTGTCCTCACTTGTTGCTCACCATGTACTGGATTGTCACTTACCGTGTCCTCATGCATGGTTTAATCCTCACTTCTTGCTCACCATGTACTTGGTTGTCATTTGCAGTGTCCTCATAGATGGTTTAGCTTACGACACGAAGAGCCAGTATGCCAGTTGAAAAGCCGTTGATCCTGATTGTCTCAGCTTTGATGGAAAATCTATCTCGTCGGCATAGGCAGGCGATAGTTCAGAGAGGAGAGGACGGGAGGCAGACAGTATCGATGAGAAATAGTACTGCTATGAGTACTCCGTATGTACTTCGCAGCATTCCTGAATACGTAACCAAGAGAGACCCGAGAGCCAAGATATGATTTGTCACGAACCGAAGTTCGTCTCTGTGAATGATTTGCTCCATTAGCGGCTCGTCGGTTCTGGAAGCGAGGCACAATGCGTACTTGTGGTGCTGCGCCACGCTTGACGCGCCGGAATGAAGGATTTAGGTAGGCTCCGGTGACGTTGACTGGCAGCCCGTTAGGCATGGCTAAAGCAGCTGCGGCCTAATTCCTAGGTAGTAACCCCTCCATTGATGAGCCAACCAACCGGTTCCCCTCGTCACTGCCGCGTTTGAGCATTTGCCTCATCAGACCTCCTGCGCTTCCCTATATCACCAACTCTGTGAACTCAATCTCATCTCTTATTTTCCTTTGTTGCGTCCTATTTATCCGAACGTCACCTGCAATTGATGGCAAGTTACGCGCCTCCTGCCGGCCCACCGCCGCCACAGGTGCCGAGCGGCTGGAAAGCTGTATTCAACGACCAATACAAAGAATGGTATGTGAGCGAAGCCTCATGTTTGCTTATCCGTCGTCAGCCTCGATTCGTGCTTGTTGCTCTGATCGTGATCCTGCCTGGCTAACACAACACACTGTGTGCTCCAGGTTCTACGTCAACCTCCATACAAAACAGTCCACATGGGAGAAGCCTACCGGCCCTGCTCCTGGCGGCGATGACGAGGTCCCTCCCGGCGCGCCACCGGGGTATTCGTCCGGTGGCAATGCGCCAGCTGTTTCCGACACCAAGCGCCCACTAGAGTCTAACAATCCCTACAACACGAGCAATACTGGGTCTTCTCAGGAGTCAGACGAGCAGATGGCTCGGCGCTTGCAGGCGGAAGAGAGCAGTCGCGGTCATGCCGATTCATATTACGGTTCCGGCGGTGGCAGTGCACCACAGTCACAGGGCGTTCAAGGAGGATACCCTGGAGCGCCGACCTCACCTTCGAGTCAACTTCCGCCGCGGCCCGACAGCAGTTCCGGCAAGCCGAGAGGATTCCTGGGCAAGCTGCTGGGCAAGTCGAGTGGTGGAAGTTCGAGTCCGTTCCCCCAGCATGCACGTCCTGGTGGATATCAGCAGGGTCCACCTGGTGGCTACGGCTATGGTGGACCGCCGCAAGGCTACGGTGGTGGATACGGGCCTGGCTATGGACCGGGACCCGGATATGGCCCAGGCCCTGGCTACGGAGGCCCTCCTTATGGCGGCTATGGCGGCGGCTATGGCGGTTACGGGGGAGGATATGGACAACCGCCGAGAAGGTCTGGTGGCCTAGGCGCTGGAGGGGCGGCAGCACTCGGGTTGGGTGGTGGCTTGCTTGGTGGTGCTCTGCTGGCCGACGCAATCAATGACGGCGAACAAGATGCTTAGTGAGTCTCCCCCACTTATGCCGGGCTGAGTAGAATATCCCGGCATCATGTCGATCGAGATGATGACCTTGATGCTAACTGCGACACAGCCAGGAAGGTTACCAAGACGGCGGCGGAGGCGATTTTGGTGGGGATGATGGTGGTGGTGGTGAATAAACGAAGGTATCCACCTGAACAGATGAGCAGCGGAATGGAAGTCGGATTGCAGAGCTGAAACCCGACTGGACCAGCATCCCGGATCTCGATGAGTGTGGTGTTGACGATTCAAGGAGGGTCGCCCCTTTGGGAAGATGGATATTGTTCCCAGACTGCCAGTGGACTGGAACCGGGACTGATATTGCCTGGAGCCGGCGTGCCCGGAGAGACTAGTAGAGAGTGTCCCAATTGCCCTATCGTGACAATGAAACAAATGTGGCAAATTCAGACTTGCACAAATCACGTCTTGTTCTGGTCAAGGAAGACATAGATAGATCGGTTGAAGGAATGTTTCTCCTAACTCAGAGTTGAGGCATACTCTGCATAGAGTAGATGCCGTAGATAGTGTGCCCTAGTGTATTATCGTGTACATGAGGAATGCGAGATGCGAAGATGGCGCGATGCCAGATGTAAGATCTCCCCAGACGTGCGGGACGGCTTTCGACGACGAGGATTCTAATTCTACATCCACATCCACAGCAAACTGACCTACTCTACCATGTCCTAGCATGCCGCGCGTGACCTTTCTGCTTTGACAAAATTGTATAGCCCCCATGTGGGTAGGTACGTACGTACGTACCGACACAGCACGCATCAACCAAGAAATAACGGGCATGTGAGATGCGTGGAGATGATATAGGCGTGCCGGTACGTTCATTACTGTAACTTGACGGGGGGACAATGACGGGCCCAAGAGAAGCTAGGTACGTACTTTAAACTGCCAGGACTGCCTTCTCTGCTTCTTTGCTTCTCTCCTTCCTTCATTCATCGTTTCTTTCTTTGTTCGATTTACTTGCTTGACGACCCGTGCTGTGGGAGGTAGACAGATAGATACATACATACAGAGAGCGGCAGATGGGCTGCTTCGGCGCGCCGAGCAGAGGACTGTAGAATATGCTATGCCATGTCGAGCCATACCAGACCATGCATGATGCAGGATCAGATCATATCGGATCATATCAGACTTGATCGTGGCACTATTATTGATATAGATGTTGGCTTTGGTATTAGTATAGGTATTGGCATAGAGGTTGGATGTGGTATTAGTATAGGTATTGGCACAGAGGTTGGATGTGGTATTGGCATAGACGTTGGCATAGGTATTAGCATAGGTATTGGCGTAGACGTTGGCATTGATGCAATGATACTGCATTGGCACAGATATTTGACATACGCGTCGCGTACCCGACGTCTGGCCGCGTATGGGATATGGCGTGGGAGAGGCAGAGCAGAACAGAACAGAGTAGACAGTCGGCAGGCGGACAGGGCGCGCGAGATATACCCCTCACGTGGATGACGGTAGGATAGAGAAGATGTTCAGCAACCATCTACTACGAGTAATTTAGTCTTTGGAAGGTGTTCAGCAACCATCTACTACGAGTGATTTAGTCTTTAGAGGTGTTCAGCAATTATCTACTACGAGTAGTCTTCGAATATGATGGCAGCGCATCTTGTCAACGGAGCGGCGCGCCTTGCGAGCTGAGAGCACGGGGTGTGGCACTTCAATTGCGTGGAGGTAGAGGTTGAGGTCGAGGTTGCAGTGGAGATCACGTCCTGTAAGAGTGCTCAATGTGAATTGTGAGTTGTGGGTTGTGGTTGATGGGCAAGTCGACGGCCGTAACCGTGGCGTGGGTAGCCGAATCTATCCATGAAAATTGAAGATACTGTATATGGTCACATATAGGCTTCACGGTGTACTGTAATATCCATGGCCTATGTTTGCGTCGTGGTCGACGTTGCCGTCGGATCTGTTCGATACCCCTGTCGTTGCATTGGCCACGCGGCTCCACACCCTCTATCTGGACTGTGCTGAGTTGTATTTACTATGCTTCTGGCACCTGCGCTTAGCGCGACCACGGCGGACAACAAGCCATGCGTGTATGCATGTCTGCGAAGACATGGTCGGCCTGCCCCCATGTTCAGACTCTACCCCTGACTTCTCCGTACTTCGTACATCATACAGTATACTCGGACCGGATCGAGCCGCCGAACAAGGCCGTGTCCGAGAAATCGGAAAATATCTCAGGAAACAACTCCTCGATAGATCCCTGCTGCGTGAAGAATGCCTCCTCGGGTAATGGGTCGCCGAGGTGATGATCCTCACCTCCATACCCGCGGGTATCCATATGGTCGTGGTGCATGGAGATGGTGTTCTCATTGGGTGTCCTGGCCATGGGCGTCTTGGGCAGGGACTCCTCGATACGTTTCAGCACGGTTTCGCTCTGCGAGAGAGCGGTTTCGGCGAGATCCCATTGATGTTCCTCGTGGTGTTTGCGGAGGCAGTCGACCAGGGTGCGAGCGCTGGACATGCATTGGGTGCGCACGTTAGAGTAGCTTGTTTGCAGGGCGCATCGGAGGAGGAGCGTCACGGCCGAGGTGAAATGATGTGCGTTGTAAGGCAACCAGAACCCTGCCAGGTCTTGCTTGTGCAGGGAGGTCGCGAATCGAACAATATCCTCGGCAGCGGCCTGACAGCCCAAAAGCCAGGATGAGGCCGGGTCGCTTTCTCGCTGGCTGATTTCATGCCAGGCGATGCGGCGGAGGAGCATGCGTACTGAGAGGTAGGATAGTTGCAGGTTCACCAGGCCCGGTACCGGCGGTCTGTTGTGGAAGTCGTTCAGGTTCAGCCAGCTTGGGCGGCTTTCCATCCACCGGTTCAGTTCGATTTCCGATCTCGACGTCTGCTCCGCGGCGATGCTGTCGTTGCCTGACCGGATGTGGTAGATAAGCGGCAGGACATCTCCAACGATTTCCGTCAGCCGGCAGAGGTGGATATAGACGTCTGCTGCTCGTGCATGCTTCACTGACCCGCCTCTCCCCTGAGTGAGCAACTCCACAGTCGGAAGCGGGACATCATAGTGCCCTTTGGAAATGTAGGGCGGCGTTCCCTGCGCAAAATTGAACCAGCGGTCCTGGATCACGACTGCCCACCAGGCTCTCCACCGGAGCCTCTTCTCCATATCACTGATCTTCCACTCACTGCAGTCATGATTCAAGCCAATTGCATGAGACAATGCGACCGCCCTCGCAACGTCGGCAACGTTCTTCACCAAACACCGCGACGGTCTTCCGGCGATATCAATGCATATCGAGACGATGGTGGCTAGGTCGCCCTTTTGCATATCCGTGATATTCGCCGCGACGGCTGTTTGCCATGCAAAGTCTTGATCGGGTCGCGCATAGCCACTCAATGCTGGAGAGGCGTCCCAGTAGAACAGAGCATACGCGACCAAGTTGACGAAGAAGGTCTGAGGCAATTGATTTCGATCCTTGCACCGCGACATGATACACTCCTCCTCTGTGACGGGATAACAAGGGTGAAAATGCTCGTAATAGTTCGCCAACAGCTTGTCGATGAACGGGCTCACTTGATCCAGTAACTCGTCAGGCATATTCCTGGCACAATGGCACTCCGTTGGACTCGGCCGACGGGGTGGAATAGGAACATGATATATGGGCTTCTGAGAATCCCGCCTCCCAATATTAGGTTGGATGGGAACATGTCCTGATGTCCCATCAGTTTGAGGCAAGTACTGATCAAGGATTTGAGTGTCGCGTGCGATGACGGGGCCAACAATATGCGAGAAACCCTCGAGGGTCTTCTCGTCGGTGATCAGAGATCGGTGGACAAACCCAATTTTGGGCGTCACCCGGTCGTCCTTCTTTGCCGTTGCGGACGAGCAAGGCACGCCATGCATGCGGCACAATAAACATGCTTGGCCGGGGACTTCGATTGTACATCGTGATCGACGTTTATGGCAGCGTGCACAGGCGGGATATTTGTGCGAGCGGTAAGGGCGGGCGGTTTTCATGATTGAGGGGTAGCCGTCCTGGGAAACAATGTCTACCTGCACATATAGCTTCGAGGGATCCGGGACAGCGGCGCCCGTCGCTGGCGATGGTGACTTTGTCGAGTCCGTCGGTGTCCAAGATGTGGTGTCGATGACAGTGGCAGTCGGCGGCGATACTGGGGGGAAGCCCGGAACTGGCGAAGGGGGGCCAGCAGAGTCACGGGCCAGATCACGTGGTTCAGGCCTGCGACGCTTGTTGCTGATGGAGCTAGTCCGGATGTGGTGCATGGTGCCGACGAATGAGATGCGACTGGAGTCTGCGCCCAATCTGCTGCTCTCTTCACTCAAAACTCGGTGACTTCAGCCTCAATGCCACCTCTTTCACCGGCGTCGATCGAGAACTTGCTGTGGACGACGAAAAAGGCAGGATGGGTTGCCGATAATGTGCTCTGCCCGCTCAGATCGCTGGCCCCAAGAGCCTGACGATTGCCACTTATGCTTGCGGCAGCTCCTCTATATTTCAGCCAAACATCACCTGCAGTTTCGGCAGCAGTTCGCTTTATGTATGGAAAGGGCACACACCGGCCTACGCAGAATACGGACTACATGAGCTCGCATCGATACTTTTCCGTCGGGCGGAGTCAGCGAAGATGGAGTGAGGCTCTAAGGAAGCATCCTGGGGCCGCCTTTCGATCACCGCACCTTACGAGGTACCAAGGACTTTGCCACCTGACTTGAACTTCTCTCAATCCTCGACCTCTCGCCGCTGTCGCACGAGGCCGGTCCCAGACTAAATGACCGCCGCGGTTTGAAGCATGACCTCTACCAAGCGAACTCTGTTACAAGACTTCAAAGTCCACACCGTCACTCCGACTCCGCAGAGAGGGGCAGGGTTATCACCAGGTGTCAGTGAGACCTTGCCACATCCAGGTAAGCGTGTGCTGCCAAGGTTCCAGTCGAGCCCTTTCCTTGCCGTCGGCAAACTCCATAATCTCTTGTATATCAGTGTTCGCCGTTGAACAGTCACCCCTGCCGAGAGATGACCACTCTCTACAGAATTCCATCGTCTGCAACATTTGTCAGTACGTGCGGCAGTCTCGCTACCATAAACCATTCTAGGTAAACGAAGCCATGGCTCCAATGATCGAAGATAGTCTCCCCTCGCACAGTCTCAATGCCAGATCCAGCAACCTCGACAAACCCACGCTGTACAGCGACGTCGATGGCGACGAGCTCAACCAAGCAGCAGTATCCTGCCTTGCAAACTATGGCACGAAGTTCGAAAAGGACATTATCGTCGGCAGCAAAGGTCTCTACGTGTACACTGCCTCTGGTCACAAATGCCTCGACTGGACCTCTGGACAGATGTCTTGCTTGATAGGCCACGGCCATCCTGAGATTGTGTCGACAATCCACGACCATGCGGCCAACCTGGACCACTTGTTCTCCGGGATGCTCTCCCCACCGGTCATCAATCTAGCAAAGCGCCTTACATCGCTCTTGCCACCAGGCTTAGATAAGGCATTCTTCCTCAGCACAGGCGGCGAATCGAACGAGGCCGCCATCAAAATGGCGAAGGTATACACTGGCAAGTTTGAAATTGTGGGTTTGGGGGCCAGTTGGCACGGCGTCACTGCCCAAGCGTTAGGGACACAATACCACTTTGGCCGCAAAGGACAGGGACCCCTGATGCCAGGAATGCATATGCTTCCCCCACCCAACGCTTATCGATCCATATTCCGCAACCCGGACGGCAGCTACGATTGGGAGACGGAGCTCAACTATGGGTGGGAGCTGATCGACCGGGCGTCATGCGGCTCGCTAGCGGCTTGCATTGTCGAATGCATCCAGTCTAGTGCAGGAATGCACGTCCTCCCAGAAGGTTACCTCAAAGCCCTTAAGAAGCATTGTGAACGCCGCGGCATGTTACTTATCGTGGACGAAGCGCAGACTGGCGTCGGACGATGCGGTGACCTGTTCGCAATCAATCACGAAGACGTCGTCCCGGATATCTTGACGCTGAGCAAGACGCTGGGCAACGGTCTGCCTCTGAGTGCCGTGGTGACGAGTACCGAGATCGAACGGGTTTGTGCCGAGAGAGATTTCTGCTTCTACACGACGCATGTCAATGATCCGTTGCCTGCAGCCGTGGGTGATAAAGTTCTAGAAATCGTCATGCGGGACGATCTGGTACAGCACTCACGTGAGATGGGTCTCTACCTGCAGGCGGGGCTTCAGAGGCTTAAATCTCGCTATGGATGCATAGGCGACGTGCGTGGCCGTGGGTTGATGGCCGGGGTGGAGATTGTCGGTGACCGCGAGAAGAAGACGGCCGCGCTCGAGCTAGCCAGGGACATCGCCAGCAAGATGTACGGGTTGGGTCTGTGGGCGAACCTAAGCAGCCACTCCAGTTTCGGTGGTGTGTTCAGGATCGCGCCGCCGATCGTCATTACGAAAGAGCAACTCGATCAAGGCCTGGAGATTATGGAGCAGGCTTTCCAGACCACCGAGGGGAGTATGCCATTGTATTGAGACTGAGATAGCCGACCGTGTCGAGTGGTCTGCATGTATCAGTTGGTATCTGTGTGCATTGAAGACCAAGATGCTTTGATGACGAGAGAGTAGCCGAACAACGTATCCCAGATCCTGAACCTGGATCCCGATCCCGATCCCTGAATCGATAACCCTGGACGGAGGAAGTGGTTGTCGACCTTAGCTGTACCAGTGTCCGGTCTTCTTCCAGCACGGAACGCTTCCACCCTACCGCCCCGTGTGTGTTCTCGCAACGGCTATCCCTGTACGCTTTCAGCGCCGGCAAACCCACGCCATGTTCTCTCTGGCTGTACAGAGCCGTAGCTGTAGCTCTAGTCGGCTCATCGACAAATCTCATTCCCATCCCCAACTACCGTATTCGGTTGTCCCACCAAAGGACCGACAGTCAGCCAGTCAAGCCAGAAGAAGACTCCCAACGCCCGACGGGGCTGATCCATCCGAAATCCAAACAAGAAAAACCTCGTCAGTCACGTTACAGTCGTAGTAATACAACATGTGGATGCATATGCGCATGCCCACGGCTAGCAACACACTGTCTCGCATGGCATTGCCTCGGGGGATGGATGGAGTTGAAGTTGTCGCCGGACCCGAGACGGAGGTGTCGTCCGGGGGTCAGCCACGTAACTCGTCTCAGTTGCGCGTCTGTTGGGTGTCTGTCAGATTTGATGATTCGTGACTAATCGGACACACCTATCCGAGATGTACCCACGTATCTGTACCCACGTATCTAGCGACCTCTGAGGCGCCTCGACTCCGTATCTGTTCCGGATTGAGCTCAAGAGGGTCGAGTACTCCGTCGTCAGGGTGCCAAGGTGCAAGGTCGATCATATCCGTTTTGTACAGAGTATTTCTTAGCCTTGATTCGTCTTGAAATCCAGGGCCTTACCCGTACTTGTAGCGTTCTCGGTGAACGAAGATCCCCTCCCTTTGCCTCACATATGCATGCGAATGCGGAATACAGTATGTAGACACACGCACAAGCTTCCGCGTATGCACTTGTACGCTTACCCGTACTCCGTACGTACTCGGCATGCTAGTACAAGTCCACTATGCAACCCGTGTTATGGATCCAGGTTCATGTCAGGAGAGAACCTTCCCAACCAGGAGAGGAACCCTGCGGCGACGGTCTCTTCTCTTTGGACCAGTCGAGGAGTTGCGCGTCCCGGCCATTACGTAGCTACAGTACGAACCTACACTGGTTCCGACGACCACGTTACGTAGGAAGATCGACTACTGTACTCAAAAGCAGCTTCGTGGTACGGAGTACAGAGTTCAGTACTGCGTATCTACCAGGCACTTACCTAGGTAAAGTATGAGGTAAAATACCTAAGTACTGAGGCCCTTGCGTTCATGAGCATATACAAAGTAACCTGGCGGGACGAGATACGATCGAATCCGGACAACTACTCCGTACCTTTGGTAGTTTAGCTGTTACCTTGGTCAGTATACAGTACCACGCACACTGTACCATGTACTCGCCCCCCTTCACAGTACTCCGTACGCCGTACAATATCACGAATGTGCAGAGGCAAGACACGACATCCGAGTCTTGCCTAGCTTCGTTTCGTTTGCTTCGTATCGCGCCATCTCGTAATCGTATACGACGGTACACGGGTCAGGTAGGTACCCAGTTATGTAAGCGGACCGCGCGTGAGATGAAATGTCACCTACGAGGTACATAGATTGTCCTGTGTACCTGACCTCGTACGAGTTACCCTGTGGATACTCCGTACTGTAAATATCAAGAGCAGAGCATAGAAGGTACCTCGTACTGTGCCATTGACAAGAAATGTTCGATCCGAATATATAGTGGATAAGCTGCTGCTTTTAATATGAGTAGCGAGTCAGGGGTGATTGTCATTAAGCCAGTATCGATAACAACCTGAGACCAGCCAGAGATGTTCCTCGCTTCTTTGGGAACTTTCCTCTGTAATCACTGGCGTACTCCGGTAGGTTTGGATTTTTAGTACGGAGTATTGCGGGGCCACCACGCTAACATTTCTTGGCAATGGCGCAGAACGAGTTAACTACCTAGGTACTCACCGACACCACCTTGCCCAAGGATGCGAATACATAAATACCTACAGTTAAGGTGCTGATGCTGATGCGAATGCACCTGCGGCTGCGCGGCCGCGTCCTCATGTCTCGTGCGCGCGCGCGGCATCTTGGATTGTCGGCCTGGTTTTCGTCCAGATCCTGATCCTGATCTCACTTCACCCCTCGTGCCCCCTCTTTCGAGATCCGCACGCACGACTCGGGGTACTAGGGACGAGGTACTGTGCTCCGTACAGGAGGATCGGTTGCCTGAAGCAGTTACCTGTATCCGTGCTGCGCATGCTCTACTCTTTCGAGTGCTCTCACGGTGAATGCCGGCTGCTGTGGAAGTCAATTGTAGTATACTCTACTGATACTTTCGAATATCGTACGGAGTACATCATTCCTATTCGGTAGATATACAGTAGTATATCATGGCTACTGTAGTAGGGTGGCTTTTCGATCTAACATGTACCCAGTTGTAACTCGTACTCCATACTCAGCAAGAAGGACCGATGCCAGCTGAACTCTTCCCTACTATAGGTATGGGTTGTAGGAGCGGGCTGGAATCGCGGTCAGCAATAAAGCTTAGACGCAGCAGGCCAGCAAACCAATAACCGTCAACGTAACCCCTGCCATCCTGCATTAATGACCGAAAAAAAAAAGCCACTTGTCACAGTATCACTGAGTTCAAGACCGGGGAATATGTACAGCGGCCCCACGTTGCCCATGGCCCCCATGTCGCCCACAGCGCTGGTGGCGCCCACATTGCTCCCTGAACTCCCGCCCCTCGTTCCCAATGTAACCGCAGTTCATACTGTACGAGTGTGTACTCCGTACCCTCCACACACGACTAACTCGCGGCCGCCGAGTCCATCTTCTTCTTGGCCATGTAATTCCTCTTGTCGTCCTCGACGCCGCCCTCGCCGGCAACGTTATGCCCATAGGCAACCCGTTCCACCTCGTCCGACAACCCCATGATGGTCGGATACAAGAAGGGCAAGAGACACGTGCCAGTCATGCCGGCGATGCCCGTCGTCGGATCGACCCAGTAGAACAGGTTGCCCAGCCCGGCCCACGCACCGCTGCCGGCCTTCCGCCCGTACGGCAAGTCCTCGTGGTTGAGGAGGAAACCGGCCGACCAGCCTTTCTTCTCCATGGGCATGGACGGAAGAAAGGTCCCCTCGAGGGTCGCTATGGGGATAGCTGTGGTGATCTCGCCGAGCATAGAACGATCGACTTCGGGCCCGAGCAGATCTCTGAAGACATAGTTCTTGACCGTCTCAGGCTTGAGGATCTGGTTTCCCGTCGTGGGCGACGTGCCGTGGTTCAGCAGTGACACCAGTAATTTCGCGTAGTCGTTCATGGTGCTGTAGAGGAATCCGCCGCCGCCCCACACCTGGGGGGATTCGTTCATGTAGAAACCCTTGTTTCCCACGAGGCCCTGGCCCTCGACGTCGAAGTGGACGACGACCGTGTTTTTCTTGCCCGGCGTGAGCTTCGCACCCGTTTCATTCATGCCGAGTGGTTTGCAGACATGGTTGACCAGGTAGTCGGGGAGAGACTCGCCAGAGACCGCCTCGATGATCCATCCCAGCCAGTCGATGCCGACGCCGTAGATATATTTGGTCCCGGGTTCATATACAAAAGGCGTTTCGAAGTCCTCCCAGTCCCCCACGCCGGAGTAGCCCATGGGTTGACGGCCAGTATATACGCGCCACGCCAGAGTGGAATGGTCGAAAAAGTCGTACCCGGAGCCTAGCGTGTGAGTGAAGAGGTGTAGGACCGTCGGCTTTGTCTTGGGCGCCCGCAGGACGGGGTCGAGCTTGCCGTCCGGCCCTGGCTTGATGGATTCGAGAACCTGCATCTTGGATATCCGGGGGACGTATTGCTCCACAAGATCGTCCATGGCGACCTTGCCCTGTTCCACCAATTGGAGGACCGCGAGCGCCGTGATGAGTTTGGTGCATGAGAACAGGGGCACCGTGGTGTCGAGGTCAAATGGGGCGGCGTCGGGATCTTGAAGATGAGTTGTGCCGAATGCTCCCTTTGACAGGAAGTCACCTTTCCTGTCGACGATGAAGTACCCAGCTCCAGCCAATTTCTTCTCCTTCACGGCCGCTTCGAAGAGGGGTCTCAGTTGGGCGTCCATGGCGGATGTCGTACTCCTACTCCTATCACCGGCTCAACAAAGGGCGAGGAAGAAAAGCTGCGAAGTCCTCACTGGTGGGATCCTAGTATTTAGTCTTCGGGCGCAGCTCTTCGAGGAACCAAGGAGGGGATTCCCCGGAGGATTGAGGAGAGCCGAGGGTAGTACAGGGGACTGATGAAGCTAAAAGGCAGCTGGATGGATTACCTACCACGGAATCTGGGCTTTTTATCATCTTGCTGGGAGGTGCGGTGCCAGTGCATGGTCAGATCGGGGCAATTGCACAATGTTAGACTACGTAGTAATGGTGGCAGTTGGTAACCTGTAATGGTGGAAGAACGATGGCTGGCCACGTCTTTGCCAAGGGTATTGTACACCCACAGCTAATATAGATGTGGAATAGGGACTTACCCAGTACAGCCAGGATGCTGACAGCGGGGCTGGGCATGTAACGCTCTGTTACTCTACGCGTGCTAGATACATGACTCGTGTACCTAGTCATTAAGCCCCTCAACGGTGGTCAGGACGTTATGGGGCTGTTTTTGTATGGGCGGCCTGTCGTAGGTCGAATCACGGATACATTCTCGAAATAGTGTTTCGAACAGATACACTGGCAGAAACGTCCTTACGACACACGCTATATCGTGGTGAACAAGTTGAATGGATACACTGGTGCCAAGATCCGCCGTCAGCATTCCTGGCTGCTAGCGGGATACACGCCGCATGTTGGCTGTGCTCTGTGCGGTGTGTAAGCCGTCATAGATGAACGTGAATAGCTGATCTGTCTGGCTCTTCTCAAATAAGGCTCGAGCATCTCATATGCCCCCAAAACCACAAAATTGCGATGCACAAGACAATCACCCAGGTGCTGTTACACGGCGTTCCGAATGCCGTTGTCGCGAGGCTGAAGCTGAATGTCGTCGCCACAGGGCTGACATTGTGAGATAGCGGTGGCAACGCCGGTAAGCGTGGCACTGGCCGTTACTGGCCGTTATACTGGATTGTCATCTTCTGGTACCCGGTCCACCACATGGTAGATAGTCGTTGTCCTACAACCACTGGGCCCGGCGGCCTTGGTACATACAGCAGGTACGAAAGCTTGCAGCAAGGTAACTCCGGAGTAGCTTGGAGGTGGCTGCCACCGAAAATTGTCTTGGCGAACTTAGGGAGTATGAATAGGGCGGCTGGCCTTATTCAATGGTTTCGCGTATCCCTGATAATTCCATCTGACGAGCGTCCGTACTGCAACGTTCGAACCTGGCCTTCCCGTATTCTCTCGTCAGCAGGTCTGGTGGAGGGCCTGGGCTCATGGCCTCGTGCAGTCTGTCGGTCGACGCCGTGTACCGCGGGCTTCTGTTGTGACGCTGAGGCTTTGCTGGAGGGAAGCATGATTGCACGGGCATTCGGTACGCAGAATATGCAAACATGGATGATCGCAGACGGGTTGCTGTCGGTCATATGTAGAGTGGGATGTATATAACGATCGGGAACAACGTCCTTGCCAGAGCTATCTCGGGCGCCAAAGCAGGTGCTGAAATGACTAGCGCTCCGGTCGGTGGTCTGTCTCGGCAGCAGCACCAGGCTCGCTCACAAAAGCTGGGCCGCTTTTTCCAGACTGAACTCTCCCCAAGAAGCTGGTTTCGTCCCAATGGGAAATGAGGCGACTGGGATGAGGTGGCAAATCGCCCATCACCGCTTCCGTTCGCGAATGCTGTCGGAGCTACGGTCGTTGCCAGTACTTTTACTGCTGCCCGCCAGGTAACCAGCAAGATCAAAGCTCTCCGCCGCCGACCCAGCACTTCCACCCTGCATCGCCCGAGTGATGCCTCCCATGGGACTCTTTTTCTGCATCTCTTCGTATTCGGCCCGCATTTCTGGATCCATGTTCTCCATGAGCTTGGGCATGCCGAAGGTGAAGGCCAGAGCCACGACAGCCATGAGAATCATCGGATTCTTCAGCAGACTCATGGGATTGAAACCCTGTCGCTGCTCGTAGAAGTTCTTCTTCGACAGGACTTTGGCAGCCAAGTCGAGCCGCTCCGTCGGTGCGGCGACGAGAGCCACGCCTCTATCCTCCCACCTCGTCCCACGATAAGTCTCCCAAGCTCCTGTAACGACGGTCGAGGAGTCTGAGGACGCCGAGATGTCGATGCGGTAAGGTGCAAAAACATATTCGTGGCTGTAGATGTCTAGCAGATGCGGGCCAGTGGTTGGAATGTCTGAGAAGTCGAAGTAGTTGCCTTTCCTCAACGCAGCTCGGATTGGTCGTCCTGAGCCAGAAGTGAGGACGGCATGAGTTGAAGCCGGTAGTGTATTGGGATTCGGGAGCACATGCGAGGTCGGAATCGAGACTCGAAGCGAAGCAGCAGCGACAGCACTGATCATGTAGCACAAGGCGAGTAGTAGGAGGGCCATGGTGCCTGGTCTTCACGGCAAGGTCAATGTCTTTTTACATGATGGGCTCATGGCGAGAAAGAGAGATGAGCGCAGTTGTTCGGGCTCGTCGAGGCGGCAGGTTAGCCGAGACAACCTCACCATCTCTTCGGCCTCGCGCAGCTCTACAGGATGCTGCCATCTTGATTATCTGGGCGACAAATGTGCGACGTCCAATTCATATGGCATTTCTAACTATTCACCGAGCGTGCAGGGACCGGCGTCACTCTTTGAGTCCGCGTCTTGCCATGGCCCAGCTCTTGGTTATCCCGGCCACCAAGCCAACCAGACTATCAGAAGTGCCCATCTTATCCATGTCCCTCTCTCCCAGTCGAACAACTCCTTTGGCCGGTGCTGCCGTCTCCTTGTTCCTCTCATTGATGAGGGCCAGAACAGGCTCAGTTTTCTCGGTCTCGAGTTGCGCTCCAGCCCTCAGGCACATTTGGACGATGCCTTTGTGTTTCTGTTGTGCTGCCAGATACATCGGCCTTACCTTGTTATTTCCGGTGGCTTCGATATCAGCGCCGGCATCGAGCAGCACCCTGACCATCTCCTGGTGGCCTCGGAATGCTGCGGCGTGCAGCGCGGTCTTTCCCCAGCCATTCATCATGGCATGGTCCTTTAAGAGCCCCGCCAGGACACCATGCAGGATTTTCTCCTTGCTGTCTTTGTACGACTCCATCTTCTTGCTGTTCTTGATGTTGACGTCAGCCCCGAAAGTGATCAAATGATCCACAACATCAAGCTCGTTGTACCACGCCGCCTTATATAGTATTGTCTCCCCGAGTCGTCCGCGGCCCAGATCCGGGACTGCCCCGTACCTGAGCAGAACTTCGACGATTTCCTCTTGGCCTTTCCCGGCAGCTTTGTAGAGTGGAGCCTGTCCTTGTTCGGCAATGACATCCGTCCGCGCGCCCTCTTCGAGCAGCATCTCAACGCTTCGGATAAAACCGCCCACGCAGGCGAGATATAGTGGTGTCCGGCTCAAATGATCCTTTGCGTCAATGTCTGCTCCCGCATCCAGAATAAGTCGGACAATGCTGCGCTTCGGTTGGCCGCATGCAACGTGTAGCACCATCGTAGGGCCATATGGGTCCAAACTGGCGCCATATTCTAGCAACAACCTGGTAGTCCACTCCTGCCCATACCGAATCACATAGAACAAAATCGGATCACCAGATTTTCCATCGTAGCCGTTTCGTGCGTTGACATCGGCGCCTTTTTTGAGTAGGTAATGTGCGACGTCGAGATGGCCAGCATACGCAGCTCGATACAACGCCGTAGTTTCCGGGTATCTGTGCCTTGTTCGGTGGCTGCTCTCGCCGTCACTGTAATATGAGGTGTACGATACAGGACCTTTGCACTCTATGTGATGACCGGAGTCTAGAAGCCGCTTAACACGGGGAAGATCACCCTTCCCAGCAGCACTTGGCAGAAGATCACTTGTGAATGCTGCCCTGAATGCAAACGGCGCCGGCTCCGGTAGAGGCGAGCCAGGCTCGCGATACTTCCATTTGACGCTCGAACGTGTTCTGCGGCCGGTGAGGATTTTAGGCCGGCTCCGACGAGGAACTTCAACGACTCCTTCCTTTCCCTGCGCATCCTTCTGGTTGGTCACAGAATGGCTTGGCGAGGAGGAGCGGTTCCTCGGTGGATACTGCCTCTCCAGGCCTGGTGCGATCTCAGAGTCCAAGGACGTTCTTTCTGCCGTGATGGATCCATAGGTCAAGTTCACGTAGCTCATATCACCTTCACCCAGATTCGACCAGGGAATGAGAACGTCTTGTTGATCGGTGTCAGTGACCACAACGAACGATTGCCCATTTCTCGAACCCTTGGACGTCAATGACCCTTTGGTATTTCTTCGCCTTTCGCATTGCGCCACACGCGTTGTGCAGAAGAGGATGTAAAACAGGAGCTGTTTGAGGAGGCAGCTTCATACCCGCTCTCCGCCTGGGCAACGGTTGATCTGCGTTGAGCGGCTTGTGGTGTTTTCCCACCATGATCAAGATGGATTGGTCCAGAGGCTCTCCTTCTCAGCGACCGCTCTGAGTCTGTCGACTTCTTGGAACGCAGATTGCTGACGGATGGCTTGGGAGTAATACTATGCTCAGACTCCGTGTCGCTTCCCACGGTAGTTGACGTCTTCTTTGAGAACGGCATTTGGTAAACCGGAGGCGCATCATCCGTCCAAGCCGAGCTGGAACCATCAGCCTCGAACAAGCCGCAGTCGGAAAGCTCTCGGAGCCTGAGAAAGATCTCTGGGCCAAACAAGCTCAAATCCTGGCTTGTGAACCCCTCGTGGAGCAGTCGTCTCCGAAATGTCTTCCACACGAATTTCTCGTCGTCGGTATGATCTGACAGCACTGATTCTCTATCCCCGACAATGCGGAACTCGGCGCACATTTGGTCGAGTTTACTCATGATGTTCGGCAGCTGGTCTTTGATTAACTCCACCTTTTGTTCTATTCTTCCGAGAGACCCTAGCCCGACAGTCTGTAGTAATTCAGACAGACGAGCAGTGTAGAATGCAAGGTTGCCACCGAGTTCCAGATAGTCCGTTTTGGGAAAGCGCATTCGGTCCATCAGGCGGACGCTCGGGCCTGAAAGACCCTTGTGTTTGCTGATAAGCGCCGACAGCGGCTTCAACGAGTTCTCGCAGTTCTTGAAATGAAGCGCGAAGTCTGTGGCAGCCCGGTCATCTTTGTGCAGCAGGGAGTCAGCGTTGTCGAACTCGGTCTTCACTCCCTCCAGCAAAAGACAAAGGCTCTGGGAAATCCTGGATGCCTCTGCAAAGTCACTTGGTGCATGGCGGCAATCCTCGACTGTCGCTTTTGCCAACCTGATGATGGCTAAGAGATCGCCAACACTGACCCCGAACGACATGGCTGACAAGGGGAAATTGTAAGGGGATAACTGTGGCTACCCGTTCCACGAAAACGACGACAGCTGTCAAAAACGTCAGCTGAGAGTAACTTGAAAAGAGTTCCAGAATACAGGCATGAGATGGACAAGATGGTTGTCTGGTGATTGTGAGGCTGGTCGAGGCTTTGCTCGGATATCTCCAGACGAAGAACGCCTCGTGTCGAGCGACCAACAATGACGCTGCGTATTGAGAGCCCATACAGCATGCCAAGGGTGAAAGCAACACTTCTAAGCGAAGCCACGGCTCAAAAGGCAACCACTTTGCTCATTAGGTTCGCCTAGCTGTCCATGTCAACTCAACAGTGAAGAGTCAATTGCGGCCTTGTAGTTGAAGACTGGCGTGAAATCCGCCGGACCCGGGCGTCCTGACATGGACAAACTGCCTCTGAGCAAATGCGAGCCTCGTCGATGTTGAGCAAAGCTCCGATAGACCCATTGCAGCGTATCAGAGCGCAATCCCGACTCTGCTCGCCAGCTCGCCGCCTTCAGCGTCTTCAAGCCCTTCCACGCTGCTGGCTACCCTTCATTCCTGCGAAGACAGATATCACAACCTTCACTCGTCCCGCCTGTGCATCTGTGTTGACTTTCGAAAGCTGATCGCTTGCACAACTGCTTGGAACTAGGGCAGCGGACCACTCGCGTACTGTCGCGGTCAAGAAGCCTCGTGCGCTGAGAGAGCCGAAGTTCTCCGCCAGGTCGCAACACAGTGTGCTCGTCGGTCTGCAGCGAATAGTATTAGCTGTGCCGCTGTGCGCTGCTGAAACACCTAAAACTCTTGAAAATTCAGTCCCCTATAGTCTCAAGCCACTTGTCCTCAATTTCCTTAAGCACAATGTCCAAGTCGACAAAATGAGACATAGGAAGGGGCAGTCGACGCATTTGGAACTGCGGCAAGCATTTACCAGCCAACAGTCTTTCGGTTAAACTGATTGGAATGATTCGGATGAGTCTGCCATGTCCATGGGAGGCTCGATTGAGCAAATTATCGGCTGCATTCAGCCATCGTGGACGGAATTGTGCAACCTCGAAGCTCTGGCACCCGGCCATAAGATGTACCTTCAGATATTCAGACAGAAAATGCACGCAGTCTGGGCTTCCTCAAGATGAAGATGAAGGCTCCGTATGAGATTGAGCTGAGTGTCGGAAAATGTGAAAAGGTGCAAAGGCAATGGGGCCGGAGCTCTTCGATAAGGCCACTGCGAGATTATGGAATGGCAGCTTCGATTCTTACCAAGCGGCTGACAAGAGGAGAGCGCTGTCGATTCAGGACGCCTATGAACAAGGCAGTGTGAATATTTCGTGATCTTGAGTTGAGTCGATTCGAACGCGTCCACGGTGACGCGTCTGCTCCCAGCTACAGTATGGCTCGTGTCATGATGGAAGCACTCCACCGGGTTGTGCATTGGAGAAGCGCGAGTAATTCCAGATGCTCTAAATCGAGTTTTGGAAATCACACTCAGAAAGAGAAAAGAGAGATGAAGAAGCATAACATTGGAGTTGGAGAGCTTGCTAACCGCGGGTTGCACATGACGTTCCAACAAATCCGTGCTGCTCCGATATCGCTGAGGCTCAAGACTCGCATGAACTTGCTCAGAGCTACTGATAAACATACACGTACTACGGTAGAGAACGTCTTGTGTTGCAGAGCGTCTCTCGCGACCAGCTCCTTCGAGTCGCGTCAACACTCGATACGCCTGACACCGTTCTACACTCGACCGGACACTCTCCACATTTCTGAAGCAGAGCCGTGCTCTCAGGCGTCCAAGCCTGTTCGTTTCTCAATGGAGACCATACTGCACGCATATCAGCCAAAGCATACCCTTCTCCTTCTAGAGTACGTCAACAGGTCCGGCAAAGAGGACGCCTCTAGGAAGCTATCGTCTCCGCCAAACGTTCTCCTCTTTGTCGGCGGGCTCTACGACAACTTCCGATGGCCACGCTACCTCGATGATCTGGCAGCTTTGTTTCCACGCGATGTGCCAGATCAGCAATGGCGCGTGATGCAAGTACAGCTGTCGAGTAATGGACGGAGTTGGGGCATATCTGACCTGGATCGTGATGTAAGTAGGATCGAATTATTGCTGAGGCGCAAGGTCTCTATCACCAGTCTCAGACAGCGGGTGACAGCGGTTGACAAGGTTCCTCCCTTTCTACCGCCGTCGTTGCTGTCCCGCCCTTAGCAAGGGGCGTGAACTGCCACTCCGGGCTTGTTGACCGCGGCGGCAATATGCGTTCATGGGGGATCTTCTCACAGCCATGCGTCCACTCCAGCTCGATGCATGCGAATCAAGCACTCTTGTACAATGTTGACGTTCCTCCGTCAACAGGTCGAAGAGATCGCCATGGCGATATCCTACATCCGTGACACTATCACTCAGTCTCCGACGTCCCCAATCGTCCTAATGGGCCATTCGACAGGCTGTCAAGATTCCTTCCATTACCTCGTCTCCCCCGTATCCCCATCGTCCCGACGGCCAGACATCTCCGGTGCCATCCTACAGGCTCCCGTCTCCGACCGCGAAGCGATCCTGCACGAGCTGGGGGCCAACCCTTCTGCAAAAGCCGATTACGACGCCACTCTTGCCGTCATCAAAACCACGCCTGTCGAGAAATACAAGACGACGATTCTCCCAATGGACTTGACGAAGTCCCTCTTCGGCCCCTCTCCGGTATCTATCTCCCGCTTCCTGAGCCTTGTCTCACCCGACTCTCCAGCGCAGCCGAGCATGGACGACTATTTCTCCAGCGATCTGTCCGACGAGCGCCTCAACGCGACATTCGGGCAGATTGGCCACGTGGCGCATCTCGTTCCTCCGCCAGCACGAAAATCACAGCGTAGCATTCTGGTGCTCCAAGGCGCAGATGATAGAAGTATTCCTCCTCACGTGGATAAAGCTGCTTTAATCAACCGGTGGAAAGTGGCGGTCGAATCTTCTGGTTCTGCGGCGACGCTGTCGCGGCATAGCGCGATCATCGAGCACGCTACACACGATATTGCAGGGTCGTCTATCCAAGCGAAGGAAGCAAGGTTAGTGAAAATGCGGAGCGCAGTCCTGAGGTATCTAGGCGACACTGTAGGTGGCGTGGAGGACGGAGCTGGACAGCCTGACCATGAATATGCGCCTTGGAAAATCTGGGAGCGGGATATGAAGGCTATTCAGAAGGAGCGTGAAGCAAATAAGGGAAAAGAGAAGGGCGTGGAAGAGTCAAAGCTATGATACGCTCTACATTGGAGAAGAGACCGAAATCGGGAATGACGATCTCAGCACGGATTCGAGCAGGATAAACCTTATCGTTGAAGTCTGAACCAACAACTGGGCTACGAAAACCTTCACCAACTAGCGTCCACTATCTCTTCCATCGCCTGTGGCCTTGTAATGGCCAGGAAGGCGCATAGACCCAAGTCCCGAGAAGTTCTTGCTGGAGCAGAAGACAATCCTTCTCATATTCCCTTTGTTTGGATACCAATCCGCCTCTCTGATTTGTATGCGCCCCCTGCCCTCGACACGCATGATACCGACAAGCCCATTCAAACTCGTCCTGTCGATGTCTTCATGCGGTAGTAGCAGATTTGGTGTCATGGCTCCGAGTTGCGAGATGATCCCGTAAAAGTGAAATCGGTGTCAACAGCCCGGCGAGTCAATTTGCTTGGGAAGGAGAGCAACTCCGGACATCCCTGCAGAGACCACTCTGGTAAGAGTAGTCATTCGAGGATCATACTCCATGCCACCGCCTGTACAAAGTAGACTTCGCTGGGCCCACCGCTCCACAAGGCTCCCTTCGCCCGACACATTTTCAGGAGCCATCCCCAGCCTCGTCACTTCACTTCACTTCACTTCACCTCAGCTCACCTGACCATATTGCCATATACTTCACACTTACAGAAATTTATCCCACAATCAGGGCCAGAGAGGTCTGTCAGGGAATGCCCTTGTCAGGGTTACACACCGCGCAGCAATAAACCTGCATAAAGGGGTAAGAACTTGTTGACAGACCTTCCTGGCCCTGATTGGGCTCCCCTTGCCCTGCCATCCACAAGAAAAACAGAAAAACATCACATATCAAATTGTGCCTAGCGGCTATCCTAAGATTGCTCGATCCAACGGCCTTCAATAACGGGAAGGTGTCAGGAGCCGGGATACCTGCTGGGTACAGTTCGGGCAAGGGCAGTTTACTTGAAAAAAAAAAAGAAAAGAAAACAAGCAACGCAAAACCCAGAAAACAAAAACCAACCTTGAAAAGGGTGAGTTTTCCTTACACTCGAATGCGACCGAGCTATATCGGCGAGTTCGGGTGTCAGTTTTTGGTTCTTTTTTGTGTTGGTTGGTGTATGCATGTAGTGGCACGGAGTCCATCAGAAAGTGAAGGTGAGGAGCATATCGCGAAGAAAGTTAACTCCGTACTCCGCTGTAGAATCGAGTTGCGTGATGGGGCAAACGTTCCACCGTAACATTATTCTGGCCCTCCAGTCACATTCATACAGTATCTAGTAACATATATTGTACCTTTACTCGTACGTACTCTAGCGGAAGGGAGGGGTCGACTAGAAGTTCACTGATGGCTCTACCTTAGGCAAGTGGAGCTGATTTCGAGTCCTCCCTCCCTCACTCCACTACGACATGGACATCTCTGCACGAGCACGACCTTGAAAACCACCGAAGCAAGTCACAATGAGCAACCGCTTCTTCGTACTGCCCCAACCTCCTCCCGTCGCTCACCAGGCACCTCTAACGATGTCGCACAGTTCAGCAACTCCGACTCGGGCTCCGACCTCGATGACAACGACGACACCTCTCTCCCGTTCCCGAAACCTCTCGACCGCTCGTCATTTCTTGCTCCCGACTTCGACGCGGCAGTCTTCCTTTCCAGCCTGTCAAATCGCTTTCAGACCCTCGAAGATCTCCAGACGGAGCTACGTGAGTTGAGCCAGACTCTCAACAAGGAACTCGTCGACCTGGTCAACGACAACTACCAGGATTTCCTGTCCCTAGGGAGTACCCTTTCCGGTGGCGAGGAAAAGATCGAGGATATCAGGGTTGGGTTGTTGAGTTTCCAGAGGGATGTCAAGGGTCTGAGGGACTTGGTGGAGCAGAGGAGGGAGGAGGTAGCAGAGTTGTTGAAGCAGAAGAAAGCGATCAGGCAGGAGACCAGTATCGGACGAGCGCTGCTCGAAGTGGCGGAACGATTAGACGCCTTGGAGGAGAAGCTGAATATTGCGAGACCGAAAGTCAGCGGACCGGTCACCAAAGCTCAGGTCGAAGACAATGGCGCCGAACAGCAGTGGAGCGAGGAATGGATAGAAGAGACGACGATCAACGAGAGCGACGACGAATACGACTCGGATGACACTATGGGCATGACAGTACGTCTGAAGTGGAGGACGGAGGAGTTCCTCATTTTGAAGCATTTGGTGGGGAGGCATAGTCCGCAACATCCCTTTATGTTGTCACAAGAAGGCCGCATAAGGAAGATGCAAGAGATCCTTTTGTCGGACCTTGATATGGAGATCAGGCGCGAGCCCGAGGTCAAGACCAAACAGGTGATGCTGCAGGTTCGTGCAGCCATCGCCGAGTGATAACAGCCAATTTTGATACCCATGCGCCGCTGCTGTGCATATTATACACCTGTTCTTCAGACCACAGCCAGCTGCTGCGGCGTAGCATTTCCAGGTCCCGGCCTATAGAAATCCCCGTTGAGCGAAAAGCCCGGTGAGTTCGTGGAGCTCAGCACCACCTCGTACACCTCCTTGGCAATCTGATCGCTCAGTGCAGCCGCGTCCTTCTTGACCGCGGTGACATACGCCTTGACATTATCCCTCAACATCTCCGGCGTGAAACTTAGCCTTCCTACCGCCATCCTCACCACCCCCTGTCGCTCCCGGTATGTGCTTCCACCCATCATGTTTCTCACGGCGGGACCTGGATTCGTGACCACGCTTCCCATCTTAACATTCGGCATCAACCCGCGGGGACCCAGTATCCTAGGAATACCCTCTTTGTTCATCTTCTGCAGGCTCTCTGGCACGGCGATGACTCGATCAAAGTCGATCTTCCCGGCCTTGATGCGCTCAAAAACCTCCTCCTCGCCGACCAGGTATGCCCCGGCGGCACGGGCGCCTTTCGCGGCGTTCGAATCCGGTGGACACACGACCACGATTTTAATGTCGGTTTTCACAGGGTAGGGGAGACGGACGTTGTTGCGGACTATGGGGCCGTCCTTTTTCGTGCGCAATTTGACGTGGATGTCGTATTTAGGGGTATCGGGATTCTGACCGAGCTCAAAGGCTTTGATATATCTGGGGCAGAGATTAGCAGCGGCACGACGGGAGAGGAGTATCGGGTTCTACCTCATTGCTTCGCATAATGTGAACTGCTGCATGTCCTTCAGATTGTGCTGCTTGTACGCTCGATGCTTCTTCCTCCGCCGCTTGACCTTTTCCCTCGCTGCTCTCTCTTTGTCTGTGAGCTGTCGAGGCCCACCCGGAGCTGAAAGTATGGGACCGCATGAGAAGGAGCGAGTCGCAAACGAAATGCATGGCGCCGTCGTCCGAGTCAGAAGAGGGGCAAGAAAGGAAGATGTTGTGAGTCGACAAAAGGTCCTCGTCGCCCTTGACAGGCTGCGCGAGATCTCCATGGGCATCGATGTCCCACGCGCGAAGCGGATCTGGTCGTCAGTTCGAAATACTGAGACCGAAGCAAAAGTCCAACGCAGCTCCGATTAACTCGTATCGCGGCAGCCTCGCGCAGATGAGTGGCCAATTAGACTCTGGCTTGGCCGATTTGTCAAGTTTACGCGAGGCTCTCGCTTTCCCCGCGCATCTGAAATATTCCAAGTGCGGCGGATTGGAATGAGTCTACTTCACAATCCCTCCCTCCTTCCTCTCACTCTCCCTCTTTCAAGGTTACACTCTGCCCAAAATGACGGACAAACCTCCCAAAGTCAAAGATGCCTCAGGTTCCAAGGGCAAGAAAGCCCCCAAAGTCAAACAAATGGAGCTTCCCAACGCCGCCGCCGGCGTCGTCACACGATTTCCCCCCGAGCCCTCAGGCTACCTCCATATCGGGCACTCCAAAGCCGCACTGCTGAACGACTACTTCGCACATATTCAATACCCGGGTGGAAAGATGATCCTTCGGTTCGACGACACAAACACTGAGAAAGAGAATGCCGAGTTTCAAGACGCTATCCGTGAGGACGTTGCCTTGCTGGGGATCCAACCGGATGTGATTTCATATACGAGCGACTACTTCGATCAGATAGATGAATACTGTGTGAAGATCATCCAAGCCGGCAAGGCGTACGCTGACGACACCCCCGGCGACGTTATGTCCGCACAAAGATTGGCACGTGAGCCGAGCGTCCACCGAGATGACAGCATTGAGGACAACCTAGCAAGATTCGAGGAAATGAAGAAGGGCACCGAGGAAGGGAAACGATGGTGCATCCGCGCCAAAATTTCGCACGCAAACGACAATGCTTCCCTTCGCGATCCGGTCATCTTCCGTTGCCCCAAGACCCAAACCCCCCACCACCGTACCGGTGACAAATACAAGGCCTACCCAACCTATCAGTTCGCCTGTCCGGTCGTCGATGCCCTCGAAGGTGTCACGCACGCGCTCCGCACAACTGAGTACAACGACCAAGATGCACAGTACAAGTGGATTCTGAAGGCTCTCGAGCTGCGACCTGTTTACATATGGACTTTCTCCAAAATTCAATTCGTCCGCACATTGATGAGCAAGAGGAAACTCACCAAGCTGGTCAACGCCGGCGTGGTGTCCGGCTGGGATGATCCACGGTTCCCCACCGTCCGGGGCATAAGGCGACGCGGCATGACAGTCGAGGGCTTGCGTGATTTCATGGTCTCCCAAGGCCCCAGCAAGAATGTAGTCAACATGGATTGGCACACCATCTGGACGATGAACAAGAAGATCATCGATCTGAAGGCCGCGAGGTACACGGCGATCGACAGCAACCACGTCGTATGTAAGATCACCAATCTCCCGCAAGACGATCCATACGAGGAGACGAAGCCCAAGCACGCGAAATACGATCTCGGCGACAAGAAGGTCGTCTACTCGCAGAACATCCTCATCGAGCAAGACGACGCCCGCACTTTCGCCAAAGACGAAGAAATCACGCTCATGAACTGGGGCAACGCCTACGTTCGCGACATTGAATACTCCAACTCCACTGCCTCCTCAACCACCGCCGACGGCGTGGCGGATGGGGTAAGCAACCTGGGCAACGTCTCTTCCATGACGCTGGAACTCCACCTGGAAGGGGACTTCAAGGCCACGAAGAAGAAAATCACATGGCTGTCGAAGGACCAGGATCTCGTGCCCGTCGAGCTCGTCGACTTTGACCACCTGCTCGCAAAGGACAAGTTGACCGAAGAGGACGAGTCGCACTGGGAAGACTTCCTGACCAAGCAGAGCGAGTTCAAGACCGAGGCCGTCGCGGACATGAACGTCTGGGACGTCAAAGTGGACGATTTCCTCCAGTTCGACCGCAAGGGGTATTACAGATGTGACCGGGCGCCGACGAAGGAGGCCAAGGGTGTTTTCTTCAAGATTCCCACGGGGAAGGAGTAGGCAGTGGTAGAAGGGGATAGAGATATGACGTGAGCAGCGAAGTCGTATCTATCCACGGGCGCCAGAGGTCACACAAGGTCACAAAAGGGTGCTGGTGCTGGTACTGGTGCCAGTGTTGGTGCATTAGAAGAGGAACAGAAAAGGTCGGTTCCATCATATCGGATCAGAGCAGAGCAGAGCAGGGCAGGGCAGATCATGCATGCATGTGAGTGTGCTTGATCGGGTCTGTTTCTGTTCTATGTCGTCATGTCACGCCACGTCACGTTCAGATCACGAAAGATATACATGCATGCATGCATTCCTCTCACGGTGTAGGGCCGGGCCCAAGAGTGATGGTTACGGATATTGATATGCCAATGCTACGTGCGGTAAAAGTACCTATGTAGGCATACCTGTACTGCGTACTGATTGTGTAGATGGCTTTGGACCAGGGTCAGTCGTCCGCACTGGTCTAGACCAAGATAGAGACTTTTGAGACAATGACATGTCAAGGAGAGCATTTCCTTAGGTACAGTCCCTTTTCCAAAAGATGAGCGAGTGGTCGACGTGAGATGCCCGTTTGGATAGAACATCCCTTACGAAGTCACGAGGGCGGCATCTTTGCGATATATTGGTACGAGGTAGAATATTTCTACCCGGCACTTGCCATTGCTTTTAGTCTACCTCATTTAGAGGTGATGCCTTTCTTTCCCTCCCTAGCTCTAGCCGTAGCCCCCTGACATCTCACTTGATAGCAATAGTATGTGGACCATGAATCACTTCCCGATAACTTAATTTAGTCCTCCCTTACATTGCCTCTACGGTCCAGTACTCCGTACGGTCGCTCTATCTTGCCGAGATTCCACAATACGAGTATAGTGCCACGAAAAACATCATGGCCTGACAGCCGGGACCATAGACTCTCGTACGATTACCTCTGGCGGAAAAGAGGTAGAGGCACAGAGACCCTCGCCACCGGATCGCTGCCGGCCACCCGTAAGGGGCCTCGAACTTGCCGGGTGCACAGTACTACTACCCCTGGTCATGGTCGATGTCCGTGTCCCGTAGCTGCTTGCCGAATACACACTTGGGTTTCTGGCTCCTCCTGGGAGGTGCCGCCACACGCGCTGATGTTGGTACTGTTGCAGGGGCAACTGTGTCTGTGACAGTCCGGCGCCATTGTATGGCTGGTTGTGGTAGTAGTGTCGGTAGCGGATGGGATTCGGTCGGCGGAGACTGCTGGAACCAGAAGAGGGAGGAGTTGTCGATGACGAGGTGGAGTGGCTGGTGATGCTTGTGCCGGTCTGTGCTCGTGCTATGACTGGCGCCACTGAGTGGCCTGGTGCTCGCGTTGGTATGATGGGAGTTGCAGACGTTCCTGGCTGGGGTTGAGCAGTGAATACTGGTGGCGGTGGTGGCGGCGGCGGCGGTGGTGGTGGCGGTCCTGATGGCATGGGTGGTGCAGATTGCTTTCTCGGTGATGGTTGTCTGGCCGTTTTCGTTTCTGCATTGTTGTCCGTCGCTGGTGTCGCAGCCGACAACGTAGGTGCAGACGACTCGCGCTTCTTGATGTTTAGTGGCTGGACAAGCAGATCTGGCGACGATCTCGAGTGCGGCAACGACGGCCGTGAAGCAGCTCCGGTGCTGAGTGCTCGAAGTGTCGGGTCGGCACTCAACGGGGTATGGTGGAGAGCGGGCGCCCATGCTGGAGGCGGTATTGTGGGAAGGGGTGGGACGTCTGGAATCCCAGCAGTCGTGGCAGATGCCTCTCCGGCTTTTTCTCGTCGCAGGTCCCCCCTTTCGGGATTGCTGCTTGCTCGACTCCGAGAAGACGAGATCGTGGACGGGCGGGTGGACGGCATGGTGGCCCAAGTCTTCGATGATTGTGAAGATGTCATGGACGAGTTCCGATCGCTCAGCTCCAGGCAATGTCCCTCAGATACCGATCTTAACATGCTCGAATACGGACTGGCCTGTAAGTTGTACGAGGCATATCGTGGTCTCTGGTCGTGCCACTGATACCTGTGTGGGTATATGGCCTTCTGAGAAGAAAGACTGTTGCGCCGCCGCTGCCATTGCTCACGCTCGACTCGGCCAGACCGGGGTCCCGGGATGGGATAAAGAGGATCATCCTTACCGAGCGACGAGTCTGAGTGACCGCTAGAGATAGATGGTGCATGTTGGTGGTCCTTGGGAGGATGCCGACAGGTGCAGTAACAGCTGACGAGGCTTGTCCCGCGTCGAGTGGGTGACTGGGCAATACTGTCAAAGAATGATAGAGAGGTGATCCCAAGGCTGTGCTCGAGAACGCGGTCAGAAGTGAGTCTCCCTCCACAGGACGTTGGCATAATTACTCACGCCATCAACACCGACATTGCCACAAGTCCCCGATGTAGTCGACACGGGAGGCCATATCTCCACTTCTGTTCCTTTAGGCTGTCCCGCCACTCAGGCAACGGCAGATCAAGACAGACAGGCGCTCTGAGAGCCACAAGGAGATTGACACAGGCGAGTATCACCCACAGGAAGAGAAGAAGCTGTATGCCGGCGCTGCAGGCTGATTCAAGTCTTGGGGAAGCGGTCGATGGCGATATCGTCTGCAGATTCTTGGTCCTTTGACGGACAATGAGGTAGCAGCGAGTGCCGACGACGATGATGGTAGGTAGCGACTGGGGCTGTCAGCCAGTGCTGGAGGTGTCATGCAGATCTTGCAGCCGTACTTACAAAAGCAATGGAGAGATCAATGCCGGCAGATGTTGTCGGGCAAACAAGGGCCTTTGCTCGCATGAAGACGGCAATGATGAATATGCCGTAAGCCAGTGGGAGGACGAAGCAGACGCTGGCAATTCTGTATGCTGCCGTGTAGTTTTGGCTCTGCCTCGCCATGGTCGTGACTTGTCAATGGTGATGCTGGAGACTGCGCAGCCAACACTGCGGATGATGCCATGTTGAAGCGGTCAAAAGGGCGTTTTGGAATAAATTGAAAATCGACCGTCGCCATCTTGAAGAATGCTCATTGATTGAAGAGGGTAGGCAAGGGCTAGGAGAAGGAGGCTGGATGAATTCCTCGGGAGATACAAGCGACTCAAGGGCGTAAGGCGTAAGATGAAGATGAACGTGCCACGCCACGTCTGCCAGACGAAGGGATGCTTGATTGCGCTTTGACTCTCGCAGTCACCAGTTCATTTCATTAATTCGTTCCCATCAAGGGATGCCAGTGATCCTGATGATTCCTGAGCTTTCCAACTCCCTCGACTCAATCCAGAAACAAATCAGTCACAGTATCTTACAACACACCCCTGGGTATCTCGCGTATTGTTTACAATGTGCCTTTGCCAAAGCTCAACCAAACTCCCTGGTCACGTCTTCAACGAAATCTTCGTCGGCATCTTCGGCAAGCCCGTCGTCATCGTTGTCGCCGCGTTCGAGTAGCCGCTTGGTGAATTTCGTATCGACTCTCAACAGTCCGTGGATTTCCGCCACCATAGGCATGACTTTGCCGTTGTAGCGGAGCATCTTGAGGACGCACAAGTCGTGCCCGGCGACTTGCCATGCCCAACCCGGGAAACTCCGTCTGCCGGTGGTAAGCGACGTATAAAGACACGACGCCCGGAGAAGTGTCCAGTATGCGAAGGGATGCTGGTCCTCTTCCTCCTCCTCGTACCGCAGCCGCAGCCGATGATTGACCTTCTTCGGCTCGATGGCTTTGAACTGCTCGTAAACCACCCGAAGAGAAGCAGCATAGTCGACATCTTTCGTGTGTCCCCTCTGGGAGTTGAAGCTAGTGTCAGGCGGAGTACGAAATTTCTCCCATGTCTCCTGCAACCGGGTTATGTGACCGTGCAGCCCGTCCTCACCCTTCAACATATCATAGAGCGTAGGCGTGCCTTGACCGTACGCGGAGACATCAGCGTGCGGCAGTCGCCTCGCCTTCAACTCATCCTGCTCCATTCTCATCTTTTCCTCCTCTTTTCTCCAGAATTGACTGAGATCCCTATCATATGTTGCTGCCTGGTTTCGGCGGGCCTGCATATCTGCCAGCACCTTGTCCTTCTCACTTTCTGCAACATCGAATGTAAGGTAGTCGATCACGTTGAGATGAGTCGCTGCAGTTTTGGGGGGAGCCTTGCCTTCTTTGTAGCCAGGTGAAGACAATCTCAAAAGGCCGGTGGCGGTCTTGCGGAATGAGTACCAGTCTGTCTCGCTGATGGACCAGCCTTGCTTGCGGCTATCCACCAAATAGCCAGCGAGCGCGGCAAGTTTGATTGCACCCGCTTGTGACAGTTTGGCACTTTGTTGTTCTCGACTGAGGAAGTATACGAGCTTCTCCCACTCGTTGGCACAGGTCCCTAGAAAACCTTCCTTGGTATTGAAAGAGAGACAGCGCTGTAGGAAATTCGGCATCGATTGGGCATCATACCGACCACCATGAAAGATATCTGATAGTGGGCAGGACTTGTTGACCATGCTGCATTCTGCTTGTGTGGGCATTCGTGGCATCTCGGCATTGCAGAATGGCTCGGTAAACCTGGGGTCCCAGATACAAGTAACCGTGTCACCATCATAGTCACCACCCGAGAGAAGCGCTGCTGTCGACTTGTTACCCCGTGTTGAGAACAAGATGACGTTCTTGTAATTCCGCAGCTCGTGCTTGTAAACAGCTTTTCTCAGCTGTATGTCAGAAGCCAGAAGTGCCGGGTTGCGAGCCACCAGTACCTTAATATTATCAAGCGCGGTCTCGCCGATCCCCGTTCGTGGGTCAACGAGAGGAGTCGAGGAACTCAGGAACACTTCGTCCTCGTCTAGAACATCATATGGGTCAGGGGCGCAGTAGACCATAGTAGAATATGGCAGCTTGATGGACAACTTCTCGAGGTAACGGGTCATATGGTCTTTGAGCAAGTGTTTAGCACATACCACGAGCTGCTCGCAACGCAACGGGTGGAAGCCTGACTCGAGCAGCAGCTTCATTTGGTGCTGCTTGCCGTCCGGAAGCGACCCCAAGAATTTGACATGTTGGGACGGAGAAGAATAGCCGTACTCCTGCATCCACAGCCGCAGGCGTTGGGGGTCGGACATTGCGTTGGTCAGGGATTCCGAGTACAATCTAATGTCTTCTTCCAACGCATCTCTGAGCACGCTGCGTGGCACGCCTCTGTCGTCGAGGACGGTAATCAGCTGCCGGTTCAAGCGAGTTTCGATACAGTCTTGGGCAAATTTTAACACCTCGAAGGTACGCTGAGTGGCGTCGGCATCAAGTCGTTCCCGAGGATGAGGTTTAATCTTCAATTGGGAGTCGGAAACCTGGATCCAAAACCCTCGCTGACTGACATCAGGGAACCTCCCTTGGTAATCTACGATCCACAATCCCTTCGCTCCTGAAACGCGTGCTTGGACGGCCGAAGGCACTTCGCCGGCACCGCCAGAAGCCGCCCAAATGGCTTTTGCCAGTGGGTACGAGATCAGGGCACAGCCATCGTTCATGACTTGACGCGCCCATTTGCCGCCGGGTTCTTCGACTGCTTCGTTGCCCAGTTTGTCGGGCAAGTGGAGAAATTCGTGTGGTTTGAGTTCCACAGTAGGAATCGTCTTCGAGAAGCCAAGAGCCCATCTCGAGAAGAGTTTGAGCTCCGGCGACTTGTGGTTGGCTTCTATTGGCATGTGCCACTGCATCAAATCTTCCAGCATGATCTGTGGGTGTGGCATGCCATCTTTCAATGCGAAGGCGCCAAGATGGGCAGGAGCACGCTGATGCATGTCATACCCAGTTTCCGCAAACAGAACGATCCTGTTACTCGACTTCTTCAGTTTTGTTTCCTGCGTTTCGTCTAGCACAAAGCAAGTTCTCCAGTAGCGGCCCGCGACAAAATGTTGGTTCGACGTCAGGAAGCTGATGATCTTTTCATGCAGCGCGCCATTGCCCTTGTCAAGTAATCGAACGTTCTCTGGTGGTCTAGAAAAGACTGGAGTGGAGAGCACAATAAACCTATCGGCGCCAAACTTTCGGTGGAGGCGACACGATTGCTCCAACTGGACTGGGTTGAGTCGCAACTGGAATAGCCCTTGAGATGGGTCATCACTCCATTCCAGGGCAGCCGTGAAATACCCAACCTTGTTTGTTTGCTCGTCCCAGTATCTGTTCTGCGAGGTCATCCAGGTCGGCAACTCCGACCTCGCAGGCAGCGATCGTTGGTCTTTCCTCTGGTGCATCTTCTTGACTGTATCGTACAAGTTGGCACCTAATGGGTCATCCTTTCCGCGCTCTTGCCGAACCATCTGGTCCAGCTCAACCGGCTTGAGGCCAGCTGATGGGGCGAGGCGATGGAGTTCCCAGCTATACCAGAAGGGGAGCTCCCCTGGTAGCCTAGCGTGTACTTTGAAAGGAGTGTTCCGAAGAAGGTCTGTCGAATCGATTGCGGCTGAGGGGAGACATGCTTCATGATACGACTTTCGGAAGTCCTCGTCCTGATCGAATTCCATGACATCTTGTGTCGGAAACAGATCTTGGGACTCTTCGTCTTGCGGACTAAGCATTGAGGTCGCATTCGAGAGATTTGGTGCGTCCTGTTCTTCTGGAGTCGTGAAAACCGAAGACACTGCAGGAGATGGCGCAGTCTCGAAACTGGTGTATGGGGCGGCGGGAGCAACGCTGGCTTGAACGTGAGAGGCAGGTAGAGGCTTGAATGATAGAAATTGAGACAATGTCTGCTGTCGGTACTGCCGCTTGTTTTGCTGCACCCATTAGTAAGTACAAATGATGTCAGGTGTGAGGGTGAGACTGACCCCATCAGGAGACTCCAGCGTGCGCTTGCTCGACTTTGTCATGGGATTCTTGAGCTGAGGATCTTCAAATCTGGACACGGTCACTTCAGAAGCATTCACAACTTGGCGTCTGGGTGTCTTAGGCTCCTGCTTGCGGGTGGCGCTCTGCTTCGGGGGAGTCGACGGTGCCGTGATGAAGGACGCTGAGGAAGCCCTTTCAGTCGAATAGGTACGGGTCATCTTTGCCAACTCGTAGTTGTCATCCAAGATCTTGAACAGGCGTTCCTGCAATTGATGTCGCTGCGTGTCTGACAGTCGCACGGCGCCAGATTTGTGTTTGCTTCGAAAGTCGCGTTCCACCAGACTCTTACTCTGAGGAAGGACTGGCAGAGTGCCTCGCTCTTGTGAAGGCTTGAAAACCCATTCTGAATGAATCTGCCGGGCATTCTGATTGAAGTCTGCGAGAATGGCTTCGATGTCGGCTGCTCTGTAGCACAAGAATCTGATCCTCTTGGAGCATCTCGATGCTAAGCGACCTGTTTCGTCGGCTAGATCGGCATCTACTCCATGCAATCTTGGGAGCCCGAGATCCCAGAGAGCATTGAGAGAGTCTATGGCCTGGTCAATTCTTCGGCTGGTGTCATGAGGTGTGGTAGCCATGGTCCACAATGCTCAAAACGAGGTCACATAGAGTGCTGCTAGAGAAGGCACACTTCAGCGGAACCCTAAGAACGCCACTCGCACGTTATTGACGAGTCTCTCTCGAGATAAGGCGCAGCTCACCTTCCGATGTCAGGACAGCCTCATGGGCTCCCAAAATGTTTTCAATGAGCCGAAACTCCGCTACAAAGCAAGACAGTACGAGAGCGAAGACGATGCGTGAAGAAGCTCAAGTTGAGCACATGATTATCCAAAAATCAGTGACTGGGTAACGAATGAAGGTCGGGTCCTCGATAATGGTATGCGACCGGTAGGTAGGTCTGGTAGGTCTAAAGTAGGCGGGTGGAGGGGAAGGAGACCATTGAGCCGCATTTCGTAGCGCCCGGAAAAACATGGCGCCCGGCGATGGAGCGGCACGACCCTGGCACCAGTTGCCCCGTTGCCCTGGGAGCACTGCCCCTGCGCCTGGACCTCGTGTCGACGCGTTAAGTGCTGCATTTCGGGCTAGATGGCTGTGTGTCGAGCAGCGAAGATTTCGGCTATTGGACAAGGTATGTTTGGTGCCGGGTCCGCATGTGATGGCCTGGAAATCATACATACTCAATGCCTGCCTCCATGCGGCTCTTGAGCATCGGGTGGCACTCTGACACAAATCATGGCGCCAGTGGTAAAGAGGGATAGAGAGTGTGTGTGCGAGAGCAACGAGAGGCGGCTGCAACGGGGCTTTCGAGCCTTTTATTGTTCTGGTTGCCAAAGTAAACTCCCATCTCTAGGCAGGCCGACCATTGGCGCCTGCAGTGCGCGGTAACGCAGCGGTGCCTCAGGCATCAGAGACGAGACTTGGGAAACGGCAGCTGTCAGCGAACCACTTCCGCCCTTGACACTTAGAGTTTTCACAGTGACGTCCTCCGCTCTCCCCGGACCACTCAGCACAACATTCCTAGCACCCAATCAATCATGTGCTTGGCCCTTTACTTGATTGTGTCTCCCCATGTCCCGATCAATCACGTTGGATTCATGCATTCGTTGAGTCGTCAATCAAGAGGCGCTTGTTTGAATTCCAGGCTCGCAGGCTCCCACAAACCGTCTCGCTAATCCTTACGACGATGGCCACGTGGGTTAGCAGATCCGCTGAGCCATGTTAGTCTAGTTTGACAGGACGAAACGGCAGAGTACTCACAAGCTAATCCTTCTGGCGACCCCCTGCAGATTGGTGTCGTTCTCTGCCTCGGCGGCAGCCCTTTCCAATGCAGCGCGCCTATCCTCGGCACTTCGCTTCTCGATCTCCTCAGGCGATGGCGGCAGACGCTCATTCTGGAGGTCGACTTTACGCGCGTCCTCGAAGTTGTGGATGGCCTGCTTGATGCCTTCTGCCCCCAGCATAAGGGTGCCCGCCGGCAAGCGGCCACCAGCCTGCGTCTTCAGCTCAGTCACACGCTCGGATTCTTCACGCAGGACCTGGAACACCCTCGACAGACGGCCAATAGCAAGGATCTTGTTCTTGATCGCTCGTCTCTTCGCCTCGGTGGATTCCGGATCTGCCCCAAACGGAGGTGTCTCGGGGCCCATGTTGGAGCTTGTTGCATCATCCTCCAATTCTTCTTTAGAACATGTGTTGAGAATGGCAATGAGCATGTCTGTGATCTTTTCGCCGACGAAAGGCAATGACCAAGTGAAGACATCCATGAAATTCGGCAGCCAATATGGATGAGGGGTACAATTGAATTGTCGGATGTTCATAACATTGTTCTCGTACTTGAGGACTGCGGCCTTGTTGTTGTAAACATCGAGATAATTCGGTGCGCTGAATATGGTCATGACGCTGGGGAAGCCTGTAGTGCGGGTTTTGCGATACATGCGGTAGCCGGCATCTTGCGCCTCGTGTGCGCGAATGATGGAGAGCAGGTTGTTCTTCTCAAGGAAATTGCAGGCGGCGGGGTACGAGAAGAAGTACGAGCAGCCTCTCACATGGTTGTGCACGAAGTACTCGCCCGTCTTTTCCTGCCCGAATTCCTCCAGAGGATCTGCCCAGAGGATATCGCACATCAGGCCGTGGGTGGGAGGCTCGCGGAAGCGATCAATCTACCAGCGTCAATTTTGGTCCACCAATAGATCGCGGACGACCTACAATCTTGATGTCCTCCAGAGTGTGCAGCTCTGGACTCAGGCCACCATGTATACACAAGAATTGCTTGTTCATAACGGCGGCCAAAGGCAAGGCGCAGAAAGACTCCATGCACGCATCGTAGATCTTTTCCGAGTATTTGTGCTTGCACTCGAGTTTGAATGTGAAATAGTCTGTCAGGTGGCGGCACTCATGATTCCCACGAAGAAGCCACAAGGTGTTGGGATACCATATCTTGAGGGACCACAGGTACAGTACGCACTATCTAGGTCAGCCACATGTGTTAGGGGGGAAATTAAGGAAAACAAACCTCGATGCTGAAGTATCCTCGGTCGACATAGTCGCCCAAGAATAGATACCTGGTCTCAGCAGGGTCTCCGCCCACCTCAAACAGCTTCATCAAGTCGAAGTATTGCCCATGGACGTCACCGCAAACTGTGATGGGGGCGTCCATTTCCAACAGGTTGGGCTCCGCCTTTAGGATTTTGGTGCCCTCGTGGATGATCCATAGTGCTTGCTCTTCAGTTAAACGACCCTCCCTGTAGAAATGCTGTTTCAAGAAGGACAGGTTGGGCTTGGATCGTTCCGAGGATGACCAGAACTGTTCGTTTGTAGGAGGTTGCATAGCAGGGGCCTGAACATCTGCGATTGGGTCAGAGGTAGGCTTGATGAAAAGCAAGGTTTCCGACATACCTTTACAAACTCGTTCCTGGGTGCTCACTTGGGAGCCATCTTCCATGATGTGCAGGGTGAAATCTATCTCCGGGATAGGCTTCTTGTCCACCACCGCCCTGTGTAACGCGCCGTCCATTCTGCCAGCTAGGTGCGCACCTGGCGCAGAAGCTTGGTCAAAGTCGGAGATTGTCGACTTGTAGCAGAATCGCCTTCTCCAGTAGGAAAATCAAAGCGTCGCAGAAGGTCGATGAGGCAATGGTCAGCAAAGGCGGTGCCAGGATGCTAGCGCCGGAGGGATATGTTTTGGTCGTGAGTGATGGTCAGGAGGCGAATTTCACCCGTTGTTCAGCGCGACTCAAAGATGAGTACCACAGTTTCTCAGAGGAGATTGCGAGTGAAGGTTGGAGTGGTGTTAGATATCAACCCAATGTCAGAGCTGAAAGAAAAGCGGACTGATCTTTGGGGGCGGCTGAGGCTGCACAGTGTAGAGAGTCCAACAGTTTCAGTAGCAATTGGATTTCAAGCGTCCAAACCGGTTTGGGCCAGGGCTGAAGTGTCTCCAAGCTTTGGCGATTGACCCAGAACCGCACTTAAGAAGTCTCGTAGTCATGCACCGCGAATAGCAAATGCTGAGAAATGGATGAAGGAGGAGCTTGGCTCACCGATTGGACTGGTGTGGGTTCCGAGAACCACAAAGACAGCATGCGGGCCAGGAGGCACACGGAGAGGGGACAAGGGCACGAGGGAATTTGGTCAAAGAGGGGCAGAGGGCAAGCGAGGCACGCGCCCAGCTCTGGCCTGACTCCCCCAAGCTCTCTGGAGCTCGTACCTCACCAAAGGTCCAGGTACCTACCTAAGGTACCTACTCAGCACATGCCGAGGATGCTTAGATCCAGACAGTAGGCATGCCCCGCAGGTCTCCAATCATACGAGGACCTAGGTAGGTACTCCGTAGGTATTCATTTACCACAGCAAATTGACTCTCTCACTCCTTGCGCAGTACTGATAATACTGCGAACAAACCGGAGGTGTCTTCCTAGGCCGACCTCTCACCTCATTCAGCGACCGATCAACATGTTTGACTCCCACAGTATGGCATCCTACAAGTAGCCTGCGGGTCTCGGACACTGACTGTTGTCCAGAACCCCATCCTCTGCTGGCTCAGGTCCCCTTGACGGTCTCGCCCTTTTTGTCCTTGCCGACAGTTGTGACTCTTCCGTACACTTTTCGATCCGTGCCGACGTCGCTCCCCCCTTCCCTCGTCTCTGAGAATGGCCCGGGGAAGCCCAAATATGTCACTTCGTCCTCAGGTCATTCTGCTCACCCAGACGATATCATAAATTCGTGTAAAGCCCTTCAGGAGCACCTCAAGAAGACCGTAAGGGACGCAGAGAAGGCCATTGAAGACTGGGAGCAAGATATCAAAGACCGAGATCTGGCAGAGAAGCGACGGGTCGCACCCGGTTGGTTGGATCGTGAAGAGAAGATCTTAGAGCCTACCAAGGCACAGGCAAAGGGGGAGAATCTACTCGATGGCCAACCTGCGAACACCATCTCTGCTCCGGCAATGTCCCCAAGCCGTGAAGGGGAAGAGCTAGACCGAGCGTTTGGCGTACTCCGGGTCAAGTGAACGGAAAGATATCTGATTCGCAATTGTACCGCACCCAGCTACCCTTCTCCCGTCTGCAAATTCCCGGCTGCGACATGTAGATGGCCGGTCTGCATTTGGTCCTGGAAATGTTGTCTATCATATTTGACAAAACTTGAGGCAACAGATTGCACCTCAACATGTCCACGGAGGTCACGGAGGACGAGGTTCTCTTCAACTCGACCGCTTCTACCACAGAACCTCCGCGGGCATACTTTTCCGTATCCAGACCGGATTCAGTACTGACAATCATCGACAACCCATTCCGAACTCGGCAGTCGACAGTCCTGGTCATCATCGGAGTCGTGGCTCTGGGCATCTGCACAGTATTTCTAGCAGTCCGCTACGCACAGGTCCTGAGATGCAACATGCACGAATGCGTCAAGGCCCCATTGACACTGGAGGCGCAAAAGTCAAATCGATTGGGCGACGATGACCAGAATGAGGATTATCCAGATGACCAGACTCCCGTCACCCAGTCACCCGACTCATACGATGACAATCATTCCTCCATCCGACGCCGTCCTCGAGCAAGGTTTCCGCAGCCCAAGACGATTGCAATCGGAGGAGTTCGAGAAGGGAAGATAGCACAGCGGAGAGCCTCAATGTCGCGGAGCGTTGGACGTGACGTGCAGGCACCGAAAGAGACGCTTGCCATGACCGAACCGATCTGAGCACCACCACAGCCGCCGTTTTCACCAGGTTCATCTCAGCGCTTCAGCAAAATCCAGCAACTACGACCGTGCACACGAGCTTTTTGGATCTTGATGGTGCAATTACTCGAATGCGACATGGGTCTGGGGAGGAGCGATCTTCCTATCATTATGGCGCACAGTATCCCCCATCAATCAGAATATCAGTTCCTGTGGTATAGGAACTTGCGTCACTGGCGAGATACAAGTACGCGCCCACCAACTCAATCGGCTCTCCTTCTCGCCCCATCGGGATCTTGTCTCTCCAGATACTCTTCGTCTCGGGAGGCACAAAGTTGCTGATCTCGGTCGCAATGTATCCTGGAGAGATACTGTTCGCCCTGGCAAACTGCACCCATTCCACGGCGAGACACTGGCACATGTGCTTGACATTGGCCTTTGCAGCATTGTAGGCAGTCTGCAATTGCGGGATGTTCGCAATATGTCCAGACATACTGGCAGTTGCAATAAACTTCCCATAGGTGAAACCGTCCAGCTTGTTCTTCTTCTGCTCCCTCCATATTCTGCCCGCTGTTCTCGCACAGTAGAAGACGCCATCGACATCGATCTTCATCACATTTCGATAGTGCTCCAGCTCGCCTCCCAGCATGGGCCCCTGAGTCCAGGGGATGCCGGCATTGGCGACGAATATGTCGAGGCGGTTGTTGAACTCTTTGACTTGAGAAACTATGGCTTCGTCGATCGCCGCCGCATCTCGAACGTCGACTTGGTATGCTCGACCTATGGGTGGTTGAGCCACCCGAGTCTATCATGCTCATGAAAGGTTCAATGCTTACACTTGACGCCAAATTCCTTCTCGATCTCCTCCGCCCGTTGGTGAGCCTTTTTGTTCGAATGGAACCAAATCGCAACGTTGGCGCCGGCTTCAGCATATCCTCGTGCCACTGCCAGTCCGATGCCTTGTCCCGCTCCCGAGATGATCGCTGTCTTGCCCTTCAACGAGAACAACGGCATGATATATTTCGACTCAGGCGGTTCGGTGTTGTAGTGTTTGAAATTCCCTCCATTCATGGCGTCATCCATCTTGACAATTCGTTTCTGAGGCTCCCGTGGTAAAGAATGCTACGGCAGGATCACTCAATCTGTTCTTGCGATGGTTACCAATAATCGAACCTCTCAATGGAGCAAATGTAGTCCTGCAAATAAGAGTACCGCTACTGCTTATATATTGCTATTGCGTGCCGAACCCCCACATCTGTTCCCGTTGAAGGAACATTGCCGCTCCGGGACCAGGACCAGGAATTCGACAGTTGTCCATCTGGCGGAGTCAACCGAGCATCTATCGGCAATTGGCAGGCACACATCCGGCGCTCTTATCCCGGGATGAAGAACGATTTCTACCAATGTAGCAGCTCCTCCTGACGCCGCTGAATGTGGCCCAAGTCTGCGTGCTGAGGGGGAGATGACCACCGGAGAACTGCCGCTTCTGTACGTGACTGATTTCGACGCGTTGTTCAAACTCATCTTCCTGTCCTATATCACCGTCCTCAAGTCTAAAAGCATACTGTATATTCCTTACGAGCCACTAGCCACCCTTCCGATGGTGTGAAGAAAGTGCCACACTCGCCACATCCGCCTTCCCATCTGATCCGACCGTGTTGCTGGATCGCACAGAATGGACAGTGACGCCCTCCACAATCAACGGTGCTGTGCTTTCGCGCAAAGACAATGGCGTCCAGGCGTGATGCTTTGTCTTTCTATCAATCTACAGCCGGCCTGACGCCTCGATGATTCAGGCTGGTCTGTCCTAGTAGAATTCTCAGAGGAGAATGTTTGAATGGTGCCTCTCTTCCCCGAGCAACCTCAGACACTCGTACGCGTTCTGAAGCAGCTTATTCTTTTTCAGCCAGACTATCATGGCCCTAGCTGGCCTTTGCGGAAGCCACGTGCTTCGAAGAAGGTACGTCCCCTTGCATTCTTCTTTGATACTGCATCCCTTGCCACAAGGCTGTGCAATCTCCCGCATTCCAGCCATCGCGCGGACACACTCGGGCAAACAGCACCCCCGAAACTTGCTTTCTCCACCATGTTTCGGGTTCATGTAGATCGACAGAGCGAGAGGCGTCGAGAAGTGAACGATGTGGTCGATAGGGTCAATAATAACCGTGGCGGTCGTTGGTGCTGCGGCTCTGACGATTACAGGGATCTTGCTCGCAATCAGTCTGGAGCGGCGGCGTCACACTAAGATCCTGAAAGCGCATGGCCTGACGCGAGGTCTCAGCAATTATCACCGAACCAAACTCAGTGCCAATGGCCTCAACTACTCTCACATCATGCCTCCGAGCTCCCTTCTCCGACGAAGTGTTCAGTTACCATATGGAATTGTATCCATCGGTCACGATGACAAGCCTGGCGACGACGAGGAGAGACAACTGGGGGCCTCCAACGAACATGTCGGCGAGTATACAGAGGTGCTGCGATCCAAAACCAACAGAAGCATACAGCGTGGATTCAGCGGCGAACCGCTGTATATCCCAAAGCCACGCCGAGCGGGAAAGTTACGGAAAGCGGTGCCAATAGAGCGAATACAAAGATCGCCTCTATCAGCGATTACCGAGTTCAGTGACCCTCCCACAAGCGCTCCTGCGGATACATCTGAATTTTCGGCTCATTCAACGACAATGTTACTTCCAGAAACTGCTGTGACCCGGCCGGAAAAGCATCTTTCCACCCAGTGGCCGTTGGCCGACGCGAACACGCGAGGCTCCAGAAGCATGCCTACTGAAATTATGGAAATAACAGCACGGGAAAGCGTGCTCATGAGGAGAGGAGGAGGTGTGCATAATGTCGCGTCGACCTTGCACGGACTTCCGTATTCCACCAGTGCGACTAGTACGGCATCAATGGCGCCAGATGATCCCCTCCCACCCCTGCCTGCGATTGACGCCCTCAAACGGCCCAAGAATCATGACCTGAGGAGAGCATCTAACGTCAGTCTCGAGACGGTTGGCAGTTCAGTCTTGGGAGCCTCCATGAGCTCGCCTGCCATCAATGGAGCAGATGCCAACCATTCCTGTCTTGCACAGAACCGGCGGCCTCCCGCATTTGACCTCGCTTTGAAGCGTGAGTTCGCTACGCCAGAACTCCAGGCACCACCGGTCAGGAAGACGATCCACGGACTGGTCACAGGTGCAAGCATTCGCTCCCTGCATCCAACTGTGGTCTTGGACGAGGCAAGCCCGGCGAGAAATCTCTCGGACCTTCCGCGACTTCCACCCATCGTTGTCCGAGAAGAATCTCTCAAGACTATCGATGCCAGTAATTGGACTCTACCACCTTTGAAGGTCAATAAGATTCGGAAGCAATCCGGTCTACCTAACCGGCATTCCATGATTGAACCATCGAAGCTTGCACAATGGCGCGCAGTGAGTGACCCTGCTCCGGGTCTCATTCCCGACGACGATGTCTTTGCCATTGGCGAGGCTTTGAGGCGACCCAACTCAGTGGCCACAGGAAATCCGTTGGATTGGACCCGGCAGACAGGCTCCTTGTCCAAACGCCACTCTCTGGCGTCCCCGGCGTATTCTGACGGACCGAAGCGTGGTCATAAACGGCAGAACTGCATCAGAATCATGAATTTGCCTGTTCCTGACAGAAGGTCCAGTGTGCAACGACTGCCAGAGTTGCGAGAAGAGCTGCCTTCGAACTCGACGGGCGCAACTCCCACAGGGAGATTAAGCGTCTTCGAGATCAAGCAACTTCGACCGATTTTCAGACCAAGGTCGCCCGCTCCCATGGACCTCAAATCCTCTCCAACGCCATCTCTCTTTAAAAACGCCCCCATTCTGACGCCCACGCCTCGTCCAGCTCGGAAACAGTACATACAGCCTCCGGCCAGCTCCGCTCCAGGACTACGCAGACCCTTGGGGACACCAAGACCGGACTCGGAGGTGTTCAATTCCACTCACATGGACTTAGCAATGTCAAGCCCATACAATAACACTCCTTGTCATTGGCCGCTCCCACACTCGATGCAGCTTGACGTGAACAACACGCCACCCTCGGCGCGGCCATCAGAGCCATCACCGTTCGAGTCGCCGATCTTGCCGTCTCCAGCCTTGAACTCCTCGTCCTTGTACCCACGGAAGTCGCTGGTAAAGGGCCCCCGCAGTCCCCGAACCAGTGCGCAAATGACAACCAGCAGCACCAGCCCTCTTCAAAACAAACAAACCCACAAGCATCGCGTGGGGAAATACCCCGGGCCGAACGGTCAGACTGGACTCGCTCTGGGAAAGACCGTCATGATGTTGAAAAGCATGAACTCAGAGGCCCGTCTTCTCGAGCAAGGAAGGTCCAACGCCAGCGGAGACAAGAGCCCCGAGATGACTGCTCTGCCCTCTCCGCCATTAAATAAACGTGTCAGGGGTCTCAGGAACTCGACTTGTGCTCCATCCATCTCGAGTACGCCTCCATCTCCGCCGCCTCCGCAAGAGAGACATCAAGGGCTGCTCAGTCGTGGTCCGAGTCCTCTCGCCAACGCGAGCAATCTCCACCGAATTGACTCGACCAAAGGCACGAAACCAACGCTGTGCCTTCCAAGGTCGCATCTCTCTATCTCCCTTTCGAGCAGAGTCACCTCGATGATGTCCACCGGCGGCGGCTCAATCTGGGAGGACGCCAGCGTGCGGGCCGAGTCTCCCGACCCAGAAGAGGAAGGCGAGGCCATGGCCCCGTTGGCACTGCGCACGCTGGCCAAGACAGACCAGAATCAACGGTCCTTGTCCTTGTACCCTTCTCGATCGTCGTCGCGTGCCGGCTGCACCTCGTTCGCCAGCATCATTACACGAGATTTTGGCAGCCAGGGCGGGACGGAGAACGAAAGCGAGGAGGACAATGAGAATATGCCCGTGGATACGAACCAGAATCTATACGCGGACGACAACGCCAGCCACGTGGTACAACAGCTCGAGCGTGTCGTGAGCAGTGGGCAATGGGATCACAAGCACACCTCCAAGCAGAGAGTTATGACGAATCACAGCGAAACAGACAACCCACGCAGGCCAAACGAAGCCGTCACGCCGCGGACAAGACGGGAGATGGACCTCTTTGGCGGGAGTAAGAAGGAATCAGGCGTCGGGTTGGGACTAACGTTGAGATTGGATGATTTGGTCGTGGGAAGGAATCGGCTTCCGCGGTCGTAGGGCGGAGGCGGTAGGCAGGGTAGCAGGGTATCCTGCAGGGTATGCACGGTCTGTTCCTGGCTCGGACTTGGACTTGGACTCGGACTTGGACTACATGCATACCCTGAGTACCCTGGGGAGGAGCACGAGGAGGGTTAGATGCAGACCGGCGGTCTTGCGTTACATTCGGCTTCATTTGGCTTCTCTTGACTTCTCCTTGCAGGTCAGCGTGAGCGTGAGCGTGCGGATGCTGGTGTGCGTATTTCAAGCGAGCGTTGGTCGGTTTCTCCCGGTTTCAATCTTCTGTTCTGCTCTGCCATCCTCTCCTCTGCGCGGGCTCCGTGCTTTCTACTCGTACAGTACCCTGCTCAACTTGCTTGACCGGGAGTACCGAGTTCGCATGTGTGATTTGCTGTCTGCGACGTCCTGGAGAGGACGACGGATGTACTTTGATACCCACCATGCATGCATGCGTGCACAATATGCTGTGGACGTCTAATAGGATCCTGTTGGATGAGTGTGCCCTGTCGTGTCCTGTCGTGTCCTGTCGTGTTCTGTGCTGTGCTGTGCTGTGCTATAGTATACTAGACCCGGTAATGCTCCGAGTAAGTATAGCTATAGTCATGACAACAGTGGGAGTAGTACAAACAAATCATAAACAGTCAGAGATCTCCATCACGGTCGACGTCGTCTACATACAGTACAAAGCTGGAGGACATAGAATGTAGGTACTGTAGGGAATACACTCTCCGTACAGGAGTAGATACTCAACCTACATCTTGTACTTCCAGTACTTACTCGCTCACTCACTGACCCGCGGTACGATATCTATATCTAGTCTACTAGTCTACACACATACGCCTACGCCTACACCTACACCTACACCTACACATACACATACACATACACATACACATACACATACAGACATACATAGTACGTGGTACACGATACACAATGCATGATACACATACACATACGCATATTCAGTATAGAGTACATGGTATATGATTTAGTACAAGTTACAGTACATGCTACTATTCGAGGCCCTCGTCTCTGCAATCCGCTCTGCTCCTTCCCTGCCCTACTCTCCCCCCCGTCTCTGCCTCCTTCCTCCCTCCTCTCCCTTCGGCCGTGAGATCTAAAGTGTCTAGGTACATACTACATCTACTTTTAAACTCCGTGGCGGGAATTTCCTCGTCCTGCGGAGGGTCTGTCTATCCATCTATCCATCTACTTTTATCTTCCCCCGCCAGGTCTGTTCTTTGACACTCAAAGCCGTGCCTTGCTCGCTTGCGAGCTTGCTTGCGAGCGATGCCTACCTGGCAGTTTGTGTCCTTGCCACCGCTCCCCGCCCTTCTGTACAATTCTCGTCTGTCGCCGAGTCGAGTCGAGTCGAGTCGAGTTAGACAGGTACACTCGTGTAGTGTAAGGCAAGAGCAAGAGCAAGTGACTGAACAGACAGGCCGACCAAGTAAGTTACTGTAGTCTCCCTTCTAAACTCCCCCATGCAATCCATCCAATCCAGGTCGCGCGCTATGCAAATCCCGAGCCCCCAAAAAGGTCGTTCCATGAATTCAGCACACAGTAAAGGCATCCGTCGTGCCCAGAAGATGAAGTTGGCAACGAGCGGTATAATCATGAAATGCCAACGCACCACGCATGCACACGCAGCACTTACTTTCTCCATTTCCAACAAGCGCGAGTGCTCTTCTTCAGACGGCAGGCCATCTCACCCTAAGCCCTTCACACCACCGATCGAAAAGACTCTCGCCAAGTTGTCTCGTATGCTCCAAACCACCCACCAGGCCCTTTATCATTTCCTTCTCCTCCGTCTCATCCACCCCAGTCACTTTCCTACCTTCCTTTCGCTCCTCGGCACTCGAGTTCCGCAGAGGCGAATTCACCTGCGAGACACTCGTCGAATTCACTCGTGAAGGACTCCTAGAACCTATGACCGCCTGCGCGGACTGTCGTCTTCGATGGGATTTCAGGTGCGGATTATTCTGCGCGAGCACCAGTTTGGCTGCTTGCCCGGATTTAGTCGGTGTGCTCGGTGTCACCTGGCGACTTTCGTTCGCTATAGCCGGCTTTTCAGGAGAGACGACCAGCTCAGGCTGCGCGTGACTGACTTTCTGCGGCGAACTGGTGGTGGCAGGTGCTGGCTGTGGCAGCATCGCTTTCAATGTGTCGTCTTCTTTCATCTTCGAGATGATGGACGACATGATATGGTACATCCCGTCCGGATCAACACTCTCCAAATCCGAGAAGGCCTCAGCCAGTCTTGCCACGGCTTCTCGTTTGACCTCGTCCGCCGTGTCGTTGAGAATGTCCTGGCACGACAGCCCAATGGCATGGCTGTATAGCTTCTTACCGAGATTCGCTTCCTTAGACTCCATTGCCAGTGTTGTCGCGGTAGAGAACCTCGAATCTTTGTCTGGTTTCGAGAGCAGTGACGTCTCCAAGTCGACCAAGACACCAATGCCAGGCTTCGCTTTGGAAGGAGTCCGGATCACGCTAGAGTTCGGGTCCTCGTTCTCGTCGGGCGTGACAGAATTGTTAGTCGACACCCGTCTGAACTGTCGGACTGTGCTAGGACTGTTGCCGAAGGACATGTTGACACCAAGGGGGTGTCTTGGTTGGGCGTTGGATAATCTCTTCCTGCCTGTCCGCTTTCCGGAGAGAGAATCTACCGAGTCTCTTCGGTCTGGTTGGTACTGCTGTTGCTTTGACTCGGAGATCTTGCGCATGGTCAACTTGGTCGGGCTCTGGTCGGGCTCTGGTCGACGTTCCAAAGACAACTGTTGCATCATTTGGGTCGCGCTCTCCTTTGACTCGGCTATCACGTCGACCGTTGTCCTCGAAACCTTCCTCTTCTTTTGCGTCTGCGCATCTCTGAGATTCATGGTGGGCACGGCTTTGATCGTTTCAAACACCCAGCCATCGTCATTATCGCATTGAGACAGGTTCTTGAGCGTTTCGGCGTAGTATTTCAGATTCCTATCTCCGCCTTTGCTGGCCTCCCAATCCTGTTTCCGCAGAATCAACTCTTGAAGACCCTCGATCTTCCCTGCTGCCCGAATGAACCGGTGGCCGAGCAATTCTTTGGCGCTTTTTCTTCGGTCCACGTCTTTGGTCAAGCAGCAAGCCACAAAGTCTTTGAAGTCCTTGGACCATTGAGTGCCTTCGAGTCTGGGCGCAGGTTGTTTCGGGATAAGAAAGAGGACTTTCATCGGGTGGACGTTCGCATGTGGAGGCTCGCCATGCGCCAATTCCATCGCAGTGATACCGAGACTCCAGACATCCGCTTTCGCATCGTGACCTTCTTGTTGAATCACTTCGGGCGCCATCCAGAACGGGGTACCGACAAAGGTGTTCCTCACGCTCTTCAGTCCCACCAACTGCGCTGCGACCCCGAAGTCTGCCAGTTTGACCCGGCCGTCCATCCCCAGGAGCACATTTGCAGCCTTGATATCCCGGTGGAGCTTGCCTTCGCTGTGAAGATACGCCAGACCGAGCAACAGTTCGCGACATATGATGGCGATATGGCTTTCCGACAGGCGATGTGGCGGTGGTTTGAGGAGGTCGGCGCAGGATCCACCGCCCAAGTATTCCATGACAATCCACAATGTCTGCCGGCGGAGGAAAGCGAGGCGGTATTTGGTGACATGGGGACTAGAGCAGGAGGAGAGGACGGAGAGTTCGGAGAGGATATCAGAGAGATCTTCTTCCGAGGATTCGAGATCGACCTGACCACCACGGATTAGTCCTTCATTTTCAAGTACCGCAGTCCGATCCACCAAACGTACATGCTTTATTGCGACAATCTCGCCAGTGGCTTTCTCGATAGCTTTGTAGACGATGCCGAATGAGCCACTGCCGAGTTCTTCCAGCATCTGGTATCGGTCTGCCAGAGTGTCGCCATTCGAAGAGTCTTCTTGTATCTCAAAGTAGCTTTGCGGAGCCGTTCGAACCCCATGGGGGGTCTCGGAATAGGGTGATATCATCGCCATGTGGTTGCTGTTGTATCCCTCTCTGCCAAATGTCTTGAAACCTATATCTCCTTCAACCGCAATGATGTGTTCGAAGCCAGGATCTGCTCATCCGTGGGAGCACGTCGTGGTCAAGGGCGAGCGAGCGCCAGCGTCAATCTGAAAGATGCGAATGCAGAATGGTGCGCCGGTACAGGATGCAGAATTGTTCGACGACCGTGGTGGTACAAAGCATGTAGGTGAAGACCTGCAGCACCAAGGATATAATGTAAGTACGACGAGGCTTGTAAAAGGGGTTCACGAGACATTAAGGCTGTGGATAGGATTTGGGCTCAAGCCGCATGACCCGAACTACAGAGAGCTGGCAGCTTGGAACGAGATCGTGGATAGCGGCCTGCGGGCTTCTGGACTGCGAAATGAAGGTGCAGCTTCAATGTTTACGGCCTATCGTCATGGTAACGGCCCGCCGGATGGGGGATAGCGTGACCCTGGCCCCGCGCTAGTTTTCGACAGCGACACGCTAATGCAGGGGCCCGTTTCTGCCCGCCTCCACCTCGAGCCTGCATGTCCCATTTTTCTACCGATGAACCATGAGAGGACCAAGAATGGTGCTATCAAGCCAGCCATCGGGCTCTAACGAGCCTCGGAACAAGCCAGGGGGGGGAGTGACGTTCTGGAAATCTCTGGACCAGCTACGTTGCTAGAGGAACGCTGCTGATCTTCCAGAGGCGCCTGGCCGCCAGAGTCATCCGACAAAGGAAGAGGATGATTTCAATTTCAGCTCAAGAAGTTGCCATGGAAGAACGCTGTCATTTCGCATCTCTCATGGGACAGTCGAACGCTCAATAGATCGTTGTCATATGTGCGGACTGTCAAGTATATGCGTTTGACCCTCCCGAGCCGCATTCATGTCCGTAGAATCGTTCGGATTCGAATCCCATTCCTTCATCAAGTCGCTGATTGTTCTCGTCAATTTTGGAGTCACCCGCTGCATCTCCGGCCAGGGCAGGCCACCGCTCGTTGTGTTGCTGGCCTCGTCATTTGGAGCCATGTTAGAGACTTTGTTGCTGACCGGGGAGTCCCATGCGTCCCAGCTATCTTCCACCTCGTCGTTGTCGTTTAGGTCGGGTAGGAGACTCGGCGGATTGGATGAGTCGGTGCTGCTCTTTTGCTGTACATGCCCGTTCGGTTTCTCTGGGGGCTTGGATGACGTTGCCGAGGTACGCTGCGGTGTATCGAGACCGAACTCATTCCAGAACGACTTCTCCTTTGACCGCGGTGTCGAAGCGTCCAGTGCGTCTTTCGCGGTACCCTTGCCCGCTTTCACGGAAGGCTTCCTGGCCGGTCTGCGTTGATTCGGCCTGACCGGTCGCTGCTGAGCTGCTGTGCCGTTGATACCCTCGTCTCCAACTGTCGCCTGTCTGATATCCTCAAAGAACGTCCACAGACCCTCCCTGACTCCGTCATAGACATGCTTGCCTTGTTTCACCAGCATGTCCGCTGCAACTGGGGGTAATGATCTGCGGTGTGCTGCTAGGTCTTTGTAGGTCTTGCCGAATCCAAGAGGGAGAGCGTCACCGGAGATGAGCCCATCCAATGTCGGCATTCTGGACAGCGAGGGCTTTTGGTCATGCTCAGTTTCGAGCTCAGCCGTGTCGTTCGGTGTAGGGTTGGTGTCTTCCGCAGGCTTGATACTGGTTTTGACACATGTCGGGCTTAGCAGACTCAGCGTCCTCGTGTGCCTGCCCCCTTCGAATATTCTCTTGGATCCCTTTCTGCTGAGGCCAGATCCTCCGTTGGTCGCGTGACTTGTGTGGTTTCTCTCCACCAGCGCACGCTTTCGTCTTCGTTCTTCGTCCACATCCTCTTCCGGAGCAGGTGTCTCGCTTCCAGCGACATCATCCAAAGCCATTGGCTGCAGTTTCTTGACTTGTCTCACCTCGTCTCTTTTCTTGTTCGCTTCGTACGCTGCCCATTGCTTCTTTAGGATCTGTAAATCCGCCTCCGCTCTTTGCAGTTCTTCCTTCAACTCAAGCACTTTGCGTTCTTGTGCCGCTAGTAGGGTCAGAAACTCCCCGCTTCCTCTGGCTTTACTCTTGTCTTGCGGTTGAGTCGCCGGATCGGGGCTCGTGGAGGGTGCTGCTCGGATCCGCGGCGAAGATCTGCTCGACTCGATAGGACTTGGGACGGCAGAGCCACCGGGAGACTGTGACAATTGCAGGTTGGTAGGCAGGAGAATCGGAAAGTTCAAGGATAACCCCTTTGTGTGTCTCTTCGGAGCATCACTCTTCGTGGCGGGTGCGCGACTTGGATTCGGAGGCATGGCTGTGTCGTCCCCCGCCAGCGGTGAGCCATCTGTACGGTGCGGGTGTTGCAGAGTCTCAAAGGTTGATGTGAGCTCCATAGTCCACACCCAGTCGTGCTGGACAGAGAGTCGGTAGGTGGGCTCGTAGACAGCGGCGAGATGTAAATAGATGTCGGAGCACGTGCACCCATAATCAGATCCCAAGCACGATGGTCATCTCGAAGACACACACATAATCATGTCATGGCATATCATACATCATAGCAGAGGTAAAGGAATGTTTGTGGACGCAGGATGTTGACTGTGCCGAAAACGGTGAGTCGGTGATTAAGAGGCCGCCTTCATCCCCACAGCGCGTGCTGCAAGCATCTCTAGGCCCAGGGATGGCCAGGTGGCGAGGTGGCTGAATGGCCAGGGCATGAGGAGACAGTCCGGGGTGTCCTTCTTTGTTGAGCCTTAGTCATTCACACTGGTGCTACGTATTCAGATGCAAAAGTCCGTTGGATACACAAAAGTACATGGACATGAAATGCCGTCCCGCTAAATGCCGTTCAAATCTACATGATGAGCCAGACACTTCCGCCAACAATGACACCGGCGCACAAAAGAGTCAAGATAGCAGCTCCCGCTTTATCCGCCGTCGTGATCGGGGAATGCTCAATGATGGGCGACGCATTAGCATCTGTGCCAGCGTCTGGATCACTCTCCGACGTGCCGCCAGTGTTGGCAGTCTTGGGTGCGATCGAGGGGTTCACTGTCGTGGCGCCGATGACGGCAAGGGCTTGCATCTTGTCTCCAAGTCAGTAATCTGTCCCCGGTCGAAAGCAGTGAGAGACCACATACCTGCTGTCCAACGCCCGAACTTCCATCAAAGCTAGCATACCATTGCCTGCCACACATCCTCCCGTTGTCTCCCCCAGTACACTGCTGCGCTGCTCCAACAGCACTATCTCTCAGCTTGGGCATAATCGTGTCGTACGTTTCCGGAACGATCATGGCCGTGACCGCCATCCACCTCGATAAATACGCCTTGAAACTGCTCTGGTCATTGTTGCAGACCATCGTTGACTCGCATTGAAACTCGCTCATGATATTTCCCCCGTATTCGGCCGGGAAGAATAATTTGAATGCCCCGTCGAGGATCTCGTTCACGCGTGAGCCCCACGGTTCCGCTCCGCCCGTGAAGTTGTACATCGCCGCCGCGCCCATCAACATGGTGCCGTAGTTGTACGTCCAGGCGAAGTGTTGCACGTCGGTACAATTGTTGTTGGCGTCGGTGTTGTCCCAGATGAATAACGTGCCGTCTTGCACCTGGAACAGCGGGCTGGCCTCCATCCAATCCCACATCTTGATCGCCCAGTCCGCGTAGGTCTGATTGCCCGTATACCTCGCCAACCGGGCTGCCAACTGAAAATAACCACCGTTGGAAATCGTGTTCTTCAGGTTGTAGCCTGCATTGAAGGAGTAAACCTGCCATCTCATGCCTCCGTTACAGGTCGCCGGATCCCACAGTGTGGTCTGAAAGTTGAAGACCGCCTGAGCCAGAGCGAGCCATGAAGGCGCATCGCCACCAGCATCGGGTAAGTTCGCTTCGGCGGCATCCATGGCAGAGAAAGCCCAGAAATCTTGGTCGTCGACACCCATGTTCTTGCTCTGATTCGGAGGGTTGAAGTTCTGGTCGGGTCCAATCTGGAATTGAAGAGCTTCGGTGACCACGTGGTTGTAGCTCTCATCGCCTGTATACTGCCAGTAATGGATCAGGGACCCGAACATGGCCCCTGCTTCCCACCAGTAATAACAAGCGACATTGTCACAGGGACCGGGTAGCAGGCCTGGGACTTGACCCGATTGATTTCCAGAATAGTAGGTCATCATGTCGTATGCTAACGTCGAGGTGACGGATTTGACCGAGTCCATGCTGTTGAGGTCGAGTTCGAGACCCTGAGCCATCGGCAGCAAGCCGACCAACGGCGCTAACGCCGCAAATATTCTCGATCTCATGATGTACTGTTGTTAATATACATGTAGGTGCAGTATCAGTACAGGGGCAAAGGTGTGGCCGGTGAACTGAAAAACGAATTCGATGTGCCCGATATCGTGGACCGAGGGGCGTTCAAGTCGATGAGCTAAAGATAGTTTTGCACGAACGGACTGAGGGGCGTACACCTCGAAGGCTGAAGCGAACGACGAGCACGGTCTCGAAGAGAGCGACAGACACGGCGACCACGGCGAGAAACCCACCCAGCTCAGCTGGATGTTTGTGTGTTGAGCGAAAGGAAGAGCAAAGAACGACGCTTGATGGTTCCTTGCAAAGTTGAATAGGGTCGAGATAGGGATCAGGAAGAAGGGAAACCGTAAGGACGCACCGAGAAGTCAAATTCCGAAACATGAACAGCACCCAAGAAACCCAAGGCGTCTAAGGGACAATGGGTGTCACAGGCTCATTTCACGGGAGGCCGGCCGCCGAGAGCACAGAAGCAGCGCCGCGTGTCCCGCCACGATGGTGTCGCTCTCAAGTGCCAAAGGCGGTTGTCTAGGAGACATTGGCACCTTGGCGGGGGCTCAAGGGAGCCAATCGGAATGTCCGTTTGTCGTTCCTCCGCGCGGAATAACTGGAGACGATAGGCGGACAAGCATCGAGATCCCTTGGCGCTTCTTGGCACGGCCGCTGCTCTTCTCGTCCAAGATCCAGGGGTTGCTGGCCCCTTCACGGGCGGCCTCCACCCGCTTAGTGCTCTGTACTCGTACCGGGCTGGTGAAATCGGGAACTCAGTGAGCACTTCAGATATCTTCTTCAGACCCCCTGCTCAAAACCTATAGACAAGAGTGCAGCAGATGTACAAATCTAGCCTCGTTTTCGTGTGCAGCATAGTTCGAAGGGCCAAAGCCCCCATATTCCCAGTATCTCCTTTCTCCTCGTTAGTCCGTAGGTTACCATCCTATCACAAGCACAAATTGCCCACGCCAAAAAGCACTCCATTCGCCGTCGCTCAATGCAGTGGTATTGTGATAATCGCTCTGTCAGGTACAAGATTCATTTTTTCTCATTCGCCTCGCTTTTTGACCGGTTGCAATAATTCACTCGTGCGATCTTTCCTCTTTGATGGACTCCACCCCTTCGGCCAGTTTGAACATCCCAACGCCCAGCCCGCGCCTCGCACTATGAGGCTCAGTGTGTCGGTTACTGTGTAGCTGGTGTGCTTCGTTCGAACCTGCCGTCCTGTGAGACTGAATTGACCGGTTGGTGTTGGCTCGAGGCCGGAGGTGGAGGTCGGGATCCTCCTCCTTGTCGCGATAGCCTGAGGCCAGTCCCGTCTCAGGTCTGAATTGGCGGCCTTCAAGGATGCCATCGACAGCCGACATGTTCGAGTGCGCTCCTATGGACGACCTGCGTCTTTGTACCCGGGACATGACCCTTTCTGCTTCCTTCGCTTCTTTCGCCTGCAGACTCTCTGATGGCAGCAAGATAGCTCTGTCAAGCTCATACGGAAGTCCACGATGTCGTCCACGGATTTGCATCGCAATGATAACCAATTTCGACAAGACATGGAATTCGGCGGAAAAGGAAGCATTGATGGTTGGGTAGCCCAGAGAGAGACCCACAGTACCGTAGGCTGACACGATCTCAAACAGGACCGAGAAGAGGGTAAAGGCGTACTGGTTGGTATTCTGCAACCTGCCGCCTTCGACGATCGCAATGATGAACATGCCCAAGAATATGTACCACAGATCGAACGAGAGCTGCCGCCGTAAATGGGCCCCAACATAGCTGGGTTCATTTTCGTCTTCGTTCTCTTCAGCAGGTGAACCGTACAGCCCCAGACTCTTCTCCTCGTAAACGTTCGTTCTTCGCATACTGATGGCGATTGGGAATACCGAAATATACATCATGATAAGATAGCTGACCTGAATCGCAGGGTGCAGGTCCGCAAGGTTCACCACCGAAAAGCCTGCCGTTCGAGTTGCGGCGGCTTGGAAGATTCCATTAAGGACCCTGATTCCTGCAGGTAACGCCGTGACTGCGGGGTCGTTAAGGTCCAGGATGATGAAAAATATCAGGTCCAGCCCATTGAGGATGACCAGGATGGCAAACAGCCACCATGTCGCTTCTCGTGGAAAGAGGAGGGTAAAACATCGACGAGGATGGTCCAGAAGGAAGCGAAGTTCTTCCCACAGTGGACTGCTTTTTTTGCAAAATTTGGACGTGGCCCAGATGGTGAGCCTGAGCATACACGGGAATCCGGTATTTCCGATGATGATGAGAAAGGTCATCAGCAATAGGGGAAAGACGGCCCGCTGGAAGGAGAGCATTGAGTTGCTGGTCAGGGTGAACCCGAGGTCGTTGAAGGCAGACGCGCTCGTGAAGACCCCCCACCAGACTCTTCCCTGTCCTTGCGCAGTGACGACGGGTCCGTAGGTACCCGACCGCCATATCCACGGAATAAGACAAATGATCCCCAAGAGATGGAAGAGGAAGAAGTAGAGAACGAGGATCAAAGCCAAAGCCTTGAGCGCTCGGTACTCGATGCCACCCAGCTCCTCTCGCTGCTCCTCTGTGAGACCGACAAAGAACGAGTTTCTCCCGATTGTGGGTTGCCAACTCAAGTACGGTGCGGGGATGTCCTGTGTGCGTGGAGTATTGACACGGCGAAGCGAGTTGAAGGTAGTTGAACCCCTCCGCCGAACCTGGCCAGGTTCAGGAAGGTCATAGGAAGAGGCCGGCTGTGTAGATTGCCTCGTGTTGAGCCGCGGAAAGGTGGCAGTTCTGTCATGACGGTCTCGAAGGAATTGGGGCTCGTCGAATGCGATATGGGTAGGACCAGTAGAATCATCCCCGACTTTCACCTCGTCGATACGTCTCTGATTGGCGCTGGGCAAGTCTGGTTCGCTCGTTATTGGGCGTAGGACTGTGTCGTCAAGACCGTCGGCGATGTTTTGCGGTCGACTTCCACGTTCGAATTCTCGGGGGCTCGGAATCCTCAAAGCGGTTGTGTCACTAGGATTTCGCTGATTCTCGAGAAAGCGGATATGCTGCTCGGGACTCAGCTGTGATGGGAGACGTACGTCGTCAGTCGACCGGGAGGTTTTAAGGCGCAAGTGATCAGAGGGAAGATTATTCTGTGGCTGTTCGGCCTCATGGCTGGACGCGTCAGACGGATCGACCGCCTTTCCATTGCCATGGCCATGTTCGAGCTTTTCTCCTCCATCTGGCGGACCCGTGCTTCTTCCGGTGTTCCGTAAGATGCGAATCGCTCTTCCTGCCACTCCCTGGATGCCCTGTTCGGGGTCGTCTTTCGGCATGGTGGCGGTGCGTTGTCTCGACTTGGTCCGACGCAAAGCATTCGAATTTCTGACGACGTCTTCGAATCGCTTCTCAAACCAGTAAAGCCGGACGAAGACAACGACAGTGTTGACAATGATGGGGTTGCACAGCATGGCCAACAGGAACATCATGAATTGTTGGCCGAAGCGGACGGTGTTAATGTCGATGGTGTTAAGGCCGCTCTGAGTGCAGGCACCCGACGCAAAGAAGAGGGCATCAATGTACGGCATGCCGCCAATGCCATAGATGACGACCGATCCGAACAGCGACATGCCTATCATGTACATATAGTGGATGGTGATGAAGTTGAAGCGTCTCTTGATGAAGACATCGGGGATGACGTTCTTCTTGCTGAACTCCCAGAACCTCACCGTCCACTCCCCAAGTATACCCATTTTGTCCACGACGTTTTCCACGATCAGACGCTGTCTGGGTGGTTCGACGTTACAGGTGCGGTCTCGGCAGGGAGGGCGCGGGATCAGGCCATGGCTAGGGCGTCGTTAGGGAGGCACGAGGAAGGACCAGCACAGGAGAAGGGTCGTGGGCTTGGGCCGTCATCGTTTTGACAACTGCTTCAATTGACGGTTTGGTGTAGAAGGGCAGATTCGGAACTCGAGTCTGGATCTGGAGGTCACAGGAATTGAAGGTGAAGCATGGCTCGAGACCATGACGCCAAGTGCCAACAATGCAGGGAGTCACTTGCGAGCCACTCACTGCCGCGACTGGAAAACTTTAGGCGCATTTTCGGGGCATCAGTCCTTCCAACAACCGGGCCCCGGGGCTCAGGCTTCCTGCCTAACGGCGCCCTAATGCACCGCCACCGATGCTTGTTTTTGTGGCTGCAACTGAAAGTACCGATACGTACTAACACGCACTTAGCTCTGGAATTCTACCATCAATAACCAATTATTGTAAGGGAAAGAAACTGCGATTCACGCCTAGAGCATGTGACTTCAGTATTTCCGTTTCTGCCGGCTTCCTACACTGGCGGCGAGCCTATCCAGATATATTAACATCCCCACCTACTTAGCCTGGAGTATAGGACGTACGTCTGTTCGGTCCTGATTTCTTAGGATTTGGCAACGTCTGGCCGTTCCGATAACAGCAGCATGGCAATTGAAGAACCATTCCTACCTGCGACCTATACTGCACAACAACTCCAATGCAGGTAGCGCTCGGTACACTCATGTTCACTGGCACAAATACTCGTTCTCTGCCCAAGCCGCCAGTCAATGCGGCACTGGTACTTAGTCTCGATCTGCCCGCTCAGACACGGCATGGTTCCGACTATCGGGTGCGGCTCAGCATAATTTATAACGAGTCCGGAGGTTGCGTGATCTTGGGAGTATGATCGCCGTTGAGATTCTTGATCAGCTTGCCAATGCCCGAGTGGCTGTAATCTTGATCATTCCACATGTCCTTGTGATAGCGCACCTTGCCCTCCTCGTCCAGCGACAACGACACCAGAGAATCGACTTCCTTGGTCGTGTTGAATACCTTGGGGGTGTACGCCTGCCTCTGCTTGAAGACGATCTCGGTCGGCGTGTCTTTGACCACCTCGATCTTCTTGGTCTCGAGCTTGGCGAAGATCTTGGGCAACCCATACCACTGCCCAGCGATCTTGTATCGGGTATCGCAGTATGACAATGGGTCGTCGTAGATGGCTTTTTCGGCGTACACCGACATGTCCCTCTCGCTGGCACTGCCGCAGTACAAGTTCGAGATTGACTTCACGATGGCTTCATGCTCGGGTGATATCTTCAATGATTTCTCTGGATGAGGTTCGTAATCGACAGCTTTGCCTTGATGACCTGTCAATCCCTCGGGGTCGGGATGAGGCTCGTACTTTTGATGGAGATCTTCTGTTCCGGATCCGGGAGCTTCTGGCATCGTGAACGCGTTGTGGAACGGTAGGCTATTGATAAGTCTGCTGTTTCTTTCCTGAGAAACAATGGTTGCGTCGCAAAGATTTGAGGCAGGATGGTGACAGGAGACAAAACGCACAATCATGACGACACGAAACTCGGCACAAACCTAAAGAACACATTGGTGGCGATAGCCCAACTGACACGGACTGGAGTCCTATAGCGATCCTCGGTGTGTCCCAAGCGCATCTGAGAGTCAGCGGTCAGTGAAATGTGGTTCTAACTCTGCCACCTCCTGTATGGTGTCCGGTAGCCGTGAAAGTGAGGCAGCGTTATCCTTCCAGCCGCGTCCCAGGCAGCTCTTGTCGAATGAGTCTCGACTGGGACTAGCAACGTTCCTTCGCACCGGAACGGTGGCGATAACAAGGAACGCGATTTCAGAATCGGACTTTGGTATACGTCCCTACTGGGCTGCATAAACACCTTGTCATGTCGCGCATAACAACGTGCACATCTTGGCCCCAACGGGGCAATCTGGAGAGGACCCGATCTGCGAGCTCGTGTGCACGGCGTACTCGTACTCGTAGTGCGAACACGACGATTATATAACCAGGATGGCGCGAATCTGGTGTTTCCCACAAGTTTCCCACCTCGTTGGCTGATGTCCGCGTCGTGGATGCACCGATCGACTTCTCGGGCGAGAAGAGGAGACCCAAAAGAGCCAATCGACTCCCAGTTATGACGCAGGTTTCTCGTCTCGACGAATACGAAGGAGCCGAAACAACGCTAGAACGCGGCGGCCCAATGGTGGGGCTCCAATCTTGTGGGTCTGATGGCTAGCTCCGGCTAGTGAATCTCTTCCTGACTAACTCGAACTGTAACCGGATAGTCCTGGACATCTCTCCCTGTCACGTCTGTTCACGCGATACCTCGTCTTGCTGGGTTTCGAGACGTTTGATTGCCTTTAGCCGGGCGAACGCGCTATTCATGTAATGTGGGCACGAATGACCCATCGCCTATGGCGACTAGGTCTACTACGTAAGAACTGCAGCAAGGGCCGAAGATATGGCTGAAGGCCTTCGGGCGCCGGGCATATCCTTATGCAGCTGTTGACGCATCTCAATGAATTCTAGGTATGTAAACTATATCATAACGAGCGTCTTCATCAACACCGCCATTCCCTTTCTCTTCCCTCCCAAGGCCCGTCCCAAATACTCCCTTCTCCACGGCAGGTACATGCGCTGCTGGCAAAATGCCCAACTCACCTGCAACCTCATTGACCTCGACCCTGACAGGCGCCCCTGCTCCCGACGTCGAAAGCCAAAAGCCTGCTTCACACGCCAAAGTGCCGCATTGGCGCCTCGTGGCGAGCCAGACGCTCATCACAGAGGCAGTCTTGAAATACCCCTACAAAGGCTCCGGCACGGAAGATGATCCTTACATCGTCGAGTTCATCCCCGACGACCCTCGCAACCCTATGAACTGGCCGGACTGGAAGAAATGGTGTCTCACCATGACGGTGGCGTTCGCAGCCCTGGCTGTGGCGTTCGTGAGCACGGCGTACACGGCCAGCATAGTGCAACTCAACGAGGAGTTCAGAAGCAGTCAAGAGGTCGCAACCCTCGGCGTGTCTCTTTTCGTGCTCGGATTCTCGATCGGGCCCCTCCTGTGGGCGCCGCTCAGTGAGTTATGGGGACGCCAGGTTCTCTTCTTTTCCACCTACGCCCTCCTGACCGCATTCAACGCCGGCGCGGCGGGGGCAAATTCCATGGCGTCTCTGATCGTCATGCGGTTCCTGGCCGGCACGTTTGGCGCCTCACCACTGACCAACGCCGGCGGTGTGGTTGCTGATATCTTCCCGGCCAAGCAACGCGGCCTGGGCATGTCCATCTTCGCCTCAGCACCGTTCTTGGGTCCGTGCATAGGCCCCATCGTCGGCGGGTTCGTCTCGCAGTCGATCGGCTGGCGCTGGGTGGAGGGCGTGATGGCCATCTTCACCGGCGTGCTCTGGATCATCGGCAGCCTCGTGGTGCCTGAGACCTACGCCCCCGTCATCCTCTCCCGGCGCGCGAAGGCTCTGACCGCCCGAACCGGCAAATCGTACATTTCGACCGTGGAAAAACGACAGGGCAAAGTCACTCCGCGGGCGGCGTTCGAGACAGCCCTCCTGCGGCCCTGGATACTGATGTTTCTGGAGCCCATCGTCCTGCTGATCTCGATCTACATGGCCATCCTGTACGGGACGCTGTACATGCTCTTCGGGGCCTTCCCGATCGTCTTCGGACGGGACCGCGGCTGGTCACAGGGCATCAGCGGCCTGGCCTTCATCGGCGTTGCGGTCGGCATGACCCTGGGAGTCATCTACGCCATCGTCGACAACAAGCGGTACGCGCGCGTCGAACAGGAACACAAGGGAGATGCACCGCCCGAGTCGCGCCTCCCGCCCGCCCTGGTCGGCGCCGTCGCCATCCCGATCGGCATGTTCTGGTTCGCGTGGACGAACTTCCCCTCGATCCACTGGATCGTGTGCATCATCGCGTCCGCGCCGTTCGGCTTCGGCGTCGTGCTCGTGTTCCTGGCCTGCGTCAACTACCTGATCGACGCGTACGTCATCTACGCGGCCAGCGTGCTCGCCGCGAGCAGCATGCTGCGCTCCCTCTTCGGCGCCATCTTCCCTTTGTTCACCGTCCAGATGTACAACAACCTCGGCATCCACTGGGCGAGCACCATCCCGGCGTTCCTGGCGCTGGCCTGCGCCCCCTTTCCCTTCATCTTCTACAAGTACGGCGAGGGCATACGCATGAAATGTAAATACGCCGCCCAAGCCCACGACGTCATGCAGCAGATCAGGCAGAGCAGGAAGAGAGAGGAGGAGCAGCAGCAGCAGGAGGAGCAACGACGTGCAGAGCAAGCAGGAAATCAAGAAGAGGTTGAGAAACAAATGCACATGCGAGATGAGAATGGAGAAGGGGACGACCAAGCCGAGACCAAGGCAGACCACAGTCAGAGGGAGGACGACGAGATCATGGTCGAAAAGGACAAGGTCGAGAACCGGGCTTGATGGCGGCGCTACTCTCCTTTTTTTTTCGAGAGCCCATTCAATGCTAGGGAGTCAAGACGACTTTTTATCCATATGATGTTCTTACTTCTGGGCGATGGCGTTGGTGGTGTCCCCTTCAGGTGATGCGTACATCAATGACCACGGCCCAGGGATACTATTCAGGGGTCTGCGTTGCCACGAGTCGGACTTGAAAGATTGTATAGACCATTGTCGAGTTTCTACTTTAGCTCTTCGAACGTACATGTTGACACGGCATAACAATACACATGCATACTGAGATGTGACATGGATGTCTCCACTGATGTCTCGAAGCCAGACGACACGAGGGCGTCCGAGCAATGGACATTGTGCACTCGGAATTATGCGCCACGCTTTGATGATAATCCACAACCATCTTAGGTGTGGTGGTTGGAACGTTAGTGCTTGGGCGTTCGTCACATCCATCCATTGCAGCTGGAATCGCGGGCAAGGGCACTACGGCAGTGAAAGCCTGCATCAGAACTTCAGGAGGCATAAATGGTTTGTTAGGAGAACAGAGCCAGGTATAGTCTTTGACTCAGCCCGGCAAGTTGTGACTTGGGCAGTATTCCCAAGATCCATGCTCTTAGAAACCCCTTTCGCCTCGTCCAATTTGTACCGCTCTGTTTCTCCAGTTCCTCAATGACAGCATGAATAATCCCAGACAGCGCCGTCGCTCAATTCCAATATTTCCTCGTGGGTATCGTCAATCCCTTTGTGGGATCCTATATGCACAGCAGGGTATCAATGCTCTGTTCTCATTTCTCGGTGTCCGTCCAAGTTGTCTTCCCGTCCGCCAGTCTATGAAAACCCCAGCCCTTATCAGGTGCACAGTGCCGCAGCATGATCATCTTGGGTCGCCTGGCTTCTGACATCGAGCCCTCTGTCGGGTTCGTCCCGCTGGACGGCTCTGACGATGCCTTTGTCCGAGATGACGAGGCTTCGGTCGTTTCAGTCGTACCGGACATGGTTGTTTCGGCTGATTTCTTCGACGTTGAAGCTTCACCTCTGGCGCTTCCACTTGTAAGTTGTGAGTTGACTTCTTGGGCCAAAGAAGGCTCCTGCGGGAAGTTCAATTTCGGGAGTACAGCCTTTGTAGGTTCCAGGCGCCGTGGCTCGGCGGCAAAGAGGTGCTCCAGCTTCAACGTTCGTGTCTTGGATAAGGCTGTGTCGGTGCCATAGTTGTTCTTGAAGAGTAACTCGTGATTGAGCTGCGGACGTGGCCAACTCCGCGGTCTTCCTGCTGACTCTGTGATCATGTAACCAACCTGTAGCATACAGATCGCTACTACGCGATCTTCTCGTGCTGGGTGGATACGCGATTCAACGACACCACTGTACATGCAAGTCAGTGAACGCGCCAGAACACCACTCCAAGATTTACTCACAGAAATCTTCCATGTCCCTCTTCTTGAGCACCTTGTTGCTCCTTGAGCGACGTCCGTGGACAATGTCATTGAATTTGACGCTGTCCTGCAAAAGGTAGTACACGCCGGCCATGACACAAAACACGCCAAATGAATACAACCAAACGCGGACTACCCCGACAATGCTCGTCCGTCCATCAGCGAACCATCCAAAAATACAGAAAAGTGTTGCGAGAATGTCAACAAGCAAGATCGCAGCAAAGAGTTGCCATGAGGGGGTGCTCGACCAGAAAGGACCGTTCGCACGTGTGATGAAGATCAGCCAATTCTCCGACAGGCAGATCTGAAGGAACAAAATGGAATCTTTGTGCCCGAAGTTCTGTCCGATACCCGCATGTTCCCCGCCAACAATCATCGTGGTCAAGGCGATCCATGTTCCCGCAGCCAGGACGATACCCAACAGAATGGACATGCCCCACAGCTTGGGCAGGTTCCACTTGACCGGTGTTTTCGAGTAAGGTGCATTGTCGTATGCAATTGCGAGAGTGGCAATATCGGCAAAGATTGCAATGAAGACGACCAGTTCGAGGTTCATGGACCGGTTCTGAATGGCGATCCACAGCCCGAGGAAGATCTCCAGGTGAAGTGAAAGGGCAATGCGATAAACAATGTAGGCGTACATACGATGAAAGATCTGGCGAGAGGTCTTCAATGCGTCGATGATGGCAGATAGCCCTGGAGCCAGAAAAACGATGTCCGCAGCCGACCGAGCTGCATCGGAGGAGCCTTCGACGGCAATGCCAGTATTTGCCTTCTTCAGTGATGGGGCATCATTGACACCATCGCCCGTCATGGCCACGAGGTACCCCCGTTGCTGGAGAATCTCCACGACATTATATTTGTGCTGAGGGAAGACTTCCGCGAACCCATCAGCTGCCTCGACAAAGTCATAGACCTCTGAGCCAGGCATAGTGCCACCGCCGGCGAGCCCAAGACGTTCGGCGTTGAAGACGTTTGTTCCCAGCCCGAGCTGCCGAGACATCTCTCGCGCAATGCCGACAGCATCGCCAGTCAACATTTTGATAGACAGCCCAAGTGATTTCGCTTCATTGATGGTCTTTGCGGTGTCATATCGAGGTGGGTCGGCGCACGGCATGATGCCCAGTATCTCCCAAGAGCTGTCACCGCGCTTTCGAGCAACGCCCAGGGAACGGAAGCCTCTAGCTGCGAACTCTGCAACTTTGTTCTTGTATGCAATATCGATTTCCTCGGGAATAGGGTGGTCATCTTCGACAGTCCGAAGAACAAAAAGTGGTGCTCCTTTGACGCAGATTATGCGTTCACCTGAAGGTGATTCGACCACGGCGCTCACTTTCTTCGAGACCGGATCGAAGGGTGTGAACTGGACCACTTTGTATTTGGACAAAGCTTTTTTGGCTCGAGGATAGTATCGCAGGGCCTTCAGAAACGCCTTGTCGATAGCGTCCATGCCCTTCTTCTTTCTAGACGCAGCAAGACACGCAGTGAGCATCATATCCTCGGGGTCCACGCCCTGCACGGTGTAAGGTTCGTGGAGGGATAGCTTGTTCTTTGTCAAGGTACCGGTCTTGTCTGAGCAGAGAATCTCGACCCCGGCGAGCGACTCAATCGCTGACAGTTTCTGGACGATCGCCTTCTTCTTTGCCAGATATGCGGCGCCAACGGCCATAGTGGTAGTGACAACGGCAGGGAGACCTACAGGCACACCGATGATGGTAATTGCCAGAGTGAACCTGAGGATGGTGACGATGTCATTGGAACGGTAGAAGGATGAGACCCAGACCACAAGCAGTGTCAGGACCACAAGCGTTAGCAGGACTGTGCCAATTCCGTTGAGGACCTCGGTGAAATGACCAGTACTGCCTGATGCAGCGTTAACGAGGGCGGCAGCTCGACCGACGAAGGAGTTATCTCCTGTTGCCGTGACTATCATGAAAGCTGATCCCCGCTTCACGGCCGACGAAGCGTAACAGGTATCTCCCAAGTGCTTGTCGGCTGCCAGGGACTCGCCGGTGATGGAAGACTGGTCGACCTGCAAATATGCATCCTCAGTGACGAGACGACCGTCGGCCGGTACGATTGTCCCTTCGTCCAATTGTAGGATGTCTCCCGGTACAACCATTGGGGCTTCAATCTCGATCAGGCGCCCTTCTCGGAGCACCACCGCTTTGAGCGCGAGGGTCTTTTTGAGCTCTTCCACGGTCGAGGCAGCTTGGAATTCCTGAATGAACCCGACACTAGCGTTGAGCAAGAGCAGACCACAGACGACGCCAAAGTCGACCCAGTCTTCCAAGCCGGCAGCGAGGATTGCAGCAGCCTGTGGGACAACATGTCAGTACAAGCATCGCCGAGATGGGTAATTGCATGCTCTCATACCTCCATGACAAATTGAATGGGACCGACAAAATAGCCCAGGAACTTCAACAGCAAGTTTTCCTTCTCCACTCTCATCTGATTGAGACCATATTTCTTTCGTCTGGCGATGACTTCTGGCTCAATCAGGCCCACTCGGGTGTCGGTTTGAAGGAGCTCCTCGGGTACATTTCGAGCACCTGCCACCGTCTCAATTTCGGCCTCGAGTTCGGCATCTGGATCGAGTGATTCCAGCTCTTCGATAAGTGCATCGAGATCCTCTTCCTCGTCATCCTCCTCCTTCTCTTTTCTCGAGGCTCGCCGAGGCGTGAATAGGACGTCCGGTCTCTCGTCCAGAGGAATGTTATGCACACTCACGTGGAGTTGAGGTTCGGACTTGATGGGGGACGAGTGAGTGGACGCAGCGTCGCTAACGTCGGAAGCGTGATCTACCATGTTGGCTAAGATAAAGGGAGATAAATGGTAAGTGTGTTATGTCGACTCCATTTGGGTGATGCGGTGTGAGGATGAGGATGGGATCGCGAAGGTAGAGGTGTAGGACAGCGATCAATCCTTAGTGGGGAAGGCGCACGGCCTGCAGTTTCCCTTGCTGTCGCCCGATGCACGATCCGTTCTCGAGGCAGGATATACAGGTTTGTGTAATGAATGGAAAGTGCGATGAAAGTGATCGCAGGTCGCAACTACGGTGGAAGGTGACGGGCGTCGAAAGTTCGGGAGAGGCCAACCCCCGCAATCTCGTGCCTCCCATTCGTGCTTGGGCGCGGCCTCGAGCGCCGATCGGAAGAGCAGAGATCCATTTGAGCACCCCGGAACCAATCGGTCAGTCATCCCATCCTCGCGGCGGACTTCACATGTGGCTTCCATGCAGCTTAGGTTTCTTGGTCATTTCGCTTGGCGCCTTTGCTTCCAAGACTTATCAAGTCTGATGATCAGGCAGTGCTGGGCGCCAGAGCCTTACCTGCTGCGGGTAACAGCGTCTTGCGATGGCCGAAAACAACGGGCGGATAGGGTCAGGAGACATGTAGTGACAGTTCGAATACACAGTACTGCTTCAGGCAGACGTCGAGGTCTGTGTGAGCAACGAGGAAAATGCTTGAAGAACTGGGTCAAGGCCACGTGTGCTGCACGTGGACGCGGCCTACGGTTTCACGGTCTCCATACACCGCCTTGTTTCGACTTGCAGTCTTATCGTCGGCCTCTATGGAGCAAGACTGATGTTGGACAGCTGAGAAACTGATAGCAATCCGCCGAGAATACACTGGGCTGGCGATCTTTCTCATTCATAGACGAGCCTCCTTGCTCGAAGGAGCCTATTTTAAAAACCCTTCCAGCCAGTGGTGTCGCGCACATTTCTGTTGCGCCACCCTCCCCTTGCTGCAAGCTTCGTAATGTTCAAAGATACCCATAGACACTGAGAGTCTCTCGGAACCGTACATTTCCCGATGCAAAATGATGTTCAAGAAGAAAAAGGGTTTGCCATAATGAACAGCCATCCAAGCCATCCCGCCTTTCTCGCACGACGCCGCGATATGCTGGATTAAATATGTGCAGTTGATGTCATGAGCCGTGCCTGTAGTCATGGCGGCCATCACCACCAACACCCGGCTCGTTCGTGCCCAGGTCGAGGTGTCCCTTCGTTATCATGTCGCATGTCACTATTCTTGGTTCTTTTGCGGCTGGAAGTTGGGCAGCTGGAACCCCGGTGGGAAGGTAGGCATGCCAGGCATGTTGCCGAAATTCATGGGAAAGGGCATGTTTGGCACCACACCAACTGGCATATTGTTCGGGTTGTTGGAGTTTCGGTCGTCCCGATCTCGACGATCGTTGTCTCTAAATCTGTTGTTGTCATCACGACCGCCAAAGTTGCGAGAAGACTGCGGGCCACGTCGTCCACCACTGTCAGTAGCAATACGTCTACTCATGGCTACATCGGAGTCAGATCATGGTAGTGAGAAGGGGGCGTAGAGTACCTACCTTTGGAGGAAACACCAGCACCGATTTCGATGTCGGGCTCTTCAACCACCATGCCTTCTTGGATTGGAGCTCCACCTGTCCCGCCATATTCGGCGGTGAGGAGCCATTTGCGATCGGCATCCGTGAGGCGTTCGATCGGAATGACGCTAACGCCAGTTTGATAATCGCTGCAGTCACGTGGTCCAAAGCCAACGCCCCATTTAGTCTGCAGCTAGATTGTCAGTTCAGCTAGTTTTCGTCCATGCCAGGAGCCAGGTTTCGACTTACGCGAAGTTGCATGTCTCCCGACTTGTGCTCTTCCATGCCCGCACGCGCGCTTTCTGCATCCCGGCGATTGATCATCTTGATGAAAGCGTGGCGTTTGTCAATGTTGACAATGCAGGTTTGTACCACACCATAGGCACTGAACAAGCTCCGCAAATGAGCCTCCGATGAAGTGACACCTCCAACAAAGAGTGTTCGACTGAAGACTTTGATGTGGCCCCGGGGAAGTGCAGAGTCAAATTGGACGTTCTTTGGGCCTGGTGGAGGAAGCTTCGAATCGCCTGTGGGTGAAGGGCTTCGACGTCTATTCCGCATCGGACTGCGTTGGCGGTAGTCACCACGTCTACCGTCGCGGTCATTACGATAGCCGTCAGCTCCTGGACTATCCCGACGGCCACGTCGAGGGGACGGATCGCGGCGCCTATCGAAGCCAGGGGAGCGTGACCGACGCCGGTACTGGGTGGGAGGGGAGCGGGTTTGGCCGTCACGTGATTGTCCTTGGGTCCAATTGTTTCCCGACGCAGCGGGCGGCACGGTCGCACCACCGCCATTCGCCAGCAACTGTAGAGCAGTAGCCCATTGATCAGGAGGCACACCCTGACCGGCCAAAATCTGCAGGAGCTGGAATTGCATGTGTGCTTGAGGATCTTGGCCTAAGGGAGCAGATGGCTGTGGCACTGCCAGAGCTGGAGCTTGTTGAGGCAAGAAAGCAGCAAGCGGATTTGCAGGTACATTTGCAGGACTCTGGCTTTGTACACCATTACTCAACCCAGCAAATAGAGCTCCAAGCGGGTTTACGGCCTGCCCAGCAGCGACACCAGAAGCAGATCCCGGGATTACGGTACTGTTCGGTTGAGGGATCCCATTTTGCGCGCCTAACAGATTATTCAAACTAGCTTGCGCGGGTGCCGGTGCAGCTGGTTGCGCGGCAGAATTCTGTTTCGCCATGTTTTTGAGGGCTTCCAGGATGGCTGAGGTGTCCTGTTGCTGCGGAGGAGGCTTCGCTGCAACGGCGTCAGTGTGTGCTGCGTGACCGAGTGGTACAAAACCGGGCGCTGGTGATCCTTCAGGTGTGGTCGAAACTACATCAGAATTAGATTGGCGATCCGTGCAGAGGAAGAGCGAATATTGGTATACCTTTAGGTGCATCTAGTTTCTCTTTGAGTGAAGCGAGCAGTGGTGCAGGAAATGTGTTTGATCGTTCCCAGATTTCCAAGAGTTTCTTGATTTTGACCTAATAATCGGGAAAAAGAGGTGAGTTCGGTTCAAAGAAGCTAGCAAACAGTGAAGGATTATGGCTAAGCAAGCACCCAGAGGCCTGCCTCACGCAAAGGGGGAGGGGATGCTACATCCGCTTCTGGCTTAACGGTGCGGTAGACAAGATAAGCATACCTTTTGATCGTCGGGCGCAGTGGCGATAATATCGTTCATGAGCACGGGCAGCAGTTCAGTCACTCGAGTCACACCAGCAGCAAAGGTCCCATCAGGAGCTCCGCTACCCAGCTGCTGACCTGACTTTTTGGCCTGATCTACCCACTGTCGCGTCACCGAGTCTAGAACGTAGAGTACTCCTAATTTGTGTGTTCCTGGCGTCTTCTTGAAATGGGTGTAGAGTTTCTGGATGAGGACTGATTCGGACTATGACGGGGTCAGTTTACAGACAGTGCAGGCGGACGTAGGTAACAGATCGACGTACTTGAACATTTGCTGTGCACAGACTGGTGATGGATGTGATCTTTGAGCCTGATACTCCGGGCGGCTTGAGATTGAGCATGGACTGCAAAATCGAGTCCAGCTCCGCTACTGCGGAAGACATGGTGTACCAGTGATTCGCCTACAGCCGTCCAGACGACGATTGCTTTGCAAAATAGAGATGCTCGGACTAGAGAATAGGCACCAAGCAGGTGGGAGTTGATCCGATCTAGGCGAGTGCAAGGATTCCCCAGTCAGAGCGTTTTATGGACTTCAGGCACTGGCGAAGTAGAAGTGATCCGCAGTGCAGTTGTATGGCAATTTCTTCTCGTCTTCTCCTTCTTATTGTAGGACGCGGCCTCGCACGAGGAGTTCTACAGCGCGTGTGGCAACTGCGACAGGCAGTGGCAGGCCTGAGGAACTAGCGACGGTACGCAGCAGAGGTGAAGTACCCGTGACGAGGTCTTTTACAATCTGATGACACTATTGAGCAGCATAGACGGCGAAACGGATGAAGCGCGATGGTGATGAGTCGATGGTGATGGATCGACGGGTGATGAAGTGGAGGAAAGAGGAGGTCGAAGGTCAGAAATGGTCGGTAGACGAAGAGCGGAGATTTTGACGCAGCCGGAGGGCAGCGAAGTCCGGGAGGAAGAGGTTTGTTCCGTGTCTCACGTGATTTTCGCACACAAGGAACTTCGGACTGCGAAGTAGCTTCTGGGTGAAGGGGACCTAGCTCCCCTGTGGCTTGCGGAGCACCGCTGTTGGCTGGTTGTTGCACCCCAATTGGCAACGACGTAAGGTTTAGTTGAAGGACCACCTATCCGAACCTTGGGCGGCCCCATCTCAATCGAGGGTTCTCATCATCTTGCAGCTTTCTCCTCCCTAAATTTGTTTTGCTATCTTGCACTTTTTTCCCGCACTCCTTCACGCTCCTTGACGTAACTCTCGTCTTGCCTGCTTTCCTTCAGTCACATCTCCTTACTACCACGATGGCCTCTTCACTACGCTTGGGGAGCTCCCTGCTCCGTTCTTCTACACGGCCTCTGGTCCAGAAGGCCGCGTTCAATGGCGTCCGCGCCGCCAGCACACAAGTGAGCTTCCCTATGAACCAATTGAGAGCTTCCTCACTGACCGTAGCTGTTCGCTAGACTCTGAAAGAGGTCTTCGCTGCGAAACTCCCAGGAGAGGTCGAGAAAGTCAAGAAGCTGAGAAAGGACTATGGCTCTAAAGTTATCGGCGAGGTCACCCTAGATCAAGTCTACGGCGGTGCTCGAGGCATCAAGTCGCTGGTCTGGGAAGGATCTGTCCTTGACTCGGAAGAGGGTATCAGGTTCCGTGGCCGAACCATCCCGGAATGCCAGGAAGTCCTTCCCAAAGCTCCTGGCGGCGAAGAGCCTCTGCCTGAAGGTCTTTTCTGGCTCCTCTTGACCGGCGAGGTTCCTTCTGAGCAGCAGGTCCGCGACCTGTCCGCCGACTGGGCTGCACGGTCCGATCTGCCCAAGTTCGTCGAAGAGCTCATCGATCGCTGCCCCAGCGACATGCACCCTATGGCACAGTTCTCGATCGCCGTCGTTGCTCTCGAACACACCTCCGAGTTCGCCAAAGCCTATGCCAAGGGCATCAACAAGAAAGAATACTGGTCATACACCTTCGAGGACTCGATGAACCTGATCGCCAAGTTGCCCACCATCGCAGCTAAGATCTACCGCAACGCATACAAGGACGGCAAGGTCGCTCCTATCCAGAAAGACAAGGACTATGGCTTCAACTTGGCCAACCAGCTTGGCTACGGCGAGAACGCAGACTTTGTCGAGCTCATGCGTCTGTACCTCACCATCCACTCTGACCATGAGGGCGGTAACGTGAGCGCTCACACGACCCACTTGGTCGGCAGCGCCTTGAGCTCCCCCATGCTGTCGCTGGCCGCCGGTCTGAACGGCCTGGCTGGTCCTTTGCACGGCTTGGCCAACCAGGAAGTCTTGAACTGGCTTACCAAGATGAAGCAGAGCATCGGTGACGATCTCAGTGACAAGAAGATCACTGACTACTTGTGGGAGACCCTCAACGGCGGTCGTGTCGTCCCTGGTTATGGTCACGCTGTCCTGCGCAAGACTGATCCTCGTTATGTGTCGCAACGCGAGTTCGCCCTTCGCAAGCTCCCCAACGACCCCATGTTCAAGCTTGTCAGCCAGGTCTACAAGATTGCTCCTGGTGTGTTGACCGAGCATGGCAAGACCAAGAACCCGTACCCCAACGTTGATGCCGTAAGTCGTGCCCAGATTCCGCATTTTCCTCCCTGTACTGACACCCTATCTAGCACTCCGGCGTCCTCCTGCAGTATTATGGCTTGACGGAAGCCAACTACTACACGGTCCTCTTCGGTGTCTCGCGCGCTCTCGGTGTCTTGCCGCAGCTCATCATCGATCGTGCTCTCGGTGCTCCTATCGAGCGACCCAAGTCATTCAGCACTGACGCTTATGCGAAGCTGGTCGGCGCTTCGTTGTAGACTTCGGACCCGAGAAAGAGTTGTACACTGCGAGCAGACTTGTATGTATCAAAAGGGGAAAGGTGATGGGCAATTGCGGGACGCCTGTACGGCCAGGATGGGATCTGATCCACCGTTCGATATGCCATTTTTTTTAATGACGAGCGCTGTTGGGTGCAGATTTCACGTCTACTCGGTCTCTCGCGTCTTTTCACAATATAAAACTGCTATTTCTCAGCCTCCATATGGTCCCGTAAGCCTCAACTGGCATTACATGGAGTACAGTAGACGGACAGCCACGCTCTGTGTGAGACAGTGCTGAGAGGCGTGCGTCGTGTACTCCGGACGGCGATTCAATCTCGTGAAACTTTTCATTTTCGGATGTTGAGATCGAGAGGGCCCGTTGGGTGGCCCTAGCTAGCCAAACAGGGGCCAATCGACCCACAATTTAAGGAGGCGGCGGCCGAAGCAACAAGCGGACCACGCCCTCAAGAGCCCGCAGAGCCCTCAACACGCCGAAGCCACAGCCACACTAATCTTGTTTTGGCCCGTATGGGGGTTTTGTCGAGGTGCCTGCGCCGATATGCTGCTGGACGAAAGATCTCACAGTCCTTCTTTCACCGAAGGACTTCTCACAGCTGAACAACCCAACTCCGAACGCCTGTGAGCATCATCGTCAAATCACCTCCGACTCTGCGTCTCAATCTCCGCTCCTACTTTTTGATTGCAGTGTATTCGTATACTCGCTTCTTGCCTGCAGCAGACTCCTGCCTGCACCTTTTCGTCCAATTTACTAAATCCTCAGGCGACGAAGCCCTCATATTCCCTTGGTCAGGGTAGACAATCACTCACGTCTTCCAACGATGTCCGCCCAAGCTGTCCTGGCCCCTGCGCCTGGGCCGCAGAAAATCGAGAAGAAGCCCGTCAAGTTCAGCAACTTGCTCCTCGGCGCTGGTCTCAACTTGTTTGAGGTCACCACCCTGGGACAGCCTCTAGAAGTGGTCAAGACAACCATGGCCGCCCACCGATCAGACACGTTCGCCGGTGCCATGACGCGGATATGGGGTCGCGGTGGTGTCTTTGGCTGTAAGTCATCGGATGCACGTCGCCTGGGCGGGTGAGAAATGAAGCGCCTCGGCTAACTGAGATGTCGCTGGATAGTCTACCAAGGTCTCATCCCGTGGGCCTGGATCGAGGCATCCACCAAAGGTGCCGTCCTCCTGTTCGTCGCCTCCGAGGCCGAGTACTATGCGAAGACCTTCGGCGCTGGCAACTTCGTGGCCGGGATCACTGGTGGTATGGTCGGCGGGTTGGCTCAAGCGTACGCGACCATGGGTTTCTGCACGTGCATGAAGACCGTGGAGATCACCCAGCATAAGATGGCCGCACAGGGCATCAAGCCTCCCTCGACGTTCACCACCTTCGCCGACATCTACAGAAAAGAAGGCATCAGGGGTATCAACAAAGGTGTCAACGCCGTCGCTATCCGTCAGGTCACCAACTGGGGGTCCCGGTTCGGTCTTTCTAGACTGGCCGAGCAGGGTATCCGAAAGGTTACCGGCAAAGAGAACGGCGAGAAGATGAGCGCATTCGAAAAGATCCTCGCCAGCGGTCTGGGCGGTGGTCTCTCCGCCTGGAATCAGCCCATCGAAGTCATCCGTGTCGAGATGCAGAGCAAGTCGGCGGATCCCAACCGACCGAAGAACTTGACCGTGGGAAAGACATTGACCTACATCTACAGCAACAACGGTATCAGGGGTCTATATCGTGGCGTCGCCCCTCGTATAGGTCTTGGTGTCTGGCAAACCATTTGCATGGTTGCCCTGGGTGATATGTAAGTGCCCGCCGACGTGGCCCTTACACATCTCATCGAGAACGCTTACTTACAATATCCAATAGTGCAAAGGAGGCCGTTGAGAAACTCACCGGTGAGAAAGTCACTGCGAAGCACTAGACAGTGTCCTTGTGCTGGGCAGAGTGCATGATGTCCATTGGATGGAGGCATCAGTGCAAATCGCGAAGCTATCGGGTATGGGCTGCTGGACATTCAATGAACGCTCCCAAGAAAGCAGCATCATCCTGTTTGCCGCCTTTCGCACAAGGGGCGGTTACTGATAGATTACGGGCAGCCGGCGCATCCTGGCGTTTTTGTCCGATCTTTTTCCACATGAACCCTGGTTTTATCCTTCCCCCCGGTTTGTCAGCTTTTTAATGCTCCCTTTCTTGATTATTGTTCGGCGCAATGTGGTGATGATGCTGGTACTGGTGCTGGTGTGTTCGGGATCTTGTCGTGTCGAATGGCTGGGTATAGATAGACATCAGGGTGATGGTGGAAGAAGGGGCCCAGCCCAACTTAGTGGCCCCGTCTTTCTTTAACAGTAGACGCATCTCGGGAGGGTTCAGCATGCAGGACATGAGGGAACCAAAAAGGTTGCCAATACACTATCTATTCCGAGAGTGTTGTGTCCTATGTTCTGTAGGGAGTGTCTGCCTGTGGCTTTCTCATCGGATACTCCATGCCCTCTAGTCTGGACAAGCTGAATCGATCATCAGCGTTTTCGCGGATCGAATGTCAGGGTTGTCAGGGTCTTTGCTGGTAAACCGTGTCGAAGAAATCCCTGCTCTTCGTGGTGGCCAGTCTTTGCACGGAATGGAGTCATGCTCCATTACTCCGTACTTCTGCTCCTTCTCTGTGGGCACTGCTTGGAACGTACTCTGTATATCGCATGCCTTGGCTCAGCTAGAAGAAATTGCAGACAAAACTGTGAGCTTCAAGGTCACCTCACGAGCACATTTACCTTCACAAAGACTACTTCACTTCTCCCTTGTCCTGCGTGGCGTTGGAACGTTACCGCCTTGTGGGGATCTCAGCCTCGAGCAAGACGGATCTGTGAGTGAAGCCAAGTGAAGTGAAGACCATGACATTGGCAGGGCGTGACATGGCCTAGACGTGTGAATACCAGGTATCGATGCCGCTGTCTCTCACCTCTCACGGGTAGAACAAGAACCTTCTTGTCGTTCGTCGCCTTTCTCTACCTTTGCCAGCTTCGACAAAGATCTTTTGCTTCGCGCAATCACTTTTCAGACAAACACCATTGACCCCCATCGACAACATCAGAACACTCTGCTCTAAATCAGTCAACATGGCTTTCACTGTCAAGAACCTGATTCTCGTGCTGGCCCTCGCATTGCTCACCCATGTCAATCTCCCGGTCGCAAGTGCCTTGCCCTCTGTCGGAGGTCTTGCAGTCCATATGACCAATTCTCTCGCCGCTCGCAACACCAGCATGGAAACCGCCTGCCCTGCTGGTCAGCCCCCAAACCAAGCTGGCTGGTAAGTCTTGTCACTTCCGTGGCTCCTCTCATCTCTCCATCATCTTTCCTTAACTGTTTGCCGAAGCCTTGACTGGCGGAGCAACTCGCGGGCATTTGCTAGGGCGAAAAAAGCGCTAACAGGCTGTGTGATCCAGCTCCACCTGCACCGAGTGCTGTATCTTCCAGTTCAACGACGCGGGCTGCGGTCAAAACTGTGAGTGTCCTCAGAGAGGTTGGATCTTCTCGACCACCCCCCCCTTCGCTGTGTTGTCATTGCACGGATGCTAACAACATCTCAGCGGTCGAAGAACTCGTCGTCAATGACTATTTTTGCCATCCGCTTTGGATCGGCATGGACAACGTCTGGATCTCCGAGTGTACCAGTTCCTTCGCTGAGTGCATGTTGTACAGCAATCCTGACTGCACGGGTGAGGGCTCCTGGGGCATTACCAATGAGCAAGACTACTGCCACCACACTCAGTACTGGATCAAGAGCATTCAGTGCTATGAGGATTCTGGCCCCGATACAAGACGACGGACCTGAGAGTTTGTGGCTAGGAAATGTGCGCCCGAGACAAGAAGGTGGTCTGGTGACATGATTTTCAGATGAGACAATAAGGCCGCCGGGTGATTGAGCACAAGTGGTGCGTGTAGCGGAGTATTACAGTCAAGGTGTGGATCCTTCACAATGCTGGAGAGCTCGGACGGACAGATTGCTTCGAGGCGAGCTGCTTTTCCGCGGATTGCCTCGAGGTGGATTGACCAAAGCCGGGTTCTCTAGGCCGGTGAGGTGTCCTGCGACCTGGCCAAGAGAGTCGGGCAATACCATAGCTTGCGGATCTGCCCAGGAAGACACGGCTGCTGTCCATAGCTGAGCAAGCAAAGCGCCCGGCTGCGAGTGCTGGAGCAGCTCACAAACCCGAGATCAAGTGACAGGTTGGCTTTGTGGCCTCATCCTCAAGTTGCTTCGACGTTTCATGGCAAAACGATGTACCTCTGCAGGTGCGTCGGAATCGCATCCCTCAGATTCTTACTCCTTAACCATTTGTCACTGAACAGTCTGTCCGCATACCTATACGCCCCGTCACATAGCACAGTGACGACTGTATGGTTCGGGCCCAATTTCTCAGCGACTTCCTTTGCGGCAACGACATTCAAGGCGCTGCTTGCTCCGAGGTACAGGCCCTCCTCATCGAGGCAGCGATAGACCATCTCTATGGTCTTTTCATCGGAGATGTTAAGTGAGCCGTCGAGTTCGTTGACTTCTTGCTTCAGGTTATCAGTGACGCGACCTTGACCGATGCCTTCGGTTATACTGCCGCCGGATCGTTCCTTCAATTGCCCGCCGGATTGGATATATGAGTGCAATACCGAGCCCGGGGGATCTGCCAGAAAAGATTTGACCGATCCATTGCTGACGTCCTTCAGAAAGCGAGTCACGCCAGCCAGTGTTCCACCGGTCCCGGTCGCGCAGGTAAACGCATCGAGCTTCCCATCTGTTTGCGCCCAGATCTCCGGTCCCGTGGTCTCAATATGCGCTCTCCGGTTGGCGGTATTGTCGAACTGGTTCGTCCACACGGCGCCATGTTCCGGATCTTCTTTCAATAATCTCTCGGCATGTCGTTTCGCTTGCCAGTTATAGTTCTCCGGGTTTTCCCACGCGACGGCTGGGACGGGGTACACTTCAGCACCCAACAATCTCAACAGATCAATCTTGCCTTGGGATTGCGTGTTGGGCATGTAGATCACGAGGTTATACCCTTTTGCTCGACACACGTGGGCAAGGCCGATTCCAGTGTTGCCAGCCGTTCCTTCGACGACAGTGCCGCCGGGCTTGAGCAGACCGCGCTCTTCAGCATCTTTGACGACGTACAGTGCGGCTCGATCCTTCACGCTGCCGCCGGGATTTTGGAATTCGGCTTTGCCCAGGACGTTGCAGCCGGTTTGTTCGGAGAGCTTCTTCAGGCGGATAAGGGGAGTGTTGCCGATAGCTACAACCGTTAGCATTGAGCTTGTAACCTACGGATTCGTGTCGAAGTCGTACCTCCGGCAAATGTGTCTACCACGCCTTGAGCCTTCGACACGCGTATCCCATACGCATTGACTGTCGGCTCGGCAGCTGCTGCCCGCACGGCTGTGGTTGCAAAGCGTCGAACTGATGTTCTTAAGGCGGTCGCCATGTTGGCAAGAGAAGATTGAGCTGGAAACCCAATGAAAGGACGTCCCAGAACTGTTTGCAGATTGGAGACGAGCAGACGGTACAGTAATTGCGAGTACTCCCAGCAAAGAGAAAAGTCCAAGTGGGTTGAAAGGCTCAATGTGAGAAAAGCTTCTCCAATTGCATCATTCATCGGTCCGAGGCGCCGACGGAACATGAGACTTTCCTTCGATTACAGATCACAGACAGATCACAGCAACGGTTCCTCGGACTCCAATGCGCGGCGTTAAGGCAGCGCGGTCAGTATCCCATGAGTATGTGACACTCTTTCGTTGGGGTACAGCCATGGCGGCACACTCTGCATCAACTTCATACCTTCTATACCAGGAATCCAACTGGCGGGTCAGACCAGAATGAACTGCCAGCCATCTACCGGGACAGGGGCCTTTCACGCACGGGCTCGGGGCTCTCGTCCCATGCAACCCAGCCTGGAGGAAAGGCTGGCCCGTCTTTGAGCTACGACCGAGCATGAGATGCAAGAGCAGATGAAGAAAGATGCGTAAAGTCACCACGCCACATGTATACTGTCGCCGATAGTGCGAATGCCCAACTTCAATATTCCCGTCCCTGCATACCACTGGGGCTGGAACACAGCTTGTACATTGCCGCCGGAGTTGTCCGCTGACATGTACGTCTCCACGATGATATCTGCCTCTACAACTTGAGGGAGGTTCAGTTTTCACCAAGCAATTGTTAATGCATTGTACTTCTGGTCGCCTCTGCTGGTAGCGCAGTGCGACATCTACAGCATAGTTGGCGTGTCCAGTCGCTCCTTTCTGTTCAATATCCGGTTCGTTTCAACCCGCTGGGGCAGCATAGGATTCCAGATAAGAATACGACTAGCAGCACATCCCCGACCGATGTACGCAGTACATTGAAGTGAGACCGCTTGGGTTGGGCCCAGGCAGCCTCGCTCTCTTGGCACATACCGGAACCTGAGCCTCTGCAATGGACCTCGACCTCATCATCAAGAACGCGACCATCGTAAGTATTGCCAACTGACTACCAGCCTACCCTCTAAGAGAAGACAAGGTAAGCCAAGGCTGAACTCCTATTCAACCCCTAGGTAACAGCGACGGAAGTTCTCCCACCAGGCCTGAGTATCGGCATACACGGCGGCAAAATCGTCGCCATCGCCATCTCTCTCCCGTGCACGCCATCGACGCGCGTCATCGACGCCGAGGGCGCATACGTGACTCCTGGAGGTGTGGACTCGCACGTCCACCTGCACCAAGACAATGCCCCCACCGGGGACAAATGGCTGAGTGGCAGCCGGTCTGCACTCTGTGGAGGGAATACAACGATCCTGGCGTTCGCGACACAGAAGCGTACCGACGAGAGTCTCTTCCCTGTTGTGCGTGACTATCACGCCAGAGCTGCAGGCCAGAGTTTCGTGGACTATGGCTTCCATTTGATCGTGTCGAGGCCCGGGCCTGAGATACTGGGCGGCCACGTGATGACAGCGAAGATCGACAGGGAGGCGGATGGGAACGATCCAAAGGACGAAAAAGAAGGCGAGTTGAAAATCATGGTTGAGCGAGAAGGAATCACGAGCGTTAAGCTCTACATGACCTATCCGGCATATCGACTGGGCGATCGCGAGATGTTGGACGTTATGATGAGGTGTCGTGAGGTGGGCATGACGGTCATGGTGCACGCTGAGAATGCTGATATGATTGATATGTGAGTGGGGCCGAGGTGTGCCTGACTTTGACTGGGCATCCATGCATCCTTCCGCAAGGCGAGTAAAACACACTGAACGTGCGGAACAGGATCACGAGCCGCCTCCTCTCATCCTCACACACCCAGCCGAAGTACCACGCCGTGGCGCGGCCCCAGATCGCAGAAACAGAAGCCACCTACCGCGCCATCTCGCTCTCTACACTCACCGCAACGCCCATCCTGATCGTCCACATGTCCAGTCCTGCTGCGCTGTCGCATGCCCGGAAAGCCCAGTCCAAGCAAATGCTGCCCATCCACGCGGAGACCTGTCCGCACTACATGTTCCTGAAGAGCGAACGGCTAGGGGCGACGAGTCACCCGTTTGAAGGCGAAGACCACTCCCACGCCCATCTAGACGGCAATGTCGACGGCAAGCCAGGAGAAGAAGTGGACGAATGGGCCGGTGCACGCCACATTTGTGCCCCACCCCTCCGTCACGACGACAAAGACCTCCAATCCGTCTGGGACGCGGTCACCAACGGCACCATCACGGTGATTTCGTCAGACCACGCGCCCAGCCAGTACCATAACCCCCTAGGCAAGAAGAAACCCGTCCACGAGTACGAGTCAGGAAAGACGACTATCCCGCCCAGCTTCGCGAACACGCCCAACGGCCTGCCCGGGATCGAGACGCGGTTGCCGCTCCTGTTCTCCGCGGCGACGGAAGCCTCCGTGACCGCGAGCGCCGCCCGAACACTCACGCTGCCCAAGTTCGTCGCCCTGACGAGCACGAACCCCGCGCGCATGTATGGCCTCGCGGGCCGCAAGGGGTCCATCGCCCCCGGGTATGACGCCGACTTGGTCGTGTGGTATCCCCACTCTCCCCGTGCAGGTGGCGCGTCGCGAGATAACCCGACCATCACCATCACCAACGACATGCTCCATCACAGTATCGATTACACGCCGTTCGAGGGGTTCCAGGTCACGAATTGGCCCAGGTATGTTCTGTTGAGGGGCCAGGTCAAGTGGGATAGAGATCTAGAACTAGCGGAAGGTCCGGGGAAAGGTATACTCGGCCGACCTGGGGATGGGCTGTTTTTGAAGAGAGCGAAGGGCGAGGTCCTCGTCGGGAGGACGGGTGGGGAGCCTGAGAAGATGAGATTGGGAGAGACGAAGAGTTGGATGTGACTAAGTAAGAGAGTGAGCGAGTGAGTGAGTGACTGTTTGTTGGTATGAGGCCACGATCATATGAGTTTACCACTGTAGACACGAGACGTGGGTGGGACGTCAGAGAAGTCGGAAGTAGAAATGGCATCCTCCTGCCTGTCCTCATGTTCGTCCTCATACTTATACTTATGATCATATCGTCGTATGGTACATTTTCATTCTGCAAGTTCGCTCTTCGCTCTTCGCGATACTTTTTGTGGTAGTACATAGAATAGTCAAATTGATAATGGCTCGCCACACACTCACGGCTGACGGCTCGTGGCTGAAGACGCTAGAATCTCGCTCCCATTGAAACTGCTCATTATCACATGAATCCCATATCGCATGTCTAGTCCCATAGCGCGATGATACACCGACCTACGATAGGCTGAGGCTGTTCCCTCCACGCCTCTTATTCTTGCTGGCTGAAAATCCCTCCTGCCAGGTATTTTCAACCCATTTCTCATTGACTTCTCACTAATCAAGGATCACGGCTCACTCCTCACCTGTCTCTTGTCTTGTCAGTCATGACTGCTCTTCACCTCGTCGACGTGTCTCGCCCCCACGTCCTTCCAGTTCGTGCTCAGCGCCGTGCCATTACTTTCGTAGAAGGATTTCATCATGGCGCGGCGCGTGTCGTCGTCCGCGCCGGCGTACAGTTTCTTGAAGAAGCCATCGACGGCATCGCCGCCCATGTCTGAATCGTAGGCGTCGTCGGCTTCAGAATCTGAGGATCCGTCGTCCTTGGAGGGGGTGTCGTCTGATTTTGTCTTTTCCTTAGATGACGTCGATTGCTCGGGGTTGGGGTTCTGGTTTGATTCGTCTTTTCCCTTTGCCTGCGTGTTCGTTTTCCCCTTTCCTTTCGCTTTCGTCTTCGCTACCAGATCGTCGGCGAGTTTGTCCCAGTTCTTGGGGCCCGTGCGGGACGATGTAGGGTATGCCGGGGCTGTTTCTTTGGGTGTCGTTGATGAGGGCGCCTGCGCAGATGGTTTGTTTGCGAGGGTACTCATCACGGCTGATCTGGCTGCGTGGTCGGCATCTCGCATAGTTGTATCTGACGCGGACGGCTTCAAGGGAGCGGTGCCCTCCAGGTTGTGCCATTTCTGGCCGGGCTGCGCTTTCTTCAGCGTGAGTTCCACCTTCGTGGACAGCACCGCGGCCTTGCTTTGCGATGGGTCGATCAGGGCGAACAGCGGGTCGAGGACGAAGGAGTAGGTCGACGATGGATTCGACGGGAGAGGGAAGGAGATGTGCACCGAGCCTTCTTGGATGTCGATCTCGCATTTGTCTTTTGGGACAGCCTTGACGTAGAGCGTTATCGTCACGGTCTGGGGCGACTGATACCATTCATGGCGGATCTTGGTCGGGATCCAGGGAACTGCGGTCTGGGGCTCGGCTGATCTCGCGCTGCCGCTGCCGCTGCCGTTGGTGCCGTTTGTAGAGCCCGCTGTACCGGCTGAGGCAGATTCTGTCTCCTTGGACTTGGACTCGGATTCGGCGTCGCCTTCAAATTTGAACGAGCCGTCTGACTTGAGCTGGGACTGTAGCCACGCCTTCACCTTGGTCTCGCTCGGCAGCTCGATCGCAGGGTATTCCTTCTCCATCGACACTCGCTCCGACTCAGGGACACCCTTCAGCTTGTTCTCGATCCTAGCCATCCACATGTCCCACTCCATCTTTGCTGGCTTGCTGTCCTGCGGTCTCCACCTCTCGGTCGTCTCTAGAATGGCTTTGGCGTCGGCGTACCGTCCGAGACCGTGGAGAGCGACGACTCTTCTCTGCTGCGCCGCTTGGATCTTCTCTCTCTTCGCACGTTTCTGGCCCAATAAGACGGCATACTCTGCGTCTCTGAGCGCGAGGTCATGGCGTGGCGGGGAGAGACGGCTGAAGGCGACGGACCGCTGCGTGAAGTAGTCTGGTGAGGAAGGATGGTCGATCAAGGCTTTGGTGTAGAATGTCAATGCTGCGAGGAAGTCTTTCTCTGATAGCGCCACAGCGCCCTTTGCCGCAAAGTCCATCGTGAGTATCTGTGAATAGGGATCCTAGGCGAATGGTGGACTGGAACTGCGGACGCAGTAGTCGAGTATTCTTGAGCGGAATGCGGAGAACAAAGAATGAGTCCTTGTTCATTGTCAATGCAGCAGACGATTGTCCTTTTCCCCCGCATGTCACCAATCGGCTCGGTGAGTCTCGAGTGACAGAGAGAAAGTCATAGAATTACTCCAGTATACCACCCGGCATACGAGCAAGAAGTTGCAGACCTATCCTCTCGACATTAACATTGTACAGTCTAGCCCGCCCTCACCCCCAAGCTCGAGGAAGTACATAAAAACGCGTCTTCCGGAAATCGCTTCACACACAATATTCATCACCAGCTACTTCTGCGCCTTACCCGTCTTCACCCTCCCATTCCATCCCATCCTGACCTTCCATCTCTTTCGCCATTTCCTGGCCGCCCTCCTCATCCGTCTACTTGGGTAATTGACAGGGCTCTCGCCACCGACAAAGATGGCGGCGTCATACAAGAAACCACCGAAGATAGCCCCCATAAGAGGTCCCAACCAGTTGACTTTGAACCAGTAGCCATCGCCGAACAAGGTGCTAGGCGTGCCATAGCCGAGAAGGAGCATGGTGACCCGAGGACCAAAGTCTCGCACGGGGTTCATGGCCAGACCTGTGATACTCCCGAAGGACATGCCTAGCATGGTTATGAGTAGCCCGACTATGAATGCGTTCATGCCGGCGCCAGGAGGGGCGTTCGTATCGTCGCCCAGCGCGAGGACAGAGATTGTCAAGAGACATGTTGCCGTGAATTCGGTGAAAAAGGCGACGGGCACGGAAACCCACGGGGAGCGGGGAAATGTCAGAAAGTTCGACAGGACGGTGAGTATGTACGAAGGTGGCAACGACAAATCTGATGTCGTATGGGCCGTGCCTGTGGGCATGTCGATGGGTGGCGCTGACTGCCGTTGGAGGCTGACCCGTTCGTCATGGATCAACGCAATCAGCCCCGGCTGGAAGATTCCAAAGCTGATCAGGGTCGCAAGAACGGCTCCAAGCATCTGCGCGGCGACGTATATCGGTACTTTGCTCAAGGGAAAGCCACGGTAGATGTACAACATGAGTGAAATTGCCGGATTCAAGTGAGCTCCGGATATGCCACCGGCGACGTAGATCGCGAGCATGGTCGCCAACCCCCATGCCCACATGCCGGTGTCGCCCACGCCGGCGGTGCCACGGGAGACAGTCATACTGAGGTTGGCGCTGAAACCAAGAGTGTATTGAACTGTTATCTGCAGGAAAGCGCATCGTTAGTTGCTCTGGTTTGGCTCTGGGAAACCCAGGGAGGCCCAGTAAGACGTACCCCTAGCAGCTCGGCAAGTGGCTCTCGAAGCCGCAGCCTGATGATCGACCAGTATGTGTGCAGGTTGTGAACTTCATCGTCTTCAGCGTCGTATGCTGACAAAGGAACAGCATCTTCGTACGGTACTCGGGACTCGCCGTCCTCCTCTTTGGCTGCCTTCAAGCCCGCCACTGCCTCAGGCAACGACAACTCTGGGGGTTCGACTTGTGGCTGTGACCGATCGGACGACTCTTCTTCGATGGGTTCTTCTAGCCGAACTCGAGCACTGGGTGTCACAGTTGGTGCATCCGAAGTCCGTCTGGCGGCGGCGCCACCAAACGGTGAAAAGCCTGGCGACTCATTATATTGGTTCTCATAGGCTCTGATGAGGGCAATCTCTCGCTCGCGGCGGACCGTGTCGAGTGTGGAGGCGACTTTGTCCGGTCGAAGAGAAGGCTCGATCCTGCCGGCTTCGATATCTACCGGAGGTTGTGTTTCGCCTTCCTCTGGCGCTTCGGTCTCGAGCTCGTCCTTCGTTGGGACCATCCCAGGCCTCAATACGCGTGGCAGAGGTTTGGCCAGGCCCCATACCGGTCGGACATTGACAGGCTGGTCATATGCAGGATTAAGTTGTGCATACCCGGGGTCGACGTATGTCTGGTTTGCGGCTACCGTATCAATGGTCGCTGGACCTGCCAGTGAGAACTTGCGCGACTCAGTGTCGGTATTGTCTCGAATCGACGGCGGTGCAATAGCAACAGACCGTCGTGTGGACATCTGGTCAAAGTGCCTCCAACCATGTGTGGGACCGGGACTTGGACTCGTTGCCAGGTTGCTCATGCGATCGAGGTTGCTGACGCGGTGCCGTAGACTTCCCGGCCCAAAGTTGAAATCGGCATATCTGGTGCGAGGAGGCACTTGGGAGGTAGATCGTGATAGAGGCTCTTCTGCATAGTCTCTGGCAGTGACCCGAGACGTGGTTCTGGATGCTACCTGAGAGATGTCATCTTGACTGGTGGAGCGTTCGTTATTATCCATGCTTTCCGAGAGAATTTCTGTGCCGACGGGTGTGCACAAGAACGCAGTCGTGAATGAAATCCTCCTCAGCGACCGAGAATCGACAGGTTCGTAGTTTTGGCGCGCCTGAGGTGGCGGTGACGGCTGTCGTCAACTCTGTAGCATCAAAAATCAGCCATCTCTGAAAATCGATGCGTTGTGATGCCACGCTCAGGGCATTGCGGGAGACTGTCTATCCGACATGTCGACTCAGATTTCACCCAAGATGACATTGACGGCGCATATTATTTCAGAGGGGTTGGAGCTCGGCAGCAGGAAAGAAAGTCATGCAGGGAGCCGGTGTCCCATGATGCCATCGTCATGGATCACACACCGGCCTTATATCACGCTTTTCTTCCTCAGGTTAGAAACGATGCTTGCAGGTTCGGGACGACAAACCGACTGGAGGGCAGACGAGACCGGTGAATGGCGCTTTTCCTCATGCAACTTCGGTAATGGCAGATCACGATTCATGGCGCATGTGCAAATGGGGGCGTGAGAGGTCGCAATTTCTGCCTGGAAAGCAATCCCGATGGCGACTTTAATTGCACCAGTCAGTCTCGAATGGCCTGACGAGGATTTTGGTATGCTCTTCCATTCCAGCAATCCCTTTGAATGCTCTTCTCCGCCTTCTGTGCACGGTCCGCACTTCACTGTACACTTTTCCTAAGAAAGACAAGATCATTAGGGTTGAGCTGCGGGTGACTGGAATAGGTTGCCACATTCTAGATCGTGCTTCCCGGCCTGGTGGCTTTCAGCACTCTGTCCAGTGTTGACTGCAGACCAGAAGCATCGAATACGACATGCACACCTAGATTACTTGCACACCTAGATTACTTGCACACCTAGATTACTTGCACACCTAGATTACTTGCACACCTAGATTACTTGCACACCCAGATTACTTTGAGTCTCTTCTCGAGCTGCATGTACGAGTGCTCTTAGACCAAGGCCAGTGCACAGCTTAAGCAAACTGCAGGGAAGCAGCAACCTTCATCGCTTCATAGCGACGGTGCTGACTACAAGTCTTGGTGACTGAGGGATAATTATCGATACAGACTGTCACCTTGGTGATGCGTGGTGTCGGTGAGCGCAGAGGTGTTGATGCAAGAGCCAATGTCAGTCTGCAACCTTCAAGCCGCCGGGCCGCCATTGTCTTCCCGCCGCAGGCAATGACTGGAGACATTCTTCATCTTCTTGTCAGGCTTGTTCTGTGCTGAGAACAAAACCACCGATTGTCCGTGTAATCAAGGAAGGCGCTGTGGTATAGCAAACGCAGCAACGAAATTTCTTCTCAACTGAAAAGGGCCTCCCTACCAATCTTGTGCCCAAGAACATCACAGCAAAGATGGGGACGCTATAAATATACTGGTGAAGGTATTCTTTCACGGGTGAGCAAAAGGTGAACAAGGCGAGTCTCTTTGTGGGCAAAAGGGCGACAATGTGTCACGTGGCCGCGTGTCTACCGACGCGCAACCTTCAATGGAGAAACGCGTTACCTTCTTGACGTCGACAACAACACAACAAGCACCAATCATTCCTGCGTGCCAACACCCACTTGCAGCAGCCCCAATGCCCTTCACCGGGATTTTCCACCACGGCCATGCCCTTCAAATTCAAATATCTTGTCCAACTCCTCGAGGATCTTGACTCAGCCCGAAGAGACTCACACAATGTGATCTCGGTGCGCCCGCCCAAGCGGGTTACGCCGAAGCTGGGTCAGCCCGGCCAGATCATTCGAGAATGGTTCAAGCGACACGAAGCCGACATCGTCCGCAAGGGGCCATCCGCTGTTGCCTTGCTCTCCAGCCTGCTCCTGCATCGGTCGCCCCATCGTGTCTACGCTTTGCAGGAGAAGAGGCTGACCAGTGTCATGTGCAAGGTGCTTGGCCTTCCCGAGGATCGCGGTCGTGGGCTGCAACTGCACCAATGGCAGAAAACAGCCATGGACTTTGCGACCTGTGTTGAACAGCTTGTGGCTGACGCCGGCTTTGACCGCCCTAGCCCCGACCACGAGGTGACCCTCGAGGAAATCGACCACGCAATGGAACGATTAGCAGAACGTTCAAACTTCGACGAGAAGGCCCACCTCCTCAAGCGCATATTCTGGCGGCTGAATTGCAGCGAGGCCAAATGGCTCGTGCGGATGATCCTGAAGACCTACAACCCTGTCGAGATCCCCGACCATCTGGTTCTGAGCTGCTTTCACTTCCTATTGCCGCAGATTATCCATTTTCGGAATTCGCTTGCAGACGCCATCGAGGTTCTCCAGACGCCAGAACTTGCATCAATTCCCCATGACCCACCGGAGGACCTGCGACCTCAATACCGTCAGGAATGCGCCCGGCACGTCAGACCTAGACTTGGCATTCCATTGCAGCGACAGGAATTTGTGCAGGCTAGAGGCATCGGAAGCTGCAGTAGAAGTGCCAACCAGAGAACCATGAGTGTCGAGCGCAAATATGACGGCTGGTACGTGCAAGTTCACATCGACGTGTCGAAGGGCACAGACCGGATACAAATCTTCTCCAAACGCAGCAAGGATCTCACCGGCCCTGCCTGGCGTCTACATGATGCCATCGAGGCCGGCTTGCGCCTTGGCCAGCCATCCTGCGCCATCGCTCGAGGTTGCATTCTTGAGGGTGAAATGCTGGTCTGGAGCCGCAGTGGACGAGCTATCCAGCCGTTCTGCAAGATTCGGAAATACATCGACATCAATGGCCGGACTATCGGCACCGCGACCGACTCACCCAAATCAACCGACGAGCAACTGATGGTAGTCTTCTACGACTGCTTGTTGCTCGATGACTGGAATCTGGCATTCGAACCTCATCTTGTGCGACGACAGCAGGTACAGCGCATCGTCACCCCTGTGGAGGGCCTGGCTCAAATTGGCGACCGCCATGTGATCAACTTCGGTCCCGCAAGTGGGAAAAAGCAACTGCTGGAGTATTTCGCTTACGCTGTTACTGAAAGGTGGGAAGGTCTCGTCCTGAAGGGGTGTGAAGACCCTTATTTCTCGACGGGTTGGCACAACAATACAATCAAGTTGAAGAAGGATTATATCAAGGGATGCGGCGACCGTGCCGACCTTTGCATTGTCGGTGGGCGTAAAGATGCCGCAGACGCGGAAAAGATTGGTCGCTCGCTCCGGTGGACGACCGTGCACTTGGCCTGCCTGAAGAACAAAGAGGACGTCATACGATACCGGGCAAGACCAACTTATCTGGTCCTCGCTGAGGTCACGCGTCCTTGCATCCCCGAGGACATGCTCCTGGACCTCAATCGAAGAGGCATAGGTCGATGGGTGCCATTTGCCTATAAGTCGGACCGTCTGAATGTCGAAATCGACCAGCCAGAGCTACGACGCAACCCTCCCACCGACCTATTTCGGGAGCCATTCATCGTCGAGGCCATAGGGGCAGGCTTCGACAAGCCGGAAGATGCCTCATACTTTACTTTACGGTTTCCACGGGTTGATAAAATGCATTTCGATCGTGGTGTGACTGATACTCACTCTTTCGATGAGTTGCAGGAATTGGCAAGGACGAGCTTCGAACCTCCGAGCGCCGAAGAACAAGAAGAGATGGAGTGGTACAAACGGTTGATTCGAGCTGAGCCGAAGAAGAACCAGCATATTTACCTCCAATCACAGTCTCAAGATACGTCAACTTCATCAAGCGCATCGCCGTTCAATGTTACAGAGTGCACGCCTACTCCATCAGCAAGGCAGAGTGTTGTATCTCCCATGGTCCCCAGTCAACAAGTGAAGCTGAAGAACCTTGTATACGATGAATCTCCTTGCCAACCAGTACACAGTCAATTGTCTTTATCAACCGCCAGGACCAAAGCAGACACGCCAACAGTGCTTGATACCGTGGCCGTCGAACTTACCAGGCAGACGACGTTTCCACCGCCTCTCAGCAGTCGTGTTACTGACGGATCTCCAGCGCAATCGACGGCCGGCGCGTCCATGCCATCTCCTCTTCTTGGAACCTCTACTAGCGGTAATAGACTAGTAATCCCGTTAGTCACCCCTCCTCAACTTCGACGAACCCACACAGATGAAACCTCAAGGGGGGTTAAGCGCAAACTGGCACGATCAGACACATTACCTACAACCACCAAGCGAGCAAGGGAGGATCCGAACCAACAACCGCCTAACTTTTCACCGCCGACTGCGACCGGAACCTCATCTCAACGTCCAATCAAGCCATTCTTTCAAAACCGCCCGGCGTCCGTCATCACGAAGCCGCGCCAACCCCTCCTGGAACTCGAGAACGTGTCGCCAACGCGTGGCTTGAACAAGACGGCCACCTCCCCAAGAAAGACGCACTCGCCCCGCAACAGAGCCAAAGAATGCAACGCAGCCACAACCCTCGGGAAGACAACCACAGCAGCAAGCACGACAGGAAGTCAAGCTTCCCAACCGTTGCCGCCGCTCTTACAACCGCAACCGCAACAGCAATCGCACTTCCCCCTGGACAAGACGATCTGCAAGACCCTCTGGCCCGACTCGCCGAAGTATATCGACTCCCCAGAAGACCCACACCACATCTACATGGTGCTAGTGGCTTCGGGATCCGCCCTCTCTCCAACGCTGGTCCACGACTTGAGGAGACAAATCTTCCAAGCGTACCGGATATATTGGAATGGGAGGACCGTGGATATGGTTGAGGAAGGAGGCCAACGACACGCAGACGGATCTGGAGAGAGCGATAGTGATAGAAAAGATACGGTTACAACCAGCAATAGCCGGCCCGCCATCCAAGCCCAGCGCCGAGTCATCCTCTTTTATGAGGACGGTATCTCGCAGTACCTCGGCAGCAATGATCTGTCAGGAAATGGGACTGGCACAGGCACAGGCACAGGGACAAGCACAAGCACAGGCACAAGCACAATCGACCTACAATCCATCTTGCCTAGAGTTGAGACGAAACAGTTCTTCATCCGAGCCTTGGAACTCACGACGCGGGATGACAAAGAGGAGGTGCCGAGGTCGCGCGACATTTCGAGCTGGAAGGAGGCGATGAAGCTGGTAAGCGATATGCCGGGCGGGATGATGCTGTACATTGATTGACTCTGGGAGAGAGTTTCGTTTGTGATCTTGTGTATATATATATAGCTTGATGAGCAATGTGTGATGTGTGATGAGTGAATGAATGATGAGCGATGCGCGATGAGCGACGAGATATAGTTACGAGGGACGAATGAAACCGATGAAGGAACGAGTAACGACGGCGCCATACGTACAAGGAAGTACCCGCGACGCACAGTGTCCAGTGTCCAGTGTATTTATTGGTGGTGGATTCTAGGTAGAGCTCGCTAATACCTGAGTTGCGTGCATCGCGGCACGACAATGCTAGAATTTCTCCGATACTGTGTTACAGTACCCTGTCCTGCCCTCTGATCCCTGTTCCGTATACCGGAAACCACCACGCTAGAACAGCCAGGAGACAAACCGGCGATAGAACCAGCCTCCCTTCTTGCCGACGGATCCTCTCTTCAGCGCGTCCCGCCTCGCCTTCTCGGCCAAGAACTCTTCCTCCTCTCGGTCGATGATGTCCTTGCCGGAGAAGAGGTCGGCAGTCTCAGGCTTGACGCCCTTGGATTTCATGATCAGCTTGTAGCCGAAGATCATGATCAAGTACAGCGGAATGCCGAGGTATCCCGTGATGAAGTTCTTGTAGTCGAAGTTGCCGTACGTCGAGGGCGAACGGACGAAGACGTTGAAGTTCTTGGTCAGCGCGATGAGGATGCAGAGGGCCAACGCGCCGTATGAGCCGTAGATGCCCAAGGGGGCGGTGAATGCCAGGGCCGTGTCTGGCACGCTCTGCGCACGCCGCGCCTTCACAAAGTAGATGTGCGTGACGAGGATGGAGATCCAGGTCAACAGGCCGAAGATTGTGGTCAGGTTGACGAAATACCCAAACACAATCTTGCTGTCGTCCGAGACGTTCATGAATGCCAGGAGGGCAAAGGCGGCGGAGAGGCCCAGGGCGTAGATGGGCACACCGCGCGCGTCGGTGCGCTTGAAGATTCGGGGCGCGTTGCCTTCACACGCGAGACCGTAGAGCGTCCGGCTGGCGATGTACAGGTCGGAGTTGGAGGCGGAGAAGACGAATAGGAGGATACAGCCGTTGAGGATGCCTGGGAGGGCGTTGATGCCGGCGATTTTGACGGCGACCACGAAGGGCGAGGCCGAGGCGGAGGAGGAGGCTTTGTTGGCGAAGGCCAATTCTTCACTGTTGTAAGGCACGAGCATCCCCAGGAGGAGAACGCTCAGGCAGTAGAAGAACAGGATCCGGTAGAAGGTCAGTTTGATGGCGCGGGGGATGGTCTTGCGCGGATTCTGCGCTTCACCGACCGTGACGCCTACAAGCTCGGTTCCGAGATATGCGAATGTCGCGGTGACCATGGTTGACCAGAATGCGAGGAAACGGCCTGTGGCGCCCTCGTCGATGTACTCGGCAAATGCGCCAGGGTTGTTCCAGTAACGGAAACCCTTGCGGTCATGGTCTGGTCCGCCTCCCAAGGCGAGTACGAGGGAGAGGATGATGACGCCGATGATCACAATGACCTTGATCGTCGAGAGCCAGAATTCGAACTCGCCAAAGAAGCGGATGCCAAAGTAGTTGATGCAGACAATGGCGACCCAGAAGACGGCAATAAAGACGCCGGGATTGACACGGTCGCGGTCCACCCAGTATTGAATAATCAGTGCTCCAGCAGTAAGCTGATTAGGCGTGACAATGATGTATTTGAACCAATAGCTGGTACCGTCAGTCAAACGCAGATGCAATTCAAGGTGGTTGTTGCCTACGTGTATCCCAGAGAGAAGCCTAACGCAGGGTCGCAAAACCGCACAGCGTAACCAGTGAAGCCAGACGACAACGGCAACCAAGCTGCCATTTCACCAAGCGCGCACATGACAAGGTAGACGAGGAAGCCAACAACGGTGTAGGAGATGAAGATCGCGCCTGGTCCGGCTTGAGCCAGAGCTTTGCCCGTTCCGATGATCAATCCAGTTCCTGTTCAGCCGAGTTAGATGAGAGGCGCTGGATGTTTGACAAAAGGCGGCCAGGTGACGAACCGATAGCACCACCGATAGCAATCATAGTGATATGTCTAGCCTTGAGTCCCCGATGTAGTCGACTTCCCTCCTGTACTTCGACACCACGAACTCCTCCTTGGCTTTCCACGGGCGAAAGGGTCTGCTCCTGGGCGTGCTTCTCCATCGTGTCTGCGTCTGGAGAGGACGACGAATACCTGTGGTGAATAGCCATGGTGGCGTGTCCGTGACCGAAACGGCCAGATGAAAGTAAGACAGTAGGCAAGAGGGTAAAGAATGCAGAAGCGCACTTGCAGGCCGACACTTGTACACTTATCTCTGGCACATCATCGAATGTGTCGCAGGATCCGGCAGGTCCTTGACTGATCAGGAGCTATGAGGCTTGGACACGCATTGTGTTACATTCTGCTGTCAACAGGCGAGCTGCGCCAAGTGGTCTCCGGCGCATTGACCGGGTACAAAGATGCGACTATCTTACGTTGGACGCGTGATGGATTGGAGCGAAGCACGGCGATCTGCGGGGTCCGCACGCGATTGCTGGGTACATAAGGTGCCAAGGTAGGAACAGCAGCAGATACCAAGACAAGTGACGGTGGAGACCGAGATAACAACGTCGGTATTCGCATGTTACAATGACTGTGTGATTGGGATGCAGCTCACAGCTGTCAGATATGTACCGAGTTCTCCTTGCTCTTTTCAAGGCCTCCCCGTCCGACTAGGTAATTGGAAGCCTAGAGTAGCAATAGAAGCGTCGAAAGGCAACAGTGGGCGAAGGAAGGCACTACAGGTGATACGAGGCGTCAGGCTTGGTGGAATGAAGTCAACAATGTCTTGTGCGACTCGATGGCGCACACAAGGTTGACAAGGTTGACAAGATCTTCCAGTGGCGGTGGCCGAGTCTTGACCACGATCAAGCTGGCGCCAACAAACGAGTGTTGTAACGTAACTGCCAAGTTGGATCTGCAGCTTGGGGAGGAACTTCCAGATTCGAATCTTGGCCGTGAGGGAGGGAGAGGGAGGGACGGTTCGAAGGATTCAATAATGCAGGGCCGTCGGGTCGGCGTACGCTCGTATCGGTCGTTTGAGCAGGTGGCTGGATGTCTTGGCGCTCACGTGATCGACCCCGCCCGGTAGACTTCGGAAAACGCCTAACCGAAGTAGCCGCACATCTCCCACTGCACGTGACTGAAAGTTTGTTTGTCCGAAGGAGAATTGAGAATTAATTACTGCTGGTACACATGATATGTCAGAGTAGAATCTTTGTACACAACCGAGGTAGTATCCATCCGTCATCGTCGACCGGCTTCCATTCTGTGTTTCGTAGTTCAGCCCGATGTTGTAAGATCTCGGCGACTGCAGGGCCAGACCCATTGCCTCAATTGTTCCAGAACGAATCCCACAATTGCGACAACCACCCGCCTCCCTCGCCTCCGTCTGAACCGCCTGTTTGTGGTCCTTCACTCCACGGGTCTGACTCAGCAGTGCCCCAGACGTCTTGTTCTTGGTTTTGCTCGGGAAAGCCACTTTGGGGAGACTGTGAATCATAGGGTTGGCCATAAGGCTGCTCGGGAGGCTGTTGTTGTGGGCTAGCATCATCGATCGCAGCCTCAGACCGGCGGCCCATGCCTCTTTGCATGGCTTCATAACCAGCCATGGTTCCAGCTCCGGCCATGGCACCCTCACCCATACCCGCTGCTCCTCCCGAAGCTGTTCCAACGGCTCGACCAGCTCCTCCAACAACGGCACCACCGGCCTCAGCCGCGCCCACGGTTCCCGCAGAACCGGCAGCCTCACCAGCTCCCGCCGCTCCGGCTCCGGCCGCACCCCCAGCTGCTTCTCCGCCACCACCTCCGAGCCAGAGAGGGAAAAAGCCATGGCCACCGCTGTGACGGGAGAAGTAGTCATAGTCGATCGTGACAGCTGTAGCTAGCATTACCGCTCGTTGATCAAGAGTCATGCCGAACTTGCTCCCTCCTAAGAAATCCGCATGGGTAGGTTGATCTTGGGTGGATCCAGAAGTTGTGGCCTGGTCCTGTGATTGATCTCCACTCTCGGCAGCGTCCATTCGCAGGACATAGCTTCCCGTGTCAGTAAACAACTCTCGGCCAAATCCGCGGAATTCTCGATTGACCGTTCCGATCTTACGAAGATGTTCGTCGCGCAGCGAGAAATCCCAGGAGAGGAAGGGTTCATCCACCCGAGCAAATTGGGCAAAGTCGGTGGAAGAGCCGGATCTATTGCGTATAGCGACCTGCTCTTTTTGCACTTGCGAAAGGCCTTCGGCACTTCTCGTTAACATGGCGCCGGGACCTTGATCACCCAAAGAAAGGTCATGGGAAAGAAACAAATCGTACTTGCGGCGCAGGGGCGCCCATTGGGAGTGAGTCTCGCCGATCACGCGCATGTTCTCAAGGGGGACCGGTGATATTTGTGGTGGCAGAGTGGGATCTGAATTACTTTCAGCCAGCTTGGTAGATGTAGAGGCCTCGAAATTGGACTCGGTATCCCAAGGATCGTAGACGCGAATGCGCGTGTTGATCCACGAAAACGGGCGATGAAATCTCAAGACCTCGCGCGAATTCCGATCGAAAACGTGCGTGGTAAAGGCACGGTGTGTATTGAAGAACTGCCTTCTCATGGTGTGGCTGATGCCACCGTCATGTTCCGCCATGTAGCCAATATGGTTGCCCTGCGGATCGAGTATAACATATCGATTCGCTTGCTCAAATCCAACCAACAGGTTCATCATTTCGAGTTGCCGCTGAATGACGATGGCAGATTGAGTGAGGATCCCAGCCGCAGGATGATTTGATCGCAGGATGGCATTCGAATCTTCGGGTATGTACACAGGAGCGAGGAGGGGATTGTCTTTGGGATCTGTGTTGGCTAGGACATCCTCCATGGAAGGAGGCTTGGGAGGCGATTTTCCCTGGGTGGATGATGCATCTTGATCCTTCCTGGGCTCGCGGTCTGCAGACAGCAGGCGCCGGCTGCTCTCACTGAAACTTCTGGAAACAACTGACAAACATGTCCGCGGTTTGAGCGCCGCACAAGCTGATCGCGACAGGAGGACCATGGTCTTCGCCATCCTGCTCAGCCTGCCGCAAGTTTGACCTAGAGAAGTTCAAGTCTGATTGTCAGAGAGCCGAGCCGCACTCCTCTGCCTTGAGAATGAGGGCACAGGAGTCTGTCATGCATCCCTAGCAAACACCATCGCAAGGCACACCACTTGCTGCGCAACCTTGCCTTGTGCTTTGGGGCGACATTGCTCATTTAGTTTGGGGCAACAATGACCTCTCGAAGCGTCTCCGCAGACGAAGGAGGGACAGTTGGTGGAACGGCGCGGGATGATATTGTTCCGAGCCCGGTTCCACAGCAGAAATTAAGCTGGAGCCGCTACATTGTACTCCTCCAACACAGTCAGTAAGGATCAAGTGACAGAGGGAAAGTGTAGGAATGTCCTTACCCGACTGCTGCTGAACGCCAAGAGCAAATCAGCCAAGGAGATGGAAGTCCAAGGACAGCGGTCCACGGGGCGCACGCTCGTCGCACGAGAGACGCTTCCTCTTTATCATGCTTGCTTGAGGACTTGGGACATCCCAGCGTCACGGCATAGTTATACTCGTCCTCGGAACCGAGTATGGTAACTACCGCCATACTCTGCCTTTGTATAATGCCAGCCCTACCAGAAACGCCACATCCTTATCCAGGGTTTCCTGATAATTCAGCCTTTGGATGTTCTGGAACGCATGGAAATGAATCCCGTCATCGAGAGCAGGATCAACGACAGCAACCTCTGCGAATCGGATATGGCACAGAGTCCTCGTTGAGTCCGAGTTGGAAGGTGTAGACTCGGTGAGGAATGGCGCATGCGTATAACAGATGTTCCATTTCAGCCACGATCGGTCCAGTCACTTTGGAAGCCACCGAGCACAGGAGGCTGCCCTCTATGCTAACGCCATACTTGCGTTCCAAGATGCTATTAACAGCTACTAGGATCGAGGAAGGACTTTCAGGAGCTCGGAAATCGGGTGTGATGATTGGCGGGGAGCAGCGCCGCGGTCCTCGATATAGAATTGGTCTGTTTTGAGTCGGGCCGGCACCGGGACTTTCCCTTGTCTTGATCCCTCCGCGCCCGCGTGGAGTCATCTACCACGACGATCATTAGCTCGCCGGCGCGAACAGCTATGGCAGGATGGCCCCTCAAAAGCTAGTGTCGTGGTATACGCTCAGCCAGGAATGTCAAGCGCCCTCGCGATTGTTGACTGCGCAGTCGTGACAAATTAATCGAGGAGCGGCCGAGGCGACCGCTCGTCGGCAGGGCTGCGGTTATAACATGCGGGTTTGAAGATTTCGCTGTCAAAAGGGGTACTTTTGCCCAAAGGTCACAACTCCTCGTCCCAGACCTCACTGTCGCACTTGCTGTCGAACCAGAAGATGCTGGGCACAATCCTTGCCCTCGGCCTCGTTGCTGCCAATGGAGCTCAGGGCGCGCTGACTCGGACCACAGTCACAGAATGGTACTGGCAAACATGTTAGATCCCTGGATTCTTCAGGTGCGGCTCACATGCTGACGCTTTCTAGCTATCGTGGTTGACGATGTGATGTATATAGCCGGCGGCATGTTCTACGAACCAGATGAGACTGGTACCACGGTTTACCATTTTCAAGAAAAAACAGTGGCGGTAGACCTCACGCAGTCATGGACAAACCAGACCGTCACAGTTGAGTCAAGCAGCGAAGCCGACGGTATGATTGTATGTCTCACGTCCTCGAAATTGTCACTTCAACATTGAAGCTGTTCTTGACCCTCATTTCATGCAGTACATATACTGACAAATCAATCAGGACCTGGGAGCACCACAACTCTTCTATGACAAGCCACAAAACAAAGTCAGCCGCTATGGAGGCTGGCCCCTTAACCAAACCGATTTCCCCTCGATCTTGTGGTCCTTCGATGCCGGAAGGACAGACGTCATATGGGAAAATGACACTTCACCCTCCATCAGTGGACTGTCTCAGGACTCCCCAGGGCCATATGCTTCAGCCACCGTCTATACAGACACAACCTTCTACAGCTTCGGAGGTAACATCTTCCCACCAACGGGAAGCGATAATATGACTGTTCTCTCCGGCCTGGTTACAAAGGACCTAGTAGGACAATTCTGGACGAATACCACGGCCGAGCTGCCAGAGCAGAGCAAGTACCGGACCCAGGCCCGCATGGTGCACGCACCCAACTTTGGTGCGCAAGGCTTCCTAGTGATGGTGGGAGGAGAGAGTCCTCCGACAGAGGCATCCGGCTACAGGAGCGGTATGTACATGGTGGACATGGCCACAATCACGCTCTACGACATTGAGACTGGGACATGGTACACACAGACAGCCACAGGGGACATCCCGCCGCCAAGGAGTGAATTTTGTGCCGTCGGAGCAGTGTCAAGTGACGGGACCAGTTTCGAGGTGTATGCATTCCCAACCCTCAGGTCGCTATTCCTCTCTTGCTGATCGTTCCTTTTGCAGTTTCGTCTACGGTGGCTCCACGAACACTACGTTCGACCTGAACAATCCGGACGACGAAGGCTATCTGAACGTCTATGCCTTGTCGCTGCCAGCCTTTCGCTGGTTCAAATCCGAGTCGTCCACTCCTGTGAGGCGCGCACGCAATACCTGTAGTGTCATCGGCAAGCGACAGATGGTCTCTATCGGAGGGCTGCTGCCGAGCTCATTGCAAAAAGTGGGTGTTGAACCCGACCCATGGCCCGGTACCATGGGCGTCTTCGACATGACGGAATTCGAATGGACAAACCGTTACAATGCCATCGCCGCGGCGTATGAGAGTCCCGAAATTGTGCAGAGGTACTACCGATCCGGCTATGATGTACCTGATTTCAGCGATGCACATCTGGCCTCCGTGTTCGGTAGGCTCTCCCTTCCTTGTTTTTGCAGATCTGGCAAGTTGCTGATATGACGGTCTCTCAGCATTCACACCCCCAGCAAGCTCTACCGACGGCACCAACGACGACAACACGACACCCACCCAGACCCCCTCGCCAAACGGTTCAACCTCCCCAGACACGTCCAGCAGCAGCGAGTCAACATCCTCGAGTAGCAACGCCGGGCCCATCGCAGGCGGTGTCGTCGGAGGGGTCGCCCTCATCGCAGCCATCCTCTTCGGCATCTGGTTCTGCCAACGCCGTCGCAAACAACGATCTCATGGCCCCGCCGCGGTCTTTGGAACCGATACTAAAGAACCCTTCATCGTACCACCATACCAACCGGCTCCAATGGCAGTGTTCGAGGTGGCCGACAACCCACGACCGTCAGAAATGGACGCGCCCATGACGTCCAAGCCGCCCTTTTTGGCGGAATTGCCCGCTGACCGCGACAGTCCGCGTCCCCATGGGGTGGGGATGTGATTGACGGCATGGCATTGCAAACGAGAAAGACGCACGTCGGTCCACATGTAGCGTCGGTGTCGGGTGTTTTTAGGTCGGTCTTGTCTGTCCATACTGGAGGAATCTGTGGGAATAGATCTTATCCTGGTCTGCAAATAGTATAACATAAGCAATATTCCTTCCTACCTTGCCTTGCGCCTGTTGTGGTAGAGCAGCATTTTCCATCTTAGCTTTGTTACGGTAAGCCGCGGGTCGAATATGCTGACAGTACGGAGTTACGGAGTACGGAGTAAGTCGTGCGCAATGGCAAAAGCACCGTAACTTCCGAGCGTACAAGTACTGTAACTATATCTCCCGTCCAATGATCGAGGTCGCTATACGGACTCAGCCACTCCATGTCTACTGTGTACGAGTCCTCGTGCTGAGGTCCACAGGCTGACAGACCATCCTCTCGGATTCTGGAACCGATCCCGGTTGAGTGCCCGGCTTGTGGCCGTGCTGGTGCTGTCGTCAGGGAGAGCGGTGTCCCCGCCTTATATACGGAGTACCTATCTACCTAGGTAACTGCCTAGATGGTGATATGCTTATTATGGAGTACCTCGTATTGTGCGGGTACGGAGTCCTCGTACTCGTGTCAGAACACGGGTATAAGTACATGGTATATGTAATGAGGCTGACATGGTGTCCTGAACCGCTTGAGCTTACCCACTCATTCACTCTTGACTACACGAGTAAACAGTACACAGTACACACTTTGTACGTTGCACCGTACTCCGTATTGCGGCTCTATATGCGTCAGCTAGGATATCGGGACTTTCTCTCTCCAGGGCCAGGACTTGGCGGGATATCTCAGGTAGGCAGGTAGGTACCTAGCCGCAAGGACTGTATTCTCTGCCTTGTCTGTACGGAGTACTCCGTACTCGCACCGTAGTGTATAACTGCCAAGAGTACTCGGCACTCCGTATCAGTAACTAGATGACGCTCCGCGCCCTAGTCGTTGCGGATTTGGGCCCATCCAAGCTGACGGCTAGTTTGTGTGTGGATATTAGATGCGTGTGCTTGTCGGGAAGCAGCGAGCCTGGCAATTGCTGATACGCATTGCAGTAACACCCATGCAGTAACCAAGCAATTCACAGTAGATATTGTAGGAGAAGTGGGGACAAGTCTCGATACCGTGGAGTGCGTAACGTCTACTATCCATTGTCTACTGTGCTCTACTGTGCAACGTGTGACTTGGAGAGCCAGCCTTCCGGTCGTACACATCCTATCTACACCTTCGCCCTCTCGAGTTGAACGTAGCACATCTTGGGGTGTCTCGCCAGCCTACTCAGCGCCGCAAAACTGCTTACGCGTTCCGGCGTTTCCGTCAGCTCAAAGTTCCAGATCATCATGACTACGATGATGCGCATCTGCAGGTAAGCCAGCCTGCGACCGAAGCAGCCCCTGGGGCCGAGGCCAAACGCCAGATGTGGGCCGGCGTGCGCGTCGAACTCTTCCGTGCCGTTCTCGTTCTTCACGAGCCAGCGCTCGGGGCGAAAGGCCTTCATGTCGGCTTCGTCAGGCGTCCATTGGCCGACCTGGTTCTTGGCTTCCAGGCTGGACTTGCTGCGCTTGGAGTCGTCGAGTGGGAGCGGTGGGGAGAGGTAGCCTGGCCCGTTCTGCATGAGGAAGACTTCTGTGCCTTTTGGGATGGTGTAGCCTAGGACCGTGGTGTCGACGGTGGCGGAGCGGACGGTGGCGCTGAAGAGTTGTGCCGTGCGGTTCATCTCCTCAATGAAGGCGTCAAGGTATGGGATGGGGATCTTGGTAATTTCGTCTACAGTCGGGTTGCGCCGTTCTGCCGTTGCGGCCGTGTAGGCGGCGCGAAGGCGGGACCGGAGAGTCGACTGCGCTTCCTGCGCGAAAGCAACGTGTTTGACTGCCCAGGATAAGGTTGCTGTCAGGTCGTCAGAGCCTATGCTTGCATAACCGGAGTTTGGGGCGCAGTTCAGGCGGAGGCGGGTGCGCGAGCAGGGAGGGCAGAAGAAATTGGGCTACAGTCTGTGGCGATAAGGAGAACTTACCGCTGGTCGTGTCGTGACCTCCGATGATGAAGCCGAAAAGCTAAATCGCCGTCAGCCTTCAGATGAACGTCTGAATCCGGCAGGATATATGTATGTGTACCTCATCGTAGATAGCTCTTGAATGGTAAACAGGCTGGCGTCCCTCCTTCTTTGCGGCAGCTGCCTCACGGAGTAGGATGTCGTCCAGGGCTGAGCTTTTCGCCTGCTTACCAGAAGCCACTCTCGTGATTGAGTCGTTGATCATATTGGTGAAATGTTTCTCCTTGTCCGCGCGAGCCTTTCGCATATAGGGCATTTGGCGCAAGGCCCAGTGAGCGAATCTGGGAAAGGGAGCCTTGACTGACGTCTCCAAGGACTCCGTGAGAACAGAGATAGCCTCAAAGGTAGCCGGGCGGCTGAAGTGCGGGAAGTCGATGGGCTCGTCCGGAGATTGTGGTACAGAAACTGGTGTCGACGACAGTTGCTTCAATTGTGCAACAGTGTTGCCGTCTTGGATGTCGAGTCCGAACGTTGTAGCAAAGATGACATCAAGCGCGACATTGTAGATGTCCTCGTCAGCTCGAAATGCATGTCCCTGCGCAAGACGAGCCTTGAGTTCCCAGAGCTGCACAAATGCCTCATTATTGGTGTAAATCTGCCGGGCAGCAACTTCATGAAGGAATGCTGGAGTCATCAAGTCCTTCAGAAGGTTGCGGTGCGTCTTAAAACGGTCCTCAGAAGACTTGAAGCTGATGTGCATATCTGGCACCAGGCCTGTGAAGACATCTGCGCTCCACTCAAATCAGCGACCTTTGTAGACTAAGACCCAAGACAGGCCCGGGCTGGCTGGCACCAGCCGCTCAGGTTTGTATCCAAAACATCGGCAAGAACTTGACATGAGCTGGGAGACTTACCGGTTGTGAAGTCGGCACGGTCAAACTCCTTGGTGCCTGTCCAATGTCAACAGCTCTTCTTCAGTGGCCAGGCTGCGAGGGAGGAACACCTACGGCGAAGGAGGATGTCCTGTGATTCTCGATGGTCGCTTATCACAACCCAAGGCTTCGAAAAAGGGCGGCCCCAGACCTGGACTATCGGTGACTGGTGTCTCGTGGTTTGGTCGACAAGCCAGGGCCAAATCTCTTGTGTCCGACTGATGTACGACATCATTTCAGGCACATCTCCAAGGATCGAGCGAGTGGCCAACTCATTGTAGGGAATGCCTGGGATGGGCTTGGGCAAGAGCCTGCGGTAGCTGAAATACAGGAAGACACAGCAGACCACAACGAGCAGGATGAGAGATGTCGTTGCCGGCTTTGCCTCGATCACCGGGTGGTCTGAATGATCTGCCATGGTTGCGAGTTGTCTTTGCATCTGTTGTTGGGCTCTGGAGTAGGATATGCGAGGACGGCCCACGTGAAGGCCTTCTGAAGGAATATCACCAGGACAAGTAAGGTGCAAAGCAGAAGTAGACTTACTGGGTATATAAGCAGACCCCAGAGCGCACTCGTTGCCTCAGCCATGGGATGCCTCACTAAAACTTCTAGTTCTTATAAGTAGACTCACGCTTGTCATAAAGGGAAGTTGCGTCTGGAAGGTGGCTGGCCCACTGTGTCTTACTGAATGAACGTGAGCGGCTTGAGAGGTCGCGACGAAGTGGCCTTGACAAAGTGGAACCTAGGCTGATTTGTTCATTCGAGACGCGAGCAGGCTTGATGTCAGGATGTCAGGATGTCAGAACTAGGATTCGGCTGTTATGATCCCACGGTAGTGCGCGTTTATGTCTTGACAGGCGATGTACTTGTCAGTGCGATTCAGGTCGGCCGATAGTGGCGAGGAGGGCGAACAATCTGAGGAAGTGGTCCATCAGTCTGGAATCTGCGGCCGTCTGACTGCGCTTGATGACGAGGTGCCCAAGCATTCACTGCGTTGCGAGCCGCAGTGATATGATAATCCATGCCATGTGGAGCCATGTTCCTGCCGTGTGTTGCCGTGGACTACCCAATTCGCGGTATATGATGGTTTGGAATGCTGACATTATCATCGCCCGCTCACTTCGTGCTCTATATATTGCGAGATGGTCGCGCTGGAGCCACTCAGCTGGTACGCGGCACGAGTAGTTCTGCCCTCTCATCCCTCATTGCCAATCGTCGAAACAAACCACGCAACAATGTCCAGAGTAGGACATCGCTTCGCTGGTAGTCGGAGCTTGTCGTCGTGAGTTCATGTGTTGACCGATTCACGTGGTGTCGTCCAAGTGAAGTGACAGTGATTGCAAATTGACCGAGGTTTTTTCAGCGAGAGTCGCTGCTTTTACCCAGTGCAGCAAAGCCCGCCGAGGCCGTTGACCTGCCACGCCTGCCACGTGCCAAGTCAACTTGGGTTCATCTCGTGAAACGAAGCAGAATACTCCGTACGACAGGCCGTCTCAGCCCCGCCGATAGGTGCGATGTGCCGCCCGTGAATTTCCCCGGCGTTGTGCCTTCATCGTGTCATGACTACGCTTGAGTTGCAGCAACCATGCAGGCTGCAACGAAATGAAGATCTTGGACTTCTTAGACACCACCACTCCAGGCGTCACTATTTCTTTACTCCGAAGCTATCACTCAATGGGCTTGTCCAGGTCCGCACCATGTCTCTCATTCTGAATCTGTACATACCTTGCTTCTCATATTGCTCCTAATGTACAAACTGATTCTTCTTCACTCAAGCTGCGCCGATCGAGATGTTACCGAAGGAAGTGCCTTGAGAAACCGCTGCTACTGTGCCAGATTCTTCGTCAACACCACACCATGGCGCTGTTCGTGCGCCAGGTCTTGACTTTGACCCTCAAGAATCTCCTGGTCGCCTTCATCCGCCGCTGGTTCTCAACCACCCTCCGTGCGTTCTTGTGAGTTCCTCGGAAACCTCTGGCGGGTCAACCTGCACTCTCCAGGTCTGAGAGGCTAACCAAACAAATTCCCAGTCTGCCGGTCGTCTTTGTCGGATTCCTGTGCGTTAGGCCTCTTTCATCGATCCTTGACTGTCTCTGACAATAGCAGGTCCTATGCTCGTTTCCTGTTCATTCCTCCGTCGGTCTACGGCATAGGAGAGGCTACACCCATTCGAGACCTTTCCGAGGCGCTGAGCTTGGTTTCCGGTTATCGAGACAAGCTTGTCTTCGTCAATAACGGGTTCTCTGATGGATCGATTCAGTCTGTGATTGACAGGGTGGCGAACAATACGGGCTCTTTTGGTGGCCAAGTTGAGATACTGTCCCAAGAGGAGGAGCTTCTGACTGTATGCCGGAACTCGATCAGAGGAACTAGTACCTGCATTGCGGGCGCGGTGTTCTTCTCTTCTCCCTCGGAAGGCGAGGCTGGCCGTTGGAATTACACAATCCGTGCAGATGGAGGCCTCCAGACGAAGATCATGACTGATTCTTCTGAAAATGACGCCGAGATCTACTTGCTGCCGCTCCAACACGCCATCGACCGAGCAATTTCCGAGGTTGAGGCAGGCAGCGACAGCGGCCGCGTTCTTCCTCAAACGGCGGAAGAATATCCGTATACTTCCATGACGAAGGAGGAGCGCTTGAGACAGATTCGGACACGGTACATGGGTGGTATAATTGACATTCTCGCCGTGGCTTTCTTCATCGAAATTGTTGGTGTCACGTACCAGCTCACCGGAGTGATCGCTTCGGAGAGGGAAGATGGCATGGCTCAGCTCCTTGACTGCATGATGCCGAACCGCAAGCGTTGGCAGCCACAGATGGCGAGAATTATAGCCAACCACCTGGCTTTCGACGTGCTCTATGGCCCCGGATGGGTCATCATGGCCATCATTCTCTCCGTGGGCGTCTTCAGCAAAACTTCAGCTGCTATCGTCATCATCTTCAACATTCTATCAGGACTGGCGATGTCGTCACTGTCAATCTTTGGCGGCGCATTTTTCAAGAAAGCTCAACTTAGCGGCATCACTTCGGTCATTGCAAGCCTCTTGCTTGCTATCATTGCCCAAGTTGCGAGCAAGGCAGGGACCGCGTCTGTCGCCATACTTTCTCTCTTGTTTCCACCCATGAACTACGTCTACTTCACGATTTTCATGGCGCGCTGGGAAAGGCAGGATCTGGCCACGAATCTTGTCGAGAGAGCTCCCGAGAATACGTCGGCATTGCCTGGAATTGCTTTCTGGATCTTCTCAATAATTCAAATTGTCGTCTTTCCCGTGCTTGGAGCATACGTGGAGCGTACGCTTTACGGGACCGCCTCGAGCAATCGAACGACCACGTATTCCGACGCCCATACAGCGGTTTCGTTGCACGGCTTTACAAAGGAATATCCGCCTTCGCGGCTTGCCCGCTTGCGAGCAATTTTTACCAGGAAACGACTCACAACAGTGCTTGCTGTCGACGATTTGTCACTGAACGCCACGAAGGGTCAGATCATGGTGCTACTCGGCGCGAACGGCAGCGGCAAATCGACTACCCTCGACTCGATCGCTGGCCTCACTTCGATCACCTCTGGCGATATTACAGTGAATTATCCCGAGCCGGACACGGGCCTGGGGTTTTGTCCTCAGAAAAATGTGTTGTGGGACGATCTCACAGTTGAGGAACACGTCCGCATCTTCAACAGGGTCAAGAGTTTGAGGCCGTCGTCGAAGGATGAAAATCTACAACTTCTAGCTTCGTGCGATATTGACCGAAAAGCCAGCGCACGTTCCAAGACGTTGTCTGGAGGTCAGAGACGGAAGTTGCAGCTTGCTATGATGTTTACCGGTGGGTCTCGTGTCTGCTGCGTGGATGAGGTCTCCTCCGGACTCGATCCTTTGTCCCGACGCAAGATCTGGGACATCCTACTGGCGGAGCGTGGATCGAGGTCCATCATCTTGACTACCCATTTTCTGGACGAAGCGGAGCTGCTCGCTGATTACATCGCCATCCTCTCGAAAGGTACTCTGAAGGCCTCAGGGACCTCAGTGGAGCTCAAGCACAAGCTGGGCTCCGGTTATCGAGTGCATGTATACAAGACTCATGGATCTCAACATCTACCTACATTCAAGGACACTAACTACGTGCAGCGGGATGATCAAGCGATCTATTCGTTGACAGACTCGGCAAAAGCGGCGGATTTCCTTGGCCGGATCGAGAGTGAAGGGTTTGCGGAATACCAGGTCAACGGTCCGACGATAGTAAGTAAACCCTAAAGCCCGTGTCAAGGCGGCCCGGGTGCATGTTTCCACGCTTTTGCCCGGCCAAGATCTTCGACGCTGACAGCAATGCAGGAAGACGTCTTCCTCAAAGTCGCCGAAGAGGTCAAATCTGACGGCGACCCCACCGAAAAGACGGCCACAGGCCACATCCTCCAAGAGATTGGTAGCCACGGTCGCAACGATTTCGACGGTGATGAAGTTGCAAAGATCGTGGTGGAAAATAACTCGCCCGCGCAACCTCCTCAGCTCCTCAATGGACGTCGAATCAGCATGCCTCGGCAGGCTTTGGTGCTCTTTTCGAAACGATGGGTGGTCCTGCGCCGAAATACCCTACCTTATCTTGCAGCTGTGAGTTTTTCTCCGTCCCAAAGAGATGCTGTGTGAAATCAGGGTCTGTTGTTATTATATTGTGTCGATGGAGCTAATGGGTTCCAACAGCTGCTAATCCCCATTATCGCTTCTGGGCTCGTCACCCTTTTCCTCAAAAACTTTCAAAAGGCCGGTTGCAGTCCGGCATCCTCGGCTCTGGTATCCGACATCATCTCACTGTCGACACAGATTGACTACCAGCTTGTCGCCGGGCCTCGTAATCGTCTTGGTGCGGACGCCATACAGCTCTTGGCTTCCACATTGGCGGGCAGTACCGGGGTTGCAGGGGTAGCAGCTAACACGACGAGACTGCTCGAGTCAGTTAATCTCGTTGACAGTCTGGCTGAGTTCGACAACTATATCAACAATCACTACGCTAATGTAACCCCTGGTGGGTTTTACCTCGGTGATGAGAGTTCTCCGCCTACGTTTGCATGGCGAGGCAACGGCGACATTGCCTTCCCGGTCATAATCCAGAATGCGATGGATACTCTGCTCTCAAATGTTTCAATTTCCAACCAGTACCAGGCCTTTGACGTCCCTTGGGGCGCAGACGTTGGGAAAGCATTACAACTAATCACATATTTCGGACTTGCCATGGCCGTGTACCCATCGTTCTTTGCGCTGTATCCGACAATCGAGCGATTACGGAATGTCCGCGGCCTACACTACAGCAATGGAGTCCGCTCGGCACCTCTATGGCTTGCATACACGACTTTCGACTTCACAATCGTTCTCCTCACCAGCGCGGTGGCCATCATCATCTTTCGCGCCGTCAGCGACGCGTGGTACCACATTGAGTATCTTTTCGTGGTCTTCTTCTTGTACGGCCTATCCTCGACCTTGTTGTCTTATGTTATCTCCCTCTTTTCGCGCTCGCAACTCGCAGCGTTCGCATTCGCCGCGGGCGGTCAGGCTGTCATGTTCCTGCTCTACTTTATCGCATACATGTCTGTTCTTACCTATTCACCGATTGACAAAATCGATACGAATGTCAATATTTGTCATTTTACGATTGCAGCAATCTCGCCTGTGGCAAATCTGACTCGGGCACTTTTTGTCACCTTGAATGTATTTTCTATCACATGCCGAGGCCGACAATTTGCCTCGTATGCAGGCTCGATGACAACCTTTGGCGGGCCGATTTTGTATTTGATATTGCAGACCTTTTTCCTCTTTCTCCTGCTCTTGTGGTGGGACTCCGGTCCGTTGTTCCGCCACCTCCGCGGAAAGAAACAGCAAGAACAGGTCGAAGAGAATGACACTGTGGAGGCAGAAGTCTCGAACGAACTCACCAGAGTCAATTCTTCGCAGGACGGCCTTCGTGTCCTGAACTTGACCAAAACCTTTGGGAAAACGCTCGCCGTCAACAACGTCACTTTTGGTGTCCCCCGGAGCGAAGTCTTTGCGTTGCTTGGACCAAATGGCGCTGGCAAGTCAACAACAATATCCCTGATCAGAGGTGACATCCAGCCAAGCCGTCGTGGAGGCGACATCCTGGTCGACGGCATCTCTGTCATAAGCCATCGAGCGCAGGCAAGATCTCGCCTCGGGGTGTGTCCACAATTCGATGCCATGGACACCATGTCTGTAGCCGAGCATCTTCACTTTTACGCCAAGGTACGAGGCATCAGCGATCCCCGGCATAACGTCGAAGCGGTTATGCGTGCAGTTGGGCTTGAGCAGTACGCCGATAGGATGGCTGCCAAGTTGTCGGGAGGTAACAAGCGCAAGTTGTCTCTCGGCATAGCACTTATGGGGAACCCGAGCGTGCTACTTCTTGATGAACCTTCCTCCGGCATGGACGCTGCCAGTAAGCGTGTCATGTGGAAAACCTTGGAGTCGGTGGTTCCCGGCCGATCACTTGTGCTTACCACGCATTCGATGGAGGAAGCAGATGCGCTCGCAACAAGAGCTGGGATCATGGCGGGCCGGATGCTGGCGCTGGGGACAACCGACTACCTTCGCCGGAAGCATGGAGACGCGTACTATGTCCATGTCGTGCATCGTCAGGCCCCCCATGCATCGGACGAAGACATGCAGCGCATCCGAGACTGGGTCCTGGACAACTTTCCGGATGCAAGCATCGAAAGCAAAGTTTACGCAGGTCAAATCCGATTCTCTGTGCCAACAAAAGGATTTCTTGCTAGCAAAGCTGGCGGCGAGATTAGCGGTGGGTCTGGGATTTCGTCTCTGTTCACGGCGCTCGAAAAAAACAAATCGGGTCTGCAGATCGAATACTACAGTGTCAGTCGGGCAACTCTGGACCAAGTATTCTTGAATATTGTGACCAAGCACAATGTCGAGGAGGAAGGTGGCGAAACCGTTACTGCACCAAGGACCAGTTTGCTCAAAGAACTTTCGCGGGTGAGTTCCCGTTTCGCGAATCAATGAGCAACAACGAGTACGACAGGAGCCGACAGCTCGCTGACCATATATATTGAAGTGAATGATATATTGACAACCTGAGCAGGCCGTCCTGTGGGATGGCTGGATCGTATATTGACACCAGGCTGTGCATTTCTCTGCAGTTTTCGCAGAGTGGGCCGAACGCGTAGGACTGCTTGCGTGCGAGGAAGTCACAAGGGCTCCGCCGCTACGGAGCTGCACAGGACAGAGTCAAGTCTTGCACAATTGGTAATCATCCCTTGGCTGAGTGTTTGCAGACGTGCGGACGTGGCTCGATGGGGTAACTGGCACGCACCAAACTTCGTCTCAAAAGACCGGCGACGGATCAACGTGCAGCAAACTGATGCTGGTGGAACTCGGTTTCTTGGAAACCAATCTCCTCTGAGCTCGGCCCTACCGGGCACAATTCTTGAGATCACTGCAATCCCGGGTGGGAGCAAACAGACTCACAGACCCTATCAAGCCTGCCCGCACTTCTGGTTTCTCATACTCCAGCCAGAGTCACCACTTCTTGGGTGCACACCATAACGATTTGACAACCGCCGTTATCTTGTCGCTCTGCAAGACGTCAGGTGGGGTATGAGTCAACAGCTCGTCGTACCCGGGTTAAAGGGTCAGGAAGAAATGCCCAGCTCTACCCCGTACTCGTACACTCTGTTATCATTGCAGGCACAACTCAGGCTCCCTCAGGCTCCAGCCGCTTTTGGAGCTTCTGGGTTCTCCACTCACGCAAGATACCTGATCTAGAACCTACGTAACAGTATCGGGTTGGAGTCATCGGAAAGCCATAGCCGGGTAAAGCCCTGTCCGAGTCAGGGCCAGGGTGCACAACTCCTCGTACGTGCGAGTACGAGGAGCATGTGGGACCATCGCCGTTCGCTAATTTGAAGGCATCTCTAGTCGACCAGCCGCCCACCGCTTTCTCGATGCGATCCAATTTTTTTTTCTTTGGCATCTTTTCCCAGCATCCATCTTGGGGACATGGTCACATAGTTGTTTGCAACAAACTCGAGACAATCACATTCTCAGAGTTGGTTCGCACAGCCGCAGATTTTGTCCGGCATGAACATCTGAGCGGGGGAAGTGGTCGAAAGCATTTGTGGATCTTATCCGGAGCTGGAGGCCTCGGCTTCAAGAACAATGGCTGACGGCGTGTGCAAGGAGTTGGGCCTGAACCACCCGGCTCAGCAACATGGTGCTACAGCAAATGGACACGTCCAAGGAGCATCTCATAAACATGGCGAGAAACAACCAGATGCAACAGGCGACAAGGAACTCCAACCCAGTGAAAAGCAATGGGAAAGACCTCGGATATCAAGTGACGCCCACGCACTGCAGCGCACAACATCTGGTGTCAACGTCGAACAGGCTGAGAAGGATTTTGCAGAGCTCAGCAGAGAGCTGAGTGCGATTAGTCGTCGAGTTTCTCGAACCCAGTCCAAAGCCTCGGGGTTCAGATCGAAAGACGTGGAGAAAGCTATCAGCTCCTCCGATGACAATTCCGACGATGCCTTTGACTTGGAAACCGCGCTCCATGGTGCGCGTGAGGCGGACAATGCTGCTGGCATCAAGTCAAAATATATCGGTAAGCTTGGCTGCATGGGGCAACATGTCTCGGCCACTAATCGTGTGGATAGGCGTCATTTGGGATAACCTCACCGTGCGTGGCATTGGCGGCGTCAAAAACTTTGTCAAAGTGTTCCCCGACGCGTTCATCGACTTTTTCAACGTACCCGGAACCATAATGAGCATTCTTGGTAGAGGCAAGAAGGGCAAGGAGTTCAATATCTTACAGGGCTTCCGTGGTGTTGCGAAACCGGGAGAAATGGTCCTTGTCCTCGGTCGACCTGGCAGTGGATGTACCACGTTCCTCAAAGTCCTCGCCAACCAACGATATGGATATACTGGAATCGAGGGAGAAGTCCTTTATGGCCCGTTCGATGCTGCAACGTTCGAGAAACTCTACAGGGGCGAAGCCGTCTACAACCAGGAAGATGATGTTCACCATCCGACACTGACTGTGGGGCAGACCCTTGGCTTTGCGCTCGACACCAAGACACCGGGCAAACGTCCCCAAGGTCTTAGCAAGGCTGAGTTCAAAGACAGGGTGATTCGACTTCTGCTCAAGATGTTCAACATCGAGCATACGATCAACACCATTGTTGGTAATCCATTCATGCGCGGCGTTTCTGGCGGAGAGAGAAAGAGAGTCTCGATTGCTGAAATGATGGTCACGCGGGCTACCGTGTGCTGCTGGGACAACAGCACAAGGGGCCTTGATGCCTCGACAGCCTCCGACTACGCGAAATCGCTGCGGATCATGACAAATATCTATAAAACCACCACCTTTGTGTCTTTATACCAGGCTTCTGAGACCATTTACAGCCAATTCGACAAAGTGATGGTCATTGATCAGGGTCGTCAGGTCTTCTTCGGGCCCGCGAAGGAAGCAAGAGCATACTTCGAGGGACTGGGCTTCCTGGAAAAGCCACGTCAGACGACACCAGACTATCTCACTGGATGTACGGACGAGTTCGAGCGAGAATACAAGCCCGGGAGATCCCCTCCAAATGCGCCTTCATCACCGGACTCTTTGGTGGAAGCCTTCAATAAGTCCGCATATGCCGAGAAACTTGCCACCGAGATGGCAGAGTACCGACAATCAATCCAGCAGGAGAAACAGATCTACGACGACTTTGTTGCTGCGCACCGAGAAGCCAAGCGGAAGCACACGCCCAAGAAGTCGGTGTATTCAGTGCCATTCCATCTCCAAATCTGGGCTTTGATGCAGCGGCAATTCTTGATCAAGTGGCAGGACAAGTTCTCCTTGGTCGTGTCTTGGATTACGTCCATCACCATTGCGATCATCACCGGTACGGTCTGGCTGAACCAACCCAAAACTTCCGCTGGCGCCTTCACCCGCGGCGGTGTCCTTTTCATCGCGCTGCTCTTCAATGCATTCCAGGCCTTTGCTGAACTCGCGTCCACTATGCTCGGGCGACCGATAGTCAACAAACATCGTGCGTACACCTTTCATCGACCAAGCGCTCTGTGGCTGGCACAAATCCTTGTCGACTTGGCCTTTGCATCAGTACAAATATTCGTGTTTAGTGTCATTGTGTACTTTATGACCGGCTTAGTGCGGACTCCAGGGGCCTTTTTCACTTTCGTGCTCATCATCATCACTGGCTATCTGTCCATGACATTGTTCTTCCGTACCATCGGATGTCTCTGCCCGGACTTCGACTATGCGATCAAGTTCGCGGCAGTCATTATCACCCTTTTCGTCATTACTTCGGGTTATATCATCCAATACCAGAGCCAACAAGTGTGGTTGAGATGGATATTCTATGTCAATGCATTGGGCTTGGGCTTCGCGGCCATGATGATGAACGAGTTCAAGAGATTGACCATGCGGTGTACCAACGAGTCCTTGATACCATCGGGGCCGGGGTACGGCAATATCGGAAACCAAGTCTGCACTCTGCCGGGTTCGCGAGCAGGTTCGATCGAAGTATCGGGAACAGACTATGTCAAGACGGGATTTTCATACGATCCTGCAGACCTCTGGCGGAACTTTGGCATCATCGTTGTGCTGATTGCATTCTTCTTGTTCACGAACGTCCTGCTTGGGGAGACCATCAAGTATGGTGCCGGCGGCCGCACGGTTACTTTCTACGCCAAGGAAAACAAGGAGAGGAAAGTGTTGAATGAGAAGCTACAAGAGCGGAAGCGGAGAAGACAGACGAAGCAGGATGCTGGGGACAGCTCGGAGCTCAATATCACGTCGAAAGCCGTCCTGACTTGGGAGCGGCTGACATACGATGTGCCCACTCCCTCGGGTCAGTTGCGTCTGTTGAAAGATGTCTTTGGCTATATTCGTCCTGGGCAATTGACTGCTTTGATGGGCGCTAGCGGAGCCGGCAAGACGACTTTGCTCGATGTGCTGGCGGCCAGAAAGAACATCGGCGTCATCGGAGGAGACATTCTGGTCGATGGGGTAAAGCCAGGCATCGGCTTCCAGCGAGGTACCTCGTACGCCGAGCAGCTTGATGTCCACGAGTCGACCCAAACAGTACGAGAAGCACTCCGCTTCAGCGCCGACCTGCGGCAACCGTATGAGGTGGCCCAGGAGCAAAAGTATGCTTACGTTGAAGAAGTCCTCTGCCTGTTGGAGCTCGAGAATCTGGCGGACGCGATCATCGGCAGTCCCGAAAGCGGTCTTTCAGTGGAAGAACGCAAGCGAGTAACGATCGGCGTCGAACTAGCCGCCAAACCTCAACTCCTACTATTCTTGGACGAACCCACGTCCGGTCTTGATTCGCAATCCGCTTTCAACATTGTTCGGTTCCTTCGTAAACTCGCCGCTGCGGGACAGGCCATCCTCTGCACAATCCACCAACCGAATAGCGCCCTATTTGAGAATTTCGACCGACTCCTACTGCTGCAAAAGGGTGGCGAGACAGTATATTTCGGGGACATTGGAAAGGACGCACACGTGCTCCTAGGATACTTCCACAAGCATGGCGCCGATTGTCCTCCGGACGCGAACCCGGCGGAATGGATGCTCGACGCCATTGGAGCAGGGATCGCTCCTCGCATCGGGGACCGAGATTGGGGCGAGATCTGGCGCGAAAGTGAGGAACTTGCCACTACCAAAGCCGAAATCATTGAAATGAAAGCGACACGACAACGCGAAGTCGCGGGCGCACCCCAACTCGACGAGCGTGAATATGCTTCCCCCCTATGGCATCAGATCAAAGTCGTCTCGAAACGAACGCATCTTGCCTTCTGGCGGTCGCCGAACTATGGCTTCACGCGCCTGTTCAACCACGTCGCCATCGCGTTACTCTCCGGGCTTGCCTTCCTGCAGCTCGACGACAGTCGCTCCAGCCTGCAATACCGTGTCTTTGTCATTTTCCAAGTCACCATCATCCCGGCACTGATCCTTGCACAAGTGGAACCCATGTACGACCTCTCCCGCCTGATCTTCTATCGCGAGTCCGCGGCAAAGGCCTACTCTCAGTTCCCCTTTGCCTTTGCCATGGTCTGCGCCGAAATGCCGTACAGCCTGCTCTGCACACTGGGCTTCTTCATCCCGATCTACTACCTGCCTGGCTTCCAAAACGGGTCTTCCCGCGCCGGATACCAATTCTTCATGGTCCTCATTACCGAACTATTCTCCGTGACCATGGGCCAGATGATCGCGGCCATAACGCCCTCGAGCTTCATTTCCAGCCTGATCAACCCGTTCGTGGTCATCACGTTCGCGCTCTTCTGCGGCGTGACGATCCCTAAGCCGCAGATCCCGGGCTTCTGGCGCGCGTGGCTGTATCAACTCGACCCTTTCACGCGCCTCGTCTCCGGCATGGTCACTACGGAACTCCACGGCCTGCCTGTCGTGTGCAAGGCCGCGGAGCTGAACTCCTTCCCGGCCCCCAACGGCACGGATTGCGGTGAGTACATGCGCGACTTCTTCGCTGGGGGCGGACCAGGGTACTTGGTCAGCAATGTGAGTGATGTGTGTCGGTACTGCGCATTCAAAGTAGGGGATCAATTCTACGAGCCCCTGCAGCTGCATTTTGGGGATCGGTGGCGAGATCTGGGCATCTTCTCGGCTTTTATTGCGAGTAATTTGATCTTGTTATTTTTGGCGAGTCGGTATTTGAATTTCAACAGACGGTAGATCGAGACGAGAAAGGGGAGGATACAACGGATAGAGATGAGTGGAGGATGCTGGATGATGCAGAGAGATCAGGACGGATATGAGGGCAAGGGGTGGGAAGGTTATGGATGAGAGCAGGGTGTCAAGACACGGACGAGTTTGGTCGTAAACTGACCATGAGGTTGAGCTAGAATGGCACGACAAAAGTGGTCTTTGGGCAACCCTAGATTCTTCAATGTACACAATTTAACATGGTAATCTACATGGTCTTTTGCTGTCCCTCCAGGATGTACGGAGTAGCTCGAGGAGGGACAACCTCCGCGTTCGTGATGCCGAAAGAGGCTAGCTCATATTCCTGCATCATGGCAGCCACGTGATCGACATCATCGGCTCCACTGCCACAACCGGTTTTTGCTGCATTTTGCGTCTCCGCCTCTGGCCGAGCTTCATCCTTGTCGGGTCGCTGCGTGCACCAGCCGCCCCTGTCCTCCCGTGTCGTACTTGTCCCGCCAGTCATCACTCGTATTTAGGCGATGGGGCCCGCCTCGGACGGTCAGTCTTTGAAATTGTGGCTTGATGTGTGACGTCTTTTGCATTCGAGTTCGGCCGGCCTTCGACATGGTACATGGGAGATGAGGATGGGCGGAGGAAACAGCGTGCCAGCCACCCTTTCGAGAGGTCTATTTTACTGATCTGGTATTCGTAAGCTGTGTGCTCTTCCCTATCCTCTCTTCTGCCTTTCCGCGCGCCCCCGTTGTCTCCTGGCAGATCGTCCGCTGCGACCATCAATTGCGCTCCGCCCTTGCTTCTTCCGAAGCCGCTCACCCACAGTCATGGACAACGAGAAACAAGAGAATAAGGCACCGAAGGAGAAACCGCTCCATGAGTACGTTGCCGCGCCGCGAACCAGAATTGATGCTCCGTGCTCCCTGTACCCTGGCACGCTCACTAAACCTGTCGCAGGCTGCTCACCTCCTCACTCGTCGACATCTACGTCGGCCCGGACTCGACGCATTGGACGCTCCACGAAAGACTTCTGACTTACTATTCGCCTTTCTTCGCCTCCATTTTCTACGGCGACGACAAGACCGAAGAGAAGAAGTCCCGCGGAAACAAGTCTTATGGGCTCCCAGACGAGGATGATTACCCGTTTGAGCTCCTGGTGGGCTGGTTATACTCGAAATCCATCCGTCCTCCCCAGACCGAAAAAGACATAGGCCCTCTACTCGAGCTGTACCTGCTGTCGGAGAAATTCCAGATGGAGAAGCTCAGCCATGATGTGGTCGAAGTTGTGCGAGAGTTCTACCACACCACCTCCACATACCCTGGCCTACGCAGAGTCCAGTACATCTACGCCGAAACCGACGAAGACAACGAGATGCGCGAGATGATGGTCTCATCCATCGCCCGCCAGTTGACCACCGCCGACAAGATTCCATCACACTGGGCCTCTGCACTCAAGCGCAACGGGCAACTTGCCGTCGACATCATCCGCGCCATCCAGCAATGGCACATTGAAGAACGCAGCATACCGGACGTCCGAGATGGCAGCCAGTGCCGTGGCAGGCGCGCGAATGGCGGCATCTTCAGTGCGATCGAGCGAGCCACGGACTCACAAGAAACGCATGACACCACCGACACCAACCTGGGCGTCGAGAGTATCAACAGTGGACAGAGTGACACACCGAATGTCAAGAGCGACGCGGAAGAGTAAGTTTCGCCTGTCCGTGTACCACCAGTTCCGTTCAGTTCAGTCCAGCAAGATGAACACTTTTCGTCGTGCAACCCTCCCCTCCCTGCTTCAGGAGGAGTTCCTCCTCGCAAAACCAACAAAAAGGCAGAGCTTAAGCTGAGCACAAATCCCCGTGTACCAAAAGACCGCTATCTCGAGAGTCGACGCCGCGACCACCAAAGCCGCGAATCGATCCCCCAGACATACAGTATGAAGTCGAAGGCAGAGAAGAAAAGACCGAGCAGTTAGCATTGCCCGCCTCGGTCTCGGACTCGGATGCCAAACAGGCAACAAAAAGTGATTATCCACGGGCGTTGACGTTGACGGACGCATGGCGACTATCGAACGCGAATCGGGCGGAAAGCATGTTCTTGCTCTCGGCGTGGGCAGTGTACTTTATATACTACGTAGGGTATGCATTTGGAAAGGAAGCCGCTTGGGGGTAGCTATCTCGATAGGTTGTGCTTTTGGGCCACGAATGTTATTGCCTGGATTACTCGAAATATGTCCACTCTCTCTTGTTCGTGCAGACCGCTGTCCGAACGCAGCCAAAGCTTTGCGACGGCTGGGCTATGTGGTGTCTACCGCAGTGCGTTAGTACTATCTCACCGGGTCCATATCAGCAACCTCGATGATGAGTCCCGCCAGCGCTGGAGATGCCTTTTATGTTCTGCCTTGTCTAGTACATACCTATAGTTGGGAAACACGTGCAGGCACATAATACACGTGGGTCTCCCGCTCGGTACGAGTAGGAGAATGTGTGTTCCAACAGGGGTAGAGCATGAACGGTGACTACGGTACGCGATCGGTAGCTTCTACCGAGTGCATCCACGTCGCAGCCCCGGCTACCTAGTTACGGAAAGTACCTGTAGGATTTGGTGGATGTACGCAGCTGCTTACAGAAAGCAGTGGTTTGTGGATTTACGGGGTATAATTATTTCCTGGCCGTCGGCCACAGAACAGGGTGTTGAGAGGGTGTACTCCGTACGGTGCACGGCTGTTTCTGATGTGAGACACATGGTACGGTACAATGTACACGATACATGTCTCCTTTTCTATCTGCCGCTTCGTTTTGACCATAGGCTGCTATGGCCGTTTTTCTTGTTCATGTAATCTACCTGCTACATCAGCTTCCCTTTCCGTTGCCATGTGATTCATCCTTCGATTGTCCTAGAGCGTGATATGTTCCCGTCAGTCGCCACAATGGTCCGTGTTGACGACCGCAGCCATGGAGACACGCATGCGGTCCGTCCGACAAGTCCTGGCTGTCTAGTCTACTCTTACTCTACACATCAATGGCATCGACGACCACGCCCTTGACCCAATCGTACTGCATGACGCGGGCCACCTCCTGGGCGCTCTCGTGGCTGACGAGGGCGCTGACGAGGTACAAGCTGGCGTCGAGGCCGCTGACGGCACCCGCGGAGGTGATGACGCGCATGCCGCCCAGCTTCATGCTCTGGCGGCGCACGAGGTACTCCTTGCTGAGGTTGCTCTCGCGGCGGGCGAGACTGCCCTTGCGCGCGTTGCTGCCCTTGCGGTTCTTCTTGAACACGTACGGGTTCTCCTCGAGGTTCTCGCCCAGGTCGAACCGCGCGTTGTTGACCACGTACCGCTCCTCCATGACGTCGGTGCGTTCGCCCGCGTCCCGCGCCGCCGCGGCCTGGCACTCCTTCTCCAGCTTGATGTAGAAGTCCGGGTGCGTCGTGGCCGCCAGGCCCTGCAGCAGGCCCTGGTGCGCCAGGAACAGGCTCGCCGTGTCGATGGCCAGCAGGGTGCGCTCGCGGGCCGGGTCCGCCGTCTGGAGATCGGCGAACGCCCGGATGAGTGGGAGCGGCTCGGCCTCGGCCTTGACCATCTCCATGCATTTGTCTTTGCCGCCGGGGACCACGAGCACGTCGAACTCCCGGAGCCGCTTGTGCGCTTCTTTGAACGAGATGTGCGCCGTCAGCGTGACCCCTTGGGCGGTGAGGACTTCTTCTTGCGGGCCCGCAAAGGTAATGTCGAAGGCTTTGGTTTCTGTGGCAGGGATGCGTGTTAGTTTGAGGCGCTTGGAAGTTCTCTGTAGGGAGATGCATGAGGCGTCGTGTGTCATGTCGTGTGTCGTGTGATCCTGTTTGGGGAGGGACACCACTCTTTCCTTACCTGGGTTGTTAATGTCGTGTTGAGCGTGGGTGAGGACTTCGAGAGGGCCGGCAAAGTCAAGGAGATTCATGTTTTCGTGCATGGTGATCAGAACCTGGATTGGTTCGCTTTCTTCGCTCCGAATTGCACTCATCTTGCCGGCTGGTCAAGGGATGTGGATGTGGATGTGGATTTGGTGGAGGGTCACAGATCGAAGGGTTCTCGTAATGCGTGGGAGACGATTTGTTTGTGCGTAATCACGGGGCGGATAAATCGCTTCGGGGGATGTTTGTAGTGGTGATTTGTGCGATGTTTGGGTGAAGGTTTCGACAAAGGTGTGCGAAAGGTGGCCTCCTGCAGTTCAGCACAGCGAAGCGCAGCGCAGTCAGTGTCTGGCTTCTGCGGAGACCCCACGATTGAAGGCCAAACGTGGGGTAATTATCGACTAAGAGGTCACGAGATTCAGCGAGATTCAGCGAGATTCCAAACGTGACTGAGGGGCAGCGCCAACACGTGACCACCAAAAGCCCCCCGTGTCTGACACAGGCTCAACCCCTCAAAAGCGGCCTATCTTGGCTGTCTGACAGCATGTCTTGATTTTTCGTGTAGCGCACCAACTTCATTTTGTTTTGTCTCTGTGGACTCATGTCATGCAAAGTCTTCATACACACATCCGCCCATCTTCTTGCGTCTAACTGGAGAGCCAGATATAGTCTGGCTTCCACCAGCTTCATATGCCCTTGACCTCGAGTTGTTCGGACATGACGTTGGAGTCATCAAATACGAGAAATGCAGCAGCGCGACACCGGTAGACATCATACGTGGATGATTTTGTGACCAATCGACCTTCGGCTGAAGGCAGCACCTCTACAAGGATCTCGAGCCGGGGGAAAGGTAGGTCTGAAGAGTGCAGACATTGGTTCGAGACTCATGTTCAATCCCGGGACTCAAGTTGACCGCTTGTCCAAAGTCGCTGCGCGATCGCTGGGCACAAGTCCAGTCATCCGGACCGAGAGAGTCCAGAACCCGTCGGCAGGGGTGATTTTCAAATTCATGTGCTCTTTGACCAGTCACAGATACTTCGAGGCGACGCGCTTCGCACCCAGAGAACGCGTCCTCCTGCAGCCTCAGGCTTTCTTTTCCTCGGTGGATAGACGGCGTGATCACGCCTCACTAACCCTCGCATAACTCTGTCCCAGATCGTCGATGTGCAGGTCTTGCAACGACTCACGGCTCTCAGCTACCACCAGCCCATGTCGACGGAAAACCGCGGCATGCAAGTTGGAACAAAGACCCTCCGCTGCTCGTCGTTACGCTCACCCGAACCCCAGCATGATCTTGGACCACTCCCTGAACGCGACAATGGATGGGATGTAATTATTATCCGAGACGCCTGACACCCCAGGCCCTCTCCTCCTTTCTTGACTAGATATACCCAGCTTTGCAAATCGAAGCAGCCGATCGAGTCAAATTTCTCTGCGAGTGCCAATCTACCACGGTTCCAGCACTGCTCTTCGTTGGCGAGGTGCTGGCAACGGGTAACATTAAGAGCAAGCATTCCCGTGACACGCCCAGATATAGGGGTAGGGCTATAATAAGGATGTTTGGGAAGCGCTTGCCGAACTCAAAGGGGACCTGCAAAAAGCCGAGGAGGATGCATACTATTGGCAGGAGAAGTTCAAGAGGGGACGAGCACGATTCAAGTCATCACTTGCAGGGTTCAGACACAACCAGTCTATACTACAACAAGAATTACAGGAATCGGCAGCGAAGCGGGAGGCAGACCTGAAGATCGTGAACTTAATGCAGTTCCACTGGTCAGAGAACGAGCGAAAGGGTAACCATGCCGACAGGTTGGCCCAGGAGCGTGCCCAACTCCGGAGACAGCTGGCTCAATGTGAGCCAGAGCTTGAACAGCTGCGAGGCATTGCACAAGGACATGCAGCCCTACAGAACCGGTTCCACGATTTGGTAGCTCAGCTTCAGGGTCCTGACAAGGAGCCAGGATCGACCGACTCGTACGTATCCCCAGATCGCAACCCTACTTTGCAAACATTGGCAATATGGTGGGACTTGGGGCTAATTTCCAATGACTACAGGTCAACCAAAGTTGGTGATTTGAAGGGACGGTTGTGAAAGTCGGTCGAACTCTGCATTTATCGCTCTTGTCCCAATGTAGGACTCCCATTCCTCTGAATCACATCCAACAAGGACCTGATCGCCGTCTAGAACCCTGTCGAAGGTGCATCTATGCGCAAAGAAGGGACAACATGGTCAAAACTCGTCTTTTTAGCTGGCTCGGGGACGGTGTCGCTTTGGATGTTAAGAGCAATTCAACAACGATCCACGAGGCCGTAACTGCGATCCACGACGTGATGAATGCCATCCACGACGACTTCGTCCAGAGCCGAAGACGCCGCGATGACCAAGTCGATTTCGTTATCAAAGAAGAACTCGAGCATGAATTCTAGGCGAAGCTCGCCAGATGTTCGAGAAGCAGTGAGCCTCGGGTCCGGAGCCTTGAGGTAAGCGAAACTGTTCTGGGGTGTGGTTTTTTCAGGGCTCACACCTGATCCCATCCCTCCTTAAGCAACTAGTTTCAGCGTCACTATCAGAGCATTTCCGGGCGATGGGCAAGGAACTCCTCACATCGGGAAAAATGCTGGATATCAAAAGTAGTCTGCATCTCAGGCCGTCATGTAGCTATATAGCATGGTAGGGCATTGGATTCCAAGTCTCAAGCGAGCGGGGTACAATACTTAGATTGCAACAAAGCTGCCTTCAACAGGCGTCTTCCGCGGAGATATCTCTGAAATAGTCATCATGAGTGTCATATCAGCTCTGGTCAGTTAGTGGCGGAAAGGATAATCCATTCTGGCCGCCTTATTAGAATATGTAGATGACTTGTATGGGCCCGCTCCGCCATCTGTAATAAAGCTCTGACACTCAGGACACCACAGGACACTTGCCGCTTGCACTCCTCAGCCTTGATACCACCCTTGGATCTATATCAATTCGGCACTTACCTCATCAGGGGAGCGAACACGAGTTCCGACTACTGTGATAGGTTTGCTAGGACTTCCCCTTTGGTGTTTATAAGGCGAGCCGTCGACGCGGCCTGAACACTCAGCCTTCGATGCGCCCGCCTGATCCGCCCATTTTTGTCCTCACATTACAGGCCACCTGGAGATGTCGTCGCTCTTTGCCTCGCGGGCTATTCCTCCGCATCGTGACCGTTCGCGCAAGGTCGCTTGAACCTGCTTCCCAGCACAGAGGTCCGAAAAGAAAAACAGCATGGCGTCCGATGCGGCAGGGGCGGACCAAGCACATATAAGGGACTCCAACCCAATATCTGCATCATCCTTCAAGCAGATCATAGCATGACTCCACCGAGGCCGGGGATCTTGGATACATAAACTCAGCTTGAGCTCAAACGTCGACGCGTTGCCATAACTTCGATATAAATAACTGCTCGACTCTGGACCTGGGCAGTCTACATTCGACGGTGTGACATCTGCCCATCACCTCTGCTGACCGTTGCAGCCGTCATGTCCGGCAACAAACTCATCGTCATCCTAGGAAGTGGCCCAGGCATAGGCGTTGCAACCGGCGCCCTCTTCGCTTCAAAGGGCTTTGATGTCGCCTTGCTCTCTCGCAATGCCCAACGCTTGGACCAAGACGTCGCCAGGGTCCGAAAAGCAAACCCCGGCGTCAAAGTGCAAGCATATCCCGTCGATCTCGGCGATCACAACGCCCTAGCATTGGTTCTAGGGAAAGTAGAAACAGAATTCGGGCCTCCTGAAGTGGTATATTACAACGCCGCCAGAGTCGCGCCCTCAAAGATCGGGCAGACCGGTGCATATTTTGTGTTGGAGGACTTCAAGGTGTGTGGCACCGACGCCTGAGCAGGCCCTGTGTCTTTGCCTCTTTGCTGACTGGAGTAAATAGAGCATGACGCTTGGTCTGTGGGTCGCGGCGTCATGGGCATTACCGCATTTGACGACAGCGGCTGCAAAGGCACATTCTCACCCGTCATTCCTCTTCACCAACAGCGGATTGTGGGATCGCCCGCTGGCAGACTTTGCTTCCCTGTCATTGCAAAAGGCCGCGCAGTACAATCTCCTGTTGAGCCTCAGGCAAATGGTGGAGCCCAAGGGCGTCCACGTCGGCGGGGTCAACATCGGAGGTCTTGTCGATGAGGAAGATCCCGTCATGAACCCGAGGAATATTGCGCAAGCCTTGTTTGAGCTATACCAGCAAGACAAGCCTCATTGGCAGTGGGAGAGCAAAGTTGGCGACTGGGATGAGTTTCTCAAGAAGATAGGGGTCCAATCGATGTAATGATACAGTACGAGGACGAGCATGGAGGGGACGTCCAACCTCTGCAGGGACCGGCTTGTCTGCCAATACAGTACTTAAGGTACTGTAGTATCCAAACCGCCCGCAGCCTGTGAAGAGCGCGGGCGGTCTCCCGCTTTGCCCCAGACTCGCCAGTGCCAGGTGCCAGGCAGCGTCCCAAGCGGGTGCAAGCTCTCAGCACGTGGGGATGGCATCATGGGGCTCGCGGGGCTCGATTTCGGCTAAAATCATCATTGCTTATCCACCCACTGAACGGCCGTTGTTGAGGGGCAACAATCAAGTCATAACTAACTACTTGTAAACGAAGCGTTGGATCAAGCATGGCGCCGATGTGATCCAGCTTTGAAGTTCAGGCACAGCAAACTCGGAAATTGTTCTCCTTTCCTAGCGAAGTGTGGACTCGGTACTTGCTGTACACAGTACACCTTTTTCATTTTCTCCTCAGTTGCGAGTGCAGTGCCACCATTTGCTGCAATTTGGTTTGTTTGTTCTTCTTTGTATACCACATCCCCAGCTTGTGTTGTGGTTTAATTTCACGAACACCACCGCCACCACCACCACCACTGCCACCACCATGCGCATCCCCTACCTCCTCTCGCTCCTCCCCCTCCTCGTCGCAGCCGACAGTCAAGCGCCCCTCAAGGACAAAGCCGCCGGCTGGTTCGACAAGGCAAAGTCGTACGTCTCGAGCGCCGTCCCCTCCGCCATCCCCGTGCCGGAGATCCCCCACCCCATCGACGCCGGCGCCGCCAAAGTCGCGGAAAATGTCGTCGAGAAGATCAACGTCCGCAACTGGCAGCGCAAACTGTCGCCGAAGCTGGACGCGGAGGAGGAGTGGATGATCTACTTGACTGGCGGGAACAAGTCGTGTTACGGGAGATGCGGGCCCGTCAATACCGTGTGGAATGTATGTGCTGCTGCTGCTGCTGTCCTCTCTAACCACTGAGGTACCGCACCGTCTGGATGGTTGATTGACTAACTGACAACCACAGGAATCCGTACCTCTCCTCGCGGCGCTCTCGGCCTCACCGGGCTCCCGGCGCCTCAAACTCGGCCTCCTCGACTGCGAAAAGGACGAGGTCCTCTGCACGGCCTGGGCGTCCGGCGTCCCCGTGATCTACCACTTCATGGTCCCCAAGGCGGCAGCAGCTGCTGCGGATGCCTCGTCTGGACCTTCCACCGCCGACGCGCCCACCCCGCTGCACATTGTGCCCCTGAACCTGACGTCCACCGAGGTGAGCGACATTGTGTCCATCCCCTCGGCGAGCAAATCCCGGTACTTGGACTACGAGGAATATACCGGTCTGTTGCACCCGATTGACGGGCTGATGGCCAAATTCGGCCTGTTGCAGCCGTTCGGGTACTTCATGTGGGCGCTGGGCTCGGTGCCCGGGTGGGTGATGATGCTGGGCATCAGCTTTGTGAGCCGTCAGATCATGAGCCGGCGGATGGCCGGGTCGGGGGGCATTCCTGAGGCGGCGCCACAGGCGCAGGCGGCCCCGGCGCCGAGGGTTGCGCCTGCGACGGGGAGCCAACCTAGAGGGGGTGCTGGGGGCAGTGCGAAGAAGAGGAAGTGAGGGACAAAGTCACGATGAGAGGGAGCGACTGAAGCATGGCTCGGAAACAGAAGCAGGAGGGGGTCATTGTCTTGAATGTCCAACCCTCTTGGGTTGATATGTTTCGCGTTGTCTGCTATGAGCACAAAAGTGTCGCTAATTTGTTCATACTTGGAGCGTCTTCCTTTTGGAGACCCGGCTTGGCCACGAGATCTGCTTTCAGGCCAAAGCCGGGGAGTTGGCTGCCTAATACACAATTCAAGCTCAAATCGTTCCCTTTCTTTCACTGAGTTCGCTCCAAGCTACCCATGGTATCTCTCGCTTGACTCTGGGAATTGCGCACCCCTATCAGAAGTCCCAACCATAGCCTCCTCTCAAAGGACCTTCCTAAGGCGAGCTATTGAGTCCACTCTTGGCTGGTCCTTCTCTACCTCCGTGCGCATCCTCGCCGCCACCAGGTGTGATCTCCACCCCTAATTCGCTCTTCAGCAACTCACTCAGCGAACTCCCATCCCGCAGGTAAATCCACTTGCCGCCAGTAGACCCGTCGTCGCCGCCATCAACCGTGCTGTCTGCCTTGTGGTCTTGCGAGGAGGAGGGGATGACCCAGTCGAAGCGCTTCGGGCCGGAGATCGGGGAGGAGAGCCAGATCTGGCGGTTGGGAGGCTGTTTGTTGATCACATACGTGCCATGTTTGGGGTGAGTGATGGTGAGCACTCCGGCCTGTGGAACAGAAGAGGTGAGAAGGATTCAATACGACCTATACAAGCACATATCTGGGGCCGGTACTTGTACATACCGAGAATTCAGATTCCATTCCCTCGGTGTTGCGCTCTGACACATCTTCCAATGCCAAAACTAGAGTGTTCAGGTATTGATCTGCGAGCTCGTGGTACTCGCCGTCGCTGATCTGGGCTGCTCCCGCGCCAGGGCCATTTCCGTGAGTGGCTTCAGGCTTTGGTGGCTGAGGGTCGCTGCTGTCTGGTTGGAGGCCTTTGTGCCGGAGGGTGTGAGTGGAGAAGCTGGCTGCTTGTCTTGGAGTTTCTGCGGGCGACAGCACAGCGTAGCGGGAGGTTGTCGCGGGAAGGAGGCGGGAGGTGCTGAATGCGGTTGAAGCTGTTAATGGTCGGTTGAGCCTGCTTGCTCGCGCTGCGGAGCGGAGAAGTTGCCGGCTTGCCTTCATGGTCGCGGACCCTGCTGAGGCTGTCAGCAAGAGCAGGGGGACAAAAGAGTAGGCGTGACTGACAGGACGCTGTGATGACCTTCTGAAACTCAACCAAGCGCTGTAAGGAAGATGGCAAGTTGTGACGGTCAAACGACCATTGAGTGTCTGGTGTGAAGGGTGATTGACCACGGCCAATGACGTACAAAGGAATCGGTTCGGCAGAAGCAGGCTTGGAGCTCTGTGATTGGCGGAATGCTCGTGCTCGCAGAAGCATCACGCCCAGAAGAAGATATGGGGATGCTGTACACTGTGGAGAGTAATGGTTAATATACGCTTTCACGGTGACAAGCCTATTCAGTCGAGAGCGTGTGATGTTTGCTAGCCCTTTCGGCATCAAGACATCAGACCGAGAATGCAGCACTCTCAGTCAGCTACCTAGAATACAACCCATAACCACGCCAACATCTCAGAAACGCCATCAAGAGAATCAACCAAAGTGGAACTCCTTGAGAGATCCGAAAGTACAATCCTGGCCTGGCCAGCGCTTCCCTCATTTAGCTTTTCAAAGCAAAATCTTGACCACCATCGAGGCAGGTTCCAAGGGACCAGCATCTGGCAGCTCTATCTGTTCTGACCATTCTCCAGGCTTGCCAATGACAGAAAAATGCGTGCTTCTCAATTTGCAATGCACATTCTGTCACCCGGCTGCCTGTGTCCCTTGTGATGCAATCTCATCGTCGTGCCATCTTACTGCTGAGGAGCCTTCAAATGTGTTTACCACGCGGTACGTGTCCTCCAATCCTGATGATTTCGAGAGCTGCGGCGCAGACAGGCTGGCAGAATCATGGCTCCGTGCAGGTCTACCACAACAATCCTTGGCATGCCTCCAGCAGAAAATCACTGTTCTCGCTGCGTATGTCGGCGGCCTCCCGAGAATTCTTGGTGCTTGAAGCAGACAGGTGTGACATGGGTCCTGCCATGCTCACCTCCGGGGCCGGCGGGATGGTTTCCTCTGAACCTGGACCAATACCGTAATGACTTTTGTCTTCATGCTTTTTCCCATTAATTGACCTCGCTCGCCTTTGACTCGATGTAAAACCCCGCATCGGGCACTCGCTCCTGATGCACCTCCTGCTTCGTCAAAGGCTTGTCAACTTCCGAAACCGCGACCAGCTCTTTCACTTTCATAATTTGACCGGCGACGGAGGGCGTGACTGGGTGGAACACGGTTGCCATTCGTTTGCGCAGGCCGAGAGCTTTGAGCACATTGCCTGTCCGCGCTGGGAGGCCGATTGCGGAACGGATTAGGGTGATCCGAAAATAGGACATCGTTGTCGAACAATCGAAAACTCGGCGGTGTGGGACGAAGACTCGGGCTGAGAATTGGAACCTCTATGCAGCGGATGAGAGGGAGCTGTAGTTCTTGTAGCCTATGTCAGAGGCCTGGAGCTGGTATTCGGGGGTTTTAAGGTGAGAGCAGAACTACATAGAACGGAGTACGGAGTACATCACCGCGAGCTACAAGGTTATTTTGCAGCGATCCACTCAGCCTCGTCTTGGCGCCGCAAGGCTGGCAAACAACCAATTACGAACTCCGGAGCACCAGTCCTGGTTTATCCATGGTTACACAAGACTTGACTACAAACGTAACAAGGGCAGCATCATAGTATCTAGCATGAACGTTGCGCCGAGGACAGCGTCGTTATGAGGCCATTACGTCCGTTGAATACCGGCCAGTCCTGCCACCTGTATGTCTGTCACCCTGGCCAACTAAGCACCCTTGATCCATCATGAGGGTGTCGCTTTGGAACCGCTGTCGAATTAGCCCGCTCAGCATTTCCCTGCCACATCTTGAAAGATATTCAAGTCTGAAAGTGGATACTCATAGCATCCAGGTTCTATTATTGCCTGGGAATCTTACCATATTGAACTTTTGACCCGAGCCACAACAGCCAGGTGCACCACTCCTCGGGAATGGGTATATCAAGGGGCTCTCACCATGGAGTTACCATTCAATCGCATCCTTGAGAATATGGGATGTTCACTATCCCAGTCATAAGTTCCATCTGTCAAGTGGGTAAACGAAATCGGCACTCCGCACTAGCGTGCTTGACTCTGAAGGCCGGAGAATGGGCCGAGACCAAATCGAAATACAGTTGTAGGGGGGCGGTAAGAAGCTGAACAGTCTACTCTGCAGAAGCGAGCGCGTTGATCGAGCTACGAGTCCTCGGTACGCGACCCAAGCCAACAGTCTCCGGCGATTGGTCCACAGAGCTTCTACGGTTTAGAATTCAAGTCTAAGGTGCTTGTGCCAACCGCTGTGGAGTCGCTTAACGCTCTGATCGGCTGGTTTTCTATTACAGAGCTGTGCACGCCAAAAGTCGAGAACACCGGCCTCACAAGAGTTGTGAAGCGCTCAGCCAGCCATCTGAGGTTCGAACATACCAACACCACGCACTAACAAGATAACCAGTTGGGGGAGTTATCGGTAAGCATGTGCTCGGGCCTGGGAAAGTCAACAAGAGCCAAGCAGGAGCCAAGCAAGAGCCAACTGGTCGTTCTCAGCGCCGATCCAAACCAACTAAACCTCTTCAGAACCTCTTGCGAAAACCACAACGCTGGTCAACATCTCGACCCGGCTGTTTCTGTACTGTGGTGGCAATACGACGACAGATCCAGCCTCTGGATGCAGGAAGTCGTATCTCAAGTTCTGCGGCCGAGCTCTAACGGCCCACAGATCGCTTCTCTTCCAAGAATGAGTCGCCTTCGCCGGCCGAAGTTGGCTGGCTGAGGTCAAGTATCTACCGCTTTGGGGATCTCGGGAGTACGGACTCGACCTTGTCATGCCGCCCAAACCCAGGCATTCTGCCCAACGAGGTATGCAGACATCGCATTTGGCGGCATCCCCGACATGACTGTCCCGCATTGAAACGGTAAGACCACTCAGCTCGAAAGCTGAAGCAATCAACAGAGGCGTGAAGAAAGTTATATAACCTGCAGTGGACGATGCTGGACTCGCTAGATTCAGTTTCCTTCGTTCGGACATACGTGCCAGCGCTTGCTGAAGCCGCAGAGTCAGACACACCATTCGAGTGCCTGCCAACATGAAACTCTTATCCTTTCTCGTCATGCTCGCAGTAGGGTCTCCTGCCGATGCAGGAGCTTGTGACAGCGGGATCAATGCGGTCGCTGTGCCGTTGCTGAAGGCCTACCCTCCGGCACAGTCTTTCTGCAGCGCAAAATACCCGCTGCCAACCTCGACGGTAACAGCGAAGGTCAAGCGTCAGAATGGTCGATCAACGTCTACCACAACGACAAAATCAACGACCACGAAACCAGCGTTGAATCCAACAACCACCCCAAAGACTACTACAACGACTAAGGATGCCCAGGCTTCGCAATGGTCTTCCATTCTTTCACAAGCCGGCGCTGCCATTTCTACTTTCTGCTCCTGCATCGAGACACCAGTAACCAAGACGGTATGTGAATATTCCAAGCAAAGGACAAAATCTCGTCTTGGGATCTTGATTGGCTAAATGGCTTCAGGTAACTCCGACAACGACGACGACGACGTCGAGCAGCAGCAGCACCACCACCATCACCATACCCGTAAGCAATGCCCTTGGTTTCTCTCTTTGTCTACGAGCTGATTTGGAATAGACGACGACGCCATCAACAACCACCACTACCACCACGACCACTCCAACCTGCGTGCCATCGGGCGGTGTCTGCACCGGCAACAATCAGTGCTGCACTAGTCCTGTCTACCAATATTGCTTTGCAACAGCTGAAGGAGCCGTGGCAACTTGCGAGCCTCCGCCAGCAACCACACTCGATAGGCGAGCACTCCCCACCAATGCTGTCCGAAGAGGTGTCGGATACGGCGGAGCTATGGCTTAGGGAGCAGGACATAGGGGGGATGGGTTCGATTGGTGCTCTCAGTTGCCCAGATGCGCAAGCGGTCACAGCAAGCCATGGCACTGCTATTCTTGTCGTAGCTGAGTGATGTAGTTCTGCTCGAAGGCCGCGTCCGGTAATCTGCAGCCAGTATCAGGTGTCGAGCTTTCGCCGTTGAAAAACCACAACACTATCACCAGAACTGCCGGTTTGTGCCGACTGATTGGCCTTGCAAGCTCCAAAGCGCCCCGCGAATGGCTTATGGGACGCAAATTTGATAGCCCTGGCCGTTGTATCTGAAATCATTGGTAAGAAGCCCATTCAAGATCCGGAGCCAAACGTGCCGGGAGACCCGGCCAAATTAGCTGCGGGCGTTGTTGATATCATGAATGGCACGGCCATGCATGGGGGACACGAGGATCAGTCGCGGTTCCTGTGGCCGCAAGTCCTGCCTTTGAGGCTGATACGAGCGATGGTGTTGCAGTGTTGTAGCACACATGATCCAATATGTGTAGAGGTGACACCCACACTGGCTGGGAAATAGATATCCAGCTCTGCACAACAATATTCCCCGTCTCATGGACTGCTCGGGCGACTTTCCAGTGCGTAAGTAATTCAGGTCATCTACTGCACAAATCCGTGAGCTACATCTCATGGCGGAGGTATTGCGAAGCGTGGTCGAGCGAATGATTGGTGAAGCGCGTCTGACATCTCCAATACGAACGGCGCTTCACCAGAGACCAGTTCGACCGAGGACGCGGTCTCAGCATTTCGCCATACGTCCTCTACCGTCACCTCGCCCTCACTGCACTCCGAGCCGCAGGCCTCTCAGAACTGTCCCCACCGATGCATCTGGTGCACGGGCAGCCTGACAGTCTCTCTGGAGACTCACCGAGCTCCCGCCATAACCTCTGACACCCGATCACGAGCGTCAAATATGGCGACCAGGATCAGCTCGAATGGCACCGTGGGCATGCCGCGCATCCAAGACGTTCTTCGCACACCAGAGGATCTCGAGAAGATCGCAAGCTTGAAGGCCGAGATCAACCGCAAAAAGGCTGACGTGGACGCCAGACTAAGAGAAGGGCTACAAGATCATTTGGACACTACGCACAATGGCATGTCGACACTGTCTGAGGGCCAAAAGCTGGTCGGACAGATTAAAGAGGAGATGAAGACTATCTACGACCTCTGCGAGCAGGCGCAGGCAATCCGCAGGAATTTTCCTCAGTTGGACTACCTTGCCAAAGTCCATCGCAATTTCGAGGCCACCCGCGCAATGCAGGCGGGCTTGCAGACGTTTGCGGACGACTGTTACCAGGTTCAGAGGCTGCTAGAGGACGACGAGAACGACCTGTTTCACCAGCCGCATCTCCTTGATGCTTACATGCGTTTGACTCGCCTACGTGACTTCCGAGACGAAGCTCTGGACCAGATCCGCAGAGCCAGAGATACCAGCCTGGAAGGGGATCTGCTCAACCTCTTCGAACAGCTTGATAGCGTGGTCGATGCATTCGATGACCATATAGGCTTCATCTGCCTGAATCTCATTGAGATTGTTCAACGTTCTGATGACCCCAGCATTATCGTCCGCCTCGCTATTGTGCTTGCCTCCGAAGAGAAAAATGACGACCGGGTCAGAGCTCTACAGGACGCCCAAAAGGACCATCAAGACCTGGTCAGCAAATTCACATCATTCAATATTGGTCCCAAGCACATTCGTGGGTACAAGGAAAAGTTCATCAAAGCCATTGAGAACGTTGTCGAAGGTAAAATCATCCAGACGAAGCAGGAGTTCCAAGAGGATCCTTCCAAGCTCAAAAGCCACACGAAGTGGCTTGGTGAAGACCTTAACGCGGTCAAGCGAGGAATGCAGAACCTCTTCCCCAGAAAATGGAAGATTTTTAACACATACGTGGATATCTATCACAAGCAGATGCACGACTTCCTCATCTCTTTTGTAGAGGCGGAAGATCTGCGTCCGCCACAGATGCTGGCTATCGTCCACTTCGTTGAGGAGTACTACAGGAGAATGAAGAAATTAGGCATATCGGAATCACAGCTGAAGCCACATGTGCTCGACTCGCGAGAGGGCGAGCTCATCCGCGATTACAGAAACGTCATCACGAAAGCCCTCAATTCTTGGATCGACAGGATGTATGTGACCGACAGAAAGAACTTCATGTCGCGAGCGCCGGACGCCACCGAGCAAGACTCCGATGGACATTTGAGAACAAAGACACTTGGCGATATGTGGCGGATGCTGCACGAGCAAGCCGAAGCAGCAGGTGATTCCGAGCGCGAGGACGTCGTCGAAGGCGTCATGAGCGCCATGTTCAGTGCCCTGAAGTCTAGGCAACAGCAGTGGGAGAAACTGATCGACGAAGAGGTGGAGCGGTACAAGAACCCGACGGCCGAACAGCTTGAAAGTCTACAGCAACTCCAAGATTGGCTCCTGGCAATCGCGAACGATCAGATCGCCTGCGTAGATGACGCTGCGGGCGATGTGCTAGACGACCCCACAGCTCAGAAGGGATACTTGACACGGTTCAGAGAGGATTTTGTCAAGCTTCCTACCCCTCCATCTGCCAAATTCATGTCGACCAATGGCACGACGGAATTGGATGCTCTCCGAGATGGCTACGTCGACTTGGCTACTCACTGCATCAATCGCTTCGTGCAGCTGATTTTCCGAGTCGATTTCCGGACAATCATGACGGAACTATTCGTGCCGGGCAAGTGGTACGAACAATCTGCAATGCAGAGAATCACTACAACCTTCGACGACTACGTTGGAGACTACAACTCCGTGCTCCATCCCTCCCTGATCGACATCCTGATCGAGGAGCTGTCCGATGCTCTACTAGTGGGCTATCTTACCTCACTCCGGACCAATCGTGGCGTGAAGTTCAGAAGGGGTGAACCATTTGCCGCCAAGTTTCGAGACGATGTACTTGCTGCATTCGCCTTCTTTGAGAAATACCCAGACAGCTTCAACGAGACCATCAAACCCAAATGGAAAGCTGTGAACTATACCGTGCAACTGCTCGAAAGCGACAAGAACGAAGTTGTGCCAAAGTACGAACAGTTCAAACGGGAGTTCTGGGACCTGCAATTGAGCTGGGTGGAGGCTGTGTTAAAGACTCGTGACGACTGGGACCGTAGCATGGTCGCCGCGGTCAAACGAGCAGCGGCAAGCACATACGCCGAACGAGGCTTGGACACCGTCATGGGCAAAGTCAAGTGAACCAGCCATGTAGACGACAGCCAATTCTGGCGGCAGCTTTGCCCATCAGACATGACATTTCTCGCCTCCCAGGACAGCGGCCACCCTACCCGGTACGGAGGGTGGGATGTTGACTATGTCTTGGCTCTAGGGCGAAGCTCGCCACCAGTTTTCGTGGCAATGAAAGCCGACTTCGACACTCCAACCGCCCACTCCAAGTGGCTCGTCGGCGCCCTTTACCAATATGTAGTCTCGTGAAGGAGACTTGCAGGTTCCGGCAATGTCCATTAGCGAAGGTCTATCGAGGATGACCGGTCGAATCTGGCAGAGAACGGCGAAGATGCGGGGTCTGAGTGGTCGAGGAAGTGGACGTCGTTGACCGAAGAACTGCTGTGGCCGATGTGTGGAAGTGAAAGGAGTTGGATGATATATGAAAGGTCGACCACGTGTAGCAAAAGGGCGACATTTACTGGTCCGATGTCGCCTTTCGCCCAGTTATCGGGCGCATGCTGTCTCATACGAGGACTAGGCCTCCCAAGCATTACCAGCACGACCCAAGCAGCCGGCTTAGTGCCACAGCTATCTTGGCCGGCTCGGCGGAACACTTGGCGTACCTCTCTGTTCCGCTCCCCCTATCAACATGGTGCACGGACTATTCTTTCAAATCTCGACATGGTATGCTGCCTGGGCGTCTTGCCATGACGCCTTGACCACTGTTCGGCATCGGATGTTCTCTACACATGGGTGCCTGCCAGCGTACAATTCGTTCATTAAATGATTTCGGCCTAAGAGTGTGAAGATGAGCTCAAGATGCAGTTCGCTAATGCGCGAAAGCAGGCGCGAGTTGCGCGACTTTTTTCCCATTATTATATACCAGCGGACTCACGAACCCGATATTCGATCTGATGTGACTCTCTCATCCAACTTTCCCATCCCTTGTGAGACTGAGAGCTGTGGTCATCTGCGAATCCAGCCGCCACGATGGTGCTCCAAGCGCTTAAAGAGTCGTGGATTATGTTCACCCCTGTCGAGAAGAGGAACATTGCCATCTATATAGTCGGCATCATGCTGTACAAATTCGGACTTGAAGCGTTCAACGGTTCGATTGTCGCCCTTGCCACGAACAAGTACGACTACGAAGCATGGCTGACCGACTCGACCCCAAGGACCTTCGAGCGTGTCGGCTTGTTGACAGGTCTCAACCAGGCTTTCCAGTGCGTTGGTTCCATCCTGATTGCTCCCCTCATCAAGCGATGGCCCACGAAGCTCGTTCTCGCGTGCGCTGTTATGGTCTTCGGCGTCATGACGGCTATCCTGCTCATCGTGGATGCTGGCACCGGGGGTCGCTTCAAGCCCGACAATTGGGACGATAACCACGACGAAGACGATTTCGGCTACTACGGCAACTACAATGCCAATGGTATCATCCCCATCTACTGTGTCAGCGGCATCGCCTATGGCATGGTCGAGTTGATCCGCCGTGTCATCCCCAGAGATATCGTGGGTGGCAACGTCCAGAAGCTGCGACGCATGGACTCACTTGTGCACATCTTCTATGAAATCTCCGGCACGGCCGGTGCCTTCTGCACTGCTCTGGCGCTGATCCCGTCGTTCGGTAACAACTACTCCTTCATCATTACGCCCATCTTCTTCACCGCTGCCGCGTGCGTCTGGTTCTTCGTCACCAACCTCAACTACTCAAAGCCGCTGCAGGAGAAAGGCGGCAATTATCTCGTCGCAGTCGGGATGGGATTCTTTCTGTTCTTCGAGTCCATCTGGACTGGCTTCAAAATCATCTTTTCGTCCAGGAGATTCATCTGGCTGTTACCGGGCTACTCTTTCGCCCTGTATGGACATCGCTACCTCGAAAACGGTATTGCCCCCGCTGTTGCGAGGCGATATCTCGGAAACTCGGCCTGGAGTCAAATCAGTAAGTTTCATCCCTTCGAGTCTTGAGCAAACCCCGAACAGACGTCCCCAACCATGCTAGTCGCAAGCAGCTCCTGCTCCCAGTCCCCTCAACCTTACAGGCACTGACAACTGTCTCTAGTGGTTGGTGGCTCCAACTTCGGAGAGCTTCTCGGCGCGGGCTTCGTCTTTCTGTTCACAAACCTTGTGCAAACGCCCATGCCATGGCTCCGTCTGGACTCCCTCATGCTGCTGATTGTCTGGTACCTCCCGTACTGGTACCCCGTGCGTGGGGACGTCAACGAAGCATGGCGCGTCGCCGGCACCTTCATCCCCATCTCCTTCGGCTGGGCGGCCGGCGATGTCTCGCTCGCGGCATTCATCCAAGCCAGCCTTGCACGCCTGGAGGCCGAGAACACCGAAGTCAGCGCGCTCGGCGCGGTCATGGCCTTCCTGTACAGCACGTATATCGTCATCTACGCCGTCTGCTCGCCGCTCCTAGGCCGATACATCGACTCGGTGTACGCCAGCACGGGGGGCAGCGATGGCGGCGACATCCACCGTGCGATCAGAAACGTGGGCGGCGTGCAGTTCACGGTGCTCATGGCCGTGGTGCTGGCGTCGACGTTCATCCCCAAGGGCGCCCTGTCGTTCAACCCCAAGATGCTCAACGACGAGGTGCTGGATAAGGATCTGGACCACGATTCCGGCAGCGAGGCCGAGTTTGCCGGCATGAACGAGAAGGAACGCAGGCAGAGCATCGTGCAGATGAAGATGGACGAGCAGGCCGAGGGCCGCAGACAGTCCGTCACGAGAGTATCGGCTGATATCAACGACACGTTCTCCCCGGACATGCATAACATCCGGGAGGAGGATGGCGGGCTGGTGAAGTGATTGACGCACACGCACCGAGACGCCCGCCTTCCGCCCTGCCTGCCTGTCCACACGATTAATTCCAGCGCGTGGATGAGTCGTGGCCTTATATTGACCTCGTGGAAGATGTCGACCATGACCAAGGGAAACATCCAGGTCGGGTCGGGTCGGGTCAGGTCGATACCAAAGCTCCTTTGCCAGAATACGAATGCTGTCTGTTCTGTACTGTAGCTTATGAGGTACCGCGTTGCTGACATTCTTTTATTTGAGTACGGTGGTGGTGTGCCTGTCCTCCTTGTTCCTTAACTCTACACATGAAATGAGATGTCTCATCTTTTGTATCACTTGTATACTTTATTCTTCAGACTTCAAAATCCGGACCGAGTCGTCAGTCTCTTGTCACTATCAAGGAGAGGTCCCATAGCCTCATAGGGATTACCCGAAAGCACTGAATATCCGAGTACTTTCCGCTGGATTATTGGACCTCTTGGCTTATATGCTTGTTATGAACGTGGGGGCACGCGGTTTCATGACAGTCTTCCGCCTGCCTACAGTAGCTCTCTCCCTCTTTCCGTCTCTCGCTTGCCTGCCTGTCTGCCTAAATGCCACTCGGAACGACGGATAAAAGTCACCGTAGACTCTGGTAACCTTCTCTACCCTTAGAAATGATAAATTTCTAGAGACCGTCACTCCTGCTTCGATATGTTAAGACACTTGACTTTTGCCCAGCGAATATAACTTCGTTGGACCAGAAGTCAGGCAAAGTGAGAGCTGACAAAGGAAAACTCAATTTGCGCCTCTCTAGACAAGGGCGCTTTGAAAGCGTTCGACTGTCCGTCCTGCATGCTCATGAAAATGCGCGGGGAGGGGATCTGAAACACCACACAGATAGTGTCAGTACGGATGAGCGTTCTTGAGAAGGCTGCTTCTTCATTTCATCTGACTTCCGACTCTCCTGAGCCATTTATATAAATCGTTTAGTGCGAAGCAGAGGAGGAGCAAGTACCCAAGACAAAGTGCTGCCATACGTAATCGAACAGAGATAACAACAGATTTCGTTTTCTTTCTCTTTCACATTTGAATCGTCGAGAACCATTTGCTCATCAGCTACGAGCTGGGAATGAGAACAGCCACTTTGGCCAATTCAAGCGGTCCGGCGGTTGCCCGTGGACATTAGTGTAATCTTCTTCTTCTTGCCTTTCTTTTGCCGGCCTCCGCCACTCAAACTTGCCTCGACCATGGCCACAGCCTCGCCCTCATCCAGTAGGTCTTTTTCCCAGTCTTGAAGCCACCCGTCATCTACTTGTACAGTTGGAGCTGGCGCAGCCATCACGGGTGGTGTCGTCGGAGCCACTGCTGTGGTACCCCAAACGGTTCTGGGAGCATCGGGACTTGTACCAGGAGTGGCCAGGGTTGCAAACGCGGATTGGGCTCTGTTGTTGCCCCACGGAGGCGTTGTCGCTAGATTGGACTCTAAGCCTGGCGAAGAGCTGGCATGAGTTGATGGGTCGACCAGTGGTTGGAAATCAGTGTCGGTAAAGCTCTTGGTGCCGACACTGGGTCTACGTGGTCGTCTAGCGGCTGCCCAACGTTTGTCCTCCTCCTCTTTCTCTGCTCGTATTCTATCCCTCTCTTCTCGTGCTTCCTTTTCTGAATTCCTCTTCCTCCGTCGGGAAATCTCCTCTTTAAACTGTTCTAAGATGGCGGGACTGATGACATCTGTCCAGTCGCACTCCAGGAAACTCACTTCAAAGCCATACGGCAAATGAGCCATATATTTTGCTCGTTTGCGAAGGTCATCATCTATGACATGACCCGTTGAGATGTGCTCCACCCGTGGAAGGATGGTTGAAGGAAATGCCGAGAAGTCGCCGAAAGCAGCCTTGAGAATACGAATGTCCAGTGGTGAAAGGAAGAAATTTGGCAATGCATGGTAGAAGTAGAATGAATGAGCCAGAGGTCGAGGGGGGGCATGTCCAGGCCTGGGCGGGAGTGGGGCGGATTTCGCGGGAATGGCGATCGGACTGAGCGACATCTCTTGCAGAGCAGTGGTTAGGATAGAGTCCTGTTGCTGATCGGCTGCATCCCAGGACTCTGGCACTTCAGCTTGCTTCGTGCAGGCCGAAGTTGTCGGTCCCGCCGCAGGAGGGTTGCCCAAGCCCGACAATTTCTGCTTAAGATCTTCAATAGCTAGTACCGCTTTGCGCGTCCAGGTATTGTCGTCGCCAAACATTAGCTCGTCTTCCTTGCCCTGAGTGTCAAGGTCTGCAATCTCCTGGTCATATTGAGCAACCATGTAGTCTTCACCACCTTTCATGAAGCGTGCGTAGTCCATCATGCCGGCAACATGGAACCAAGGGATGTCGTCAGATCGCCCATAGCTCTCAGCAGTGTCACGGGGTAGGGCAAGTGTTGAGCCTGGCTCTCGCTTCAGCAGCTTCAGAAGTATATCGCCACCTTCTCTTAGCAGGCTCACGTCGTTGCCGTATATCCACCTAACGGGCCTGGTATCTGACATGTAAATGCTGTCCTCGCAAATGGCACACTTTTTCCACCTGGCTCGCTTCTCGGGAACAGGATTGGACTCGTCGGTCGAATGCATGTAGCGGATAAGACATGATAGGCAGTAGATGTGACCACACTTGGCCATTCGTGGGGCTACCGGAGTGGATAGACAGATCGGACAGCTTGTATCTTGAGTCTCGGCCGAGGCAAGGACTTGAAGGACGGCATCCCAGCTAACATAAATGTCTGCATCGACTGTCTGAGCATGATATTCTCGATCGGGTCGGACAATGAAGCGGTAGTTTGCGTGGACGTAGCGAGCCTTGTCAACGGCATGGTAGCCCGAGCCGAGTCCCCAGGTCCGATGGCGTGTTTGATTGTGACGGTGATTGTAGTGCTGAAGATGGTGTTGGGGCCGAGGAGGGAGGGTGAAGTTCATCAAGTGGGTAATCGACGTTTGTCCTTTTCTCGAGTTGACTGATCTCATGGCGTGTGTCTCATCCTCATCAATGAGCCGTGGCTTCTTTTGTTGCTTGTGCTGTTTCCGGAGGGGCTGGTTCCCGCGCGCCTGCGAAGTCTGACGCGTCAGAGCAGACGGCCCAGCACTTCCTGAGCCGAGGGTTCGTTTAGAAAAGGAGTTATCGGGGGCAGCTTGAGAGTAATTCGACGCTGACGAGGCCGGAGGAAGTTTGCTCGCGGGCTGGAGAGAGGTGGCGCTGGATGACATCGCTACTCTGGAGTGACTCGAATGTCTCCTCAAGTCCTGCAATAAAGCAGACAAGGGTCCTCGACAAGAAGCAAGAAAGAAAGCGTTGACTTGACAGACAATGTACTTGGCACTGAGGCGGACCACAATCACCCCAATGAAGGGGTGGTGAGAGGTGACTGAGAGGGAAACCAGCGACAACGATGTCGAGATGGCAACTCATGCTGTGACGGACGGAGGGGCAGCCGAATGACTCTAACTAAGCCCGATGCATGAGGTAAGCCTGCGAAGGAGATTTGGAGAAGCCGGGGCGCTCGACCGTCGCGCTTACTGGCTGGAATGGTGGTTAACAAACCCACTCGACCTGCGAAATCCGCCGAGTTTAGAAGACTGACTGCGCAATTGTTCGTGCTTGCCTTGGACGACTCAACCTCACATCGCATCACTCTACCTTTTTGGTCGCCTTGACAGAAAGGTGTTGCCTTCATCTCGCCACTGCCCTCCTGCTCCCTGGGCTGTTGCTCGGTGAGTCGATTGACTTCTCGTCGCCTTCGCCATCGTCCATCTTCCCCTGGGCGCAGCCGGTGGACAAGCCCTCTCGGTCTCTCACTTCCACCTCGCCATTTCTTCCCGCGGCTTCTTGATCATGGACCAACAGGGGTCGTCGGTTTAGGAGACCGAAGGTCAAAAGAGAGGGAGACGCGCCGCGTATCGACCATCCACATCATGTCCTGGCGAAGAAAGTCCTGAACGCGACTTTATCACAACCATGCAACCAAACCACCATCCCTATGGGCAACATGCCATGCCCATGCAGGCTCCTCAGAGGCGGCACGACGGCCCATATGCAGCCATTCCACCGCCCATGAGGCAGCATCACCAGTATCAGCCATACTATCAGCAACAAATGGCTCCTATGATGCCTCAGTATCCGCAGCAATACCAGCCCAACTGGTATGGATATCAACAACCACATATGCACCCCATGCATGCCCGGCCGCCATATTATCCCCAGCATAGCATGCCTCCACCTCCATATCCCGCCGCGGTCCCTCCTCCCGCTCCCCATCACGGCCCTCTGGTGGTATCGTCGCCGCAGCACGTTCCGCTTCCTCCCCGGCAAAGCCAGGGCGCTGCGCTTGTGCCGCAACAAAGCATCCCGACCGCTCCCTCGATGACCTCCAACCCAGTTCATACGCCGCCTTCTCCACCATTGAGCACATCGAGCACTGTGAACACAAGAAAAGAAACAATATCTCCTGCTGTCTCCCCTGCTCCACAACGGGTTCAAAGCCCGTCGATTGACGCACCTCAAGAACCGTTTCAGCCTCCTGTGCCATGGCTATCAGTCGAGGGGGAGGCCTTTCCCCCACGAGCTCCGCGACGGAGACGTCGAATTTTCCGGTCCCTTCTTGCATCGGAACCGGTTGTGTACCCCGTGGTGGAACAACCACCTTCACCACTTCCTGAGGCAGAGACACTACAAGATCCACAAGAGGCAGTGCCACAGGAATTGAACGCAGACATTTCTACGGAACAAACTTTCACACAGGCTTCTCAAGCCTCGACTCCTTTGCCTTCGGATGCTCCTTCGGATGCTGCTTCTACTCAGCCAACTACCCCTTCATCTGCGGCTCCTGCGTCTCTGTCGAAGACACCGACCCAACCCAAAGCTCGACCAGTAGGGCCTGTTATACCAGCCGTTCCTATCCTGCCTCCTAGCCCTTCTGCAGTCCGCCCTGCTCACCGTGACTCAGTCGTGTCCACACAATCAAGGCTATCTGAAACCGCGCAGCCACCTGTAGAAGTCACCGAGTCTAAGCCTACCTCTCCTGAAGCGGAAGTGACCAAGCAGAGCTCCGAGGTCACCGCACCAAACGTCTCTCCCGCCGCTCCGAAGTCTTGGGCAAATCTTTTCAAAACCAACGACTCGAGGGTCGGCTCGTCCGCCACGATACCCTCCCAGGCGGCGTCATCGATTTCTGGAACGGCGAAGAGCGAGACCCTGTCCGACGTGCTCAATGACATGAACGCCGTCGTCGAAGCACCATCCACTGTCTCTTTCCTGAAACCCCGTGGTCTTGTCAATACTGGCAATATGTGCTACATGAACTCTGTATTGCAAGTTCTCGTTTTCTGTCTGCCTTTCTACGATTTTATCGCCAAAGTCGCCGACAGAGCGCCACATACCTTCAAGAGCGACACGCCTTTGGTCGATGCGATCATCATGTTTATCCGAGAATATCCCATCATTTGCTCCGCCACCTCTGTCGAACAGCTGCGCCTGCGCTTGAAACCAGAAGACTACGAGAATTTTGGCGATAGTCTCATTCCGGAGTATGTCTATGCGGCGATCAAAGATCTGCCGCGGTTCCGGGAAATGCGAAGGGGCCATCAACAGGATGCTCAAGAGTTCCTTGGCTTCCTCCTGGAAGAATTGCACGAAGAGTGTGCTCGTGCGATGAGGTGTATCACAGCCTCGAGTTCCGGCAGAACGACGCCCGTGGGCAGCGTCTCGAACGTGTCTGACCACGCTGATGCTGAGGGTGGCTGGATGGAAGTTGGCCACAAGCAGAAAGCCGCTGTCACCCGGTCGTCTGGAATGCTTGCTGCTGAATCCCCTGTGACAAATATTTTTGGTGGCAAGCTTCGATCAGAGCTCAAGGTTTCAGGAAACAAGTTGTCCGTGACTCTAGAGCCATACTCACCACTTCAACTTGACATCGGCTCTCCTCAAGTCAACAACATCATTGACGCCCTCAAAGGACTGACACGACCAGAGAGCATGCAAGGTGATTTCCATACTCCAAGGGGTGTCAAGGCCACCGCAACCAAGCAAGTCTTCATTGAGACTTTGCCTCCTGTTCTGATCTTGCACTTGAAACGATTCCACTATGACAACACTACAAAACGTGCTGAAAAGATCTGGAAGCGTGTGGGCTACCCACTAGAGCTAGAAATCCCTAAGGAAGTCTTCCCCCTGCAAGTACGGAACAAATTCACAGCTCATGGTGGCCTGCCCAAATATCGTCTCACCGGAGTCATCTATCACCATGGCAAAAATGCTAACGGCGGACATTACACTGTTGATATCCGCCGGCAAGATGGCCGTGAATGGATTCGGATGGACGATACCTTGCTTCGCCGCATCAGAGCTGAAGATGTCGCCGAAGGTGGTAGCGAAGAAGATCCGAAAGTCCTGGCTGCAGCACTCGAGCGACACAAAGCTACTGGCAATCGATTTGACCAGTTCGAGCAGGAGGAGGAGGAAGACGAAGCGTCGGACAAGGCGTGGAGCCAAGTGAATGGCCATTCAAGGTCCAAGTCTACATTGAGCGCAGTCGTTAATGGAACTGTTACTCCCAAAGAGTCCTCTGGGAAAGATACGCCGAACGCCAAATATGCCGTCAAAGACAACAAGGTTGCATATCTGCTGTTCTATCAGCGGATACAGTAGCAGTGACGGGTTTACATCACGACAGAAGCTGCAAACTGCTCTCTATCGGCCTATTTTTCTTCAATCGAAATGGCCAGCAGCTTCGGGTTCTCACCATGACCTCCAGACGATGACAATTGACCTCGACTCAACTACCACCGTTCTTAATATCGTTACAGCGACTTTCTCGGAAAAAGTGAGCATTTGCTGAGGTCGGTTGGGGAGGAGTTTCGAAGACTTGAAAAGTTCACCCGTCGGGTCTGAGGAGCGATCTGAAATGCATAGCGGAGGAATGCTATGAGCCCAGCATGGATCGGCCTCCTTGAGCATCAACATATCATCTTTTATTTTTGCCCGTTCTCAAAGACCTCATGACCCTGTCCTAACGACCTTCACCTGTTTAAATTCACCTTGCTCAACGCCTCCTTCCTCAGCTGGCCACCTGACGTCGTCCTACAAGACGAAATATTATCGGGAGGAAGAAGACACAACATCTATTGGAGACTGATGAGAGGAGGGAGGGTGGTAGAAAGAGATAGTGCACTAATCCTGATGGCGGTGGCCATAACAACCTGTTGAATATACCTACGCCCTTCTCCGTGGCATTTGGAGCCTGTAATGATGCTGGCTGTCGTGACCTGTTGGCGGTAGCTCAGATGTCCATACTTTGCTGAGCACATCTTTCCTCAGGGGAAAGTGACAGCCTGTAGTCAATTGCGTCTAGCCAAGAGAAAGAACATGATCATATACCTTGACTATTCCTTGCCTCAGCTTCTCAGTACTTCCCCTCGCACGGCATTACCGACCTAACCATCCCAACTCTAGACGAGAAAGGACTTCGTAACATCAAGGTGACTGAGATCGGAATGATGTTCTCCGAACACAGTGAAATGAGGCCTTCAGCGGTGACTCGACCTCGCCTTGCCGATCACTTTCCCATTAACGGGGGTACCGAAGAGCACCGTATAACGTCCCTATGACGGGAAAAGATAGACTGTTCCACAATATGTAGTGCTCCATCGCCAGTGATCGCCACTGGTTTGAAAGTGGCTCGTACTCCACAACCGTGGATTCTGCGACTAGACCGGCTCCGGGAAAAGCGGTCATATCTGCAGTTAGAAGACCACATACAGGCTGCGAGGCTAGCTCAGCTAATGCTTGCATTCTCAACAAACGTGCAAAGGGAAGTGAAAACCTGAGCTGAGGCTCGAACTGCATGACTGTACATTGGTCTGTCGACGCTGGGGCTCTGTGTCGATTATTGGTTCTCTGGCTGGACTAGGAGAGTCTGCCCTCGTCTTGGAAGGAGTACACACACAGCGTCGGAGGCCGTAAAGATAGAAAGCTGTAAAGCTGTTTTCTCACAGGGCCCCAGCCTCCATTTAGCAGCCATTCCAGACCGGTCAAAATGAAGGAGGAGATGAGATGACAACCGGTGAACTGTCGATGTTCAGGAGTCGGCACGTCAAATGCAACGCAAACGGAGAGGTCCTCGAAGCAATCGTCAACTTCAAAACATTGAAATGGTAGAGCTTGCGACTGCGAGAAGGTGTGGAGGAGGCATAAGCGGGAATGCGCTGGAGGGAGAGTTTTGGCGGTTGTGACGAAGACCTGCCAAACGCCAAGATTTCATCCCAAAAGGGAATAGTCCACAGACAACTCCAAATTTCGCCGGCTCGACCATTCAATTGATCGAACATTTCGACCTCGACGACGACAACCTCATCTCCTCCAACAACCACCGCCCACGAGAAATTCAAGATGTCGAACCGTCCCACCGTCGGCATCCTCGGCGGAGATGGCTCCAGCACAGGAGAGACCCATCCTCTGCCTGCTGTTTTCAGCTCCCCAATCCGCCCTGATGTCGTCCAGTACGAGAATTCCCACTCGCATTCCGCCTGCAAAGCCAAGCAGGGAAAATTGAGCTGACGATGACCCCAGGACCGTTCACACCGGAATGGCGAAGAACAAGAGACAGGCATACGCTGTGAGCGAGAAGGCAGGCGAGCAGACCTCCGCCGAGTCATGGGGCACAGGTGCGTTGAGAGGAGAGAATCTCAAAAAAAATCTACGGGAATAAATCATCGAGGGCTGGACTCTGACATGAATATCCAGGTCGTGCTGTCGCACGTATCCCTCGTGTCTCGGGCGGTGGTACACACCGTGCCGGCCAGGCTGCCTTCGGCAATATGTGCAGAGAAGGTCGCATGTTCGCGCCCACCAAGGTCTGGAGAAAGTGGCATCAGAAGATCAACTTGGGCCAGAAGTACGCACACACGAGCCATCCCACCATGATGATTATAAGTCCTTCTCTACTAACAAATTTCTGCCAGGCGCTTCGCAACGGCCTCTGCCATCGCCGCCTCTTCCGTCCCCGCCCTCCTTCTCGCCCGCGGCCACCGCATCTCGACGGTCAGCGAAGTGCCCCTCGTCATCTCCAGCAAGATCTTCGAAGGTGCCGCGCTGGTCAAGACGTCTGCCGCCGCCGCCCTCTTGAAGGCTGTCGGCGCAGGCCCGGACATTGTCAAAGTGCAGAAGTCCCGCAAGCTCCGAGCCGGCAAGGGCAAGATGCGAGGTCGCCGACACCGACAGCGCCGCGGTCCCTTGGTCGTCTACAACCCGGAGACGGACGGCAAGGACCTGGTCCGCGCGTTCCGCAACATCCCCGGCGTGGAGACGTCGTCGGTGTTCGCGTTGAACTTGCTTCAACTCGCTCCCGGCGGTCACTTGGGCCGTTTCATCATCTGGACCTCTGCTGCATTCGCGGCGTTGGACACCATCTACGGGTCTACGACCGAACCCTCGGCGCTGAAGAAGGATTTCCTCCTGCCTAACAACGTCGTCTCGAACGCAGACATCACTCGTCTGATCAACAGCTCTGAGATCCAATCGGTGCTCAGAGAACCCAAGGGCTATGCCACTACCAAACGTACTGGTGTGCAGAAGAAGAACCCTCTCCGCAACAGACAGGTCCTGCTTCGTCTCAACCCTTATGCCGCGCAGTACACCAAGGACAAGATTGGTCAGAAGGGCGTTGAGCATGGCAAGCCGGAGCCCGTCAACGCCAAGTTCCATGAGACCTTGCACGAGAACTAGGGCTGGTGTTTCGGGAAAGTAGTGTGCTTTTTTCTCAGGAGTGGTTGATAGCTACGAGCGGTCTGACTGCATGCCATGGCGGCGAGGAGGACATGCACAAGTGGTCGCCTTTCCGAGCGGCGGTACCTGTAGTCTGGGTGAAGTCTCCTGGTGATGTCCTTTCCGATGCCCATGCCACGACCAGTCAGGAAATCAAAGACGTGAATCTTCCAATGAATGCCTCCCCTTGTGCTCCTGCGAATTATGGTGATGTCCTTGAGTGAGAGTGGTAGCAGAATCATCCCCGTGGCGTCCATTGGCAACCCCAGCACCATCCTGTGGGTGAGTCTCGACTCTCCACCACACCACAGCGCAACCATCATCGAATCTCGGATCACCCTTGCGCAACTGCTTGTCCTACATCAAAACGGCCCCGGGAGGGCAGGGGGACAAGCGTCTCTGCAGGAAGGTCCCAACGTGCTTCCGTGCGCTCTAGGTCGGTCCAAGGATATCGTCTACGGAAATAGATCCTATTGCCTCTCTTCTAGTTATCTCGTGAGAATGCTCTGTACGACTTTGCATTGCATGCATCTCACTTTCGTTTCAGCCCTCGTCCAGTTCAAAGGTGTGACTGCAAGGAACTGACCTTCCAGATCGTTCATATGATGAATCATCATCTGCATCCATCACAGCGGGACACAAGTCTCATTCACACGGACGGGCCGCGGAGAGAGTGGGACTTTCATATTGAGGCGTTGTCTGGACTTTGGTGAAAGGTAAGGTCCTCTCCAAGGGTGCTGGGTGGTTGGAAATGTTTTCCAGTCAAGTTCAAGCCTGTGTCTCACCATGTCGCTAAGCGAGGGGGGGATGTAAACATCTGAGTATCCGTTTTCGTAGTGCATTGACAGAAGTGGAAAGACGCCAGCCCCGATGCTCGAGGAAAGGATGTGCCCAAGTCGTGCTTTGCAGGTCACCAGGCGCGGGAATCGCGGGATGAAACTCAATGAACCATGCCGGTGATCAAGGCGTGAACTTCGGGTTCGTAATGGATCCTGGTGGAGCCTGTTCTACGCAGGAGATTTGGCCGTCCTTGCATGGGCTTTGGTCAGATCCATCTGTCGCGTGGACACCATCGGTGGAAAAGGCATCCAAAAGTCAATCTGTGGAAATGGTTTCCTGATGCTTCCCGTATGGGAGAGATGTCTCGAGGGCCAATAGCGAGGCTTTTGCCTTGCTCCGTCGATTTGCGCTAGGGCTCAGCCGTTGAAAGTCATGACAGATTAGGTTCCAGTTCTGGGCATTACGCCACTCCGGACCGTGTCGAGCTGATGGGCATCAACACAGGGATTCGACGATCGATGGTGATATGATGATGCTGTCGGTTTCGCACACAGATCAAGGCATGACCCCCTGGACAGGACGAGGTCTCGGCCCCTTTCCCGCATCGAGCTATATGCGTGGGCTGCCGCAAAAAAATGGTGGTATATCGGCTAGGTGTGGTTGTATTGGTGTGCAATGTGAGCGGGAGGTGGAATGGCCAAGGAGAGCCGCGGGTGTCGCGCCTTGACTGAACCTTCTTAAATGGAGCCTTGCACGATACTCCAGTCACACCGCTCGAGCAGCAGCAGGGAATCTACGAGTACTCAGTACCTCGTGTCACGGGTCCACCAGATCTGGTACTCGTACACCTGATGACTGACCCATGCTGGCTTGACCAATGATCCACACAATGTAGAAATGATGGACAAGCGCGGGCATAGACGGGCCAAAGCCCGCACGAATACGAGTACACAGTAATCAAGTGAGGTTGGGCTGGAGCGGCCACAGCGCAGCCAAGGGTCCTTCGTCGGCGGGCTTACTGGGTATACCACGATCGTGGATTGATAGGCCCGGGTAAGAGGTCGCATCTGATCGGGATCTTGCCCCGCCCACCCACGATGCTGGAAGTCTCGATAGCAATGATCTGGTTGGCAGCCGATGCCGCAAGTGTATCCCGGTCGCCATGCGGCCAGTCGTGGCTCTAGAACTTGCACTGTGACCTTGCTCCCAGGAGCGTGACCACTAAGATAGACTGGAAGAGAGGGCATTGCTCTAGAGCCCAGTGACACCTGCCGTCCTGAGTCGTATCATGGGCCTTGAAACGGATCTGGTGGCGCTACGGGCGTCAATCATGCCTCCCTGGATCTGGTGGCACCATTTGCCGTCTCCTTCGCTTCGAGAATTTTCATCCTCTATCATAGTCTAACAAGCTCTTGTGTAAACGAACCGTGAATGAGAATCGAGAGACTCGTGGATCCCTGAATTGCTAGATCTCTGCTGTCGAGGCCCAAAGGACTCTTCGAGACATATGGTAGGGGGGTAGAGCGAGAGTGGTGATTTGAGATGAACTTGGGCACGTTCAACATCAATGCCATGTCAACCCGAAGTGCGGCTAGCAGGGGTCGGCGGCAAAGAGAGCGGCTCATAGAGGCTTGCTCGCAGTCAGAAATATCAATGCAAGGACAAGGCCCCCGATAGGTACAGGGGTGGGACATGTTCATGAATTGGCTGTTCAGCCGCGGAACGCCTGCTCCCCTTGCCAGAGGGCGGATTGAAGGGCTCGTGCCTCTACTGTCCGACCACGACATCTCATTGAGAACTGACTGAGCGGCCGTCAACCGTGGCAGGAAGTCCCGTCTCTCGTACACAAGGTCGCACGGGTGGCCTTTCAGACCACAAGTCTCGGTACGAACCAATAGAAATTACAGTCTTAACTCAGCAGAGTCGCAGGAGCGACGCCGATGCAGAGGCGGGATTGAGGAGCGGATGGATGGCGGCACCAGCGCGACCATGTCTCGCTACGAGGGAAGAACGGCTACTGTACCATTGTGACAGGGTGGAAGAGCAGCCACGACGATGAAAGAGACCTCATGTGCCCTTCGGGGAGAAGGCAAGCAAGATAGCGAGACCGCGATAGTTGTTCCTCCACTTTCTGTAGCGAGAAGTAAAGCAAACACTACTCACAATTACGGTGACAGCGAGCAAGCTGGCTCCCCGATCTCCAGAGAGAATCAAAGAAAGGCAAGTGTGTTTCATGGCTTCTGAGCGCCCTCAAGCCAAACGTCGCGGCGAGTCTGTCCAGCCAGCCACTTGTTGCGTATTGCATCCAGCCTTTCCGCTTCGTACTCTATGCAGTGATAATGCGGTGTTGCTTCCCATGAGAGGTCCGCGCATACGCCTACAGGACTTCGCGATGTCACAGTCAAGGGCGGACTAAGCAGTATGCGGGCGTGGACTATCATCTTGGACCTGTCACAATGACAAGGATGTCAGCATGCAAGTCGACGAACGAGGCGAGGCTCTAGAGTCTACACACCCTAGCCTTCAGGGCACAGGCGTGACAGGCAAAGACAGCTCAGCAATCAGACGCCCGCCGTTACGCTAAAGGACACTGGTGCCCTGCATCTCTTCAGGTGATTGACAATTCCTGCTGCTTCCTATGCCGGCACTTGCTAAGGCAAGGCTAAAACTGGTCTCGGAGCGAGTATGGAGTACGAAAGGACAGGAGGATGGACCAGTCTCAATTCTGTTGTTTCGAGACACCTCATCTTTTTCGTCTACTCCATACACAGGATGTCCAGCCTGTTGATGTGTCGGAGTTGCCGACTCAGCCCAATGTCTCTTGCCCTTCGCTTTTCGCTTTGCATCGAAACAGGTACTGGCCCATGGGCCAAGCGTGGTAGTGCAGTTCTACGATTTGCTGGGGCACTCTATGATTGCACAGTCTCGAAGTCAGTGTTTATGCGGACGCGGCATAGAGTACTGCAGCTAGCTGGCTTGCCTGATCCGTATCTTGTGCAGAGTTCCGCTTACCAAAGACCCTCGACTTCTGAGACCCCATCAACGACCTCGATATCGTTGAGTGGCGAACAATGGGAATCTTCAGTGGCACTGTATCCTCGTGCAAATGCCACAGGACAGCGTCAACAGGAGAGGGCAGCTTGAAGCACGCACTTAGGCGCTTTAGGGACCAAGTGGCTCCCTTAAACTTTCTCGTCGGAGCATCTCAGGCCCCACAATCGTTCGTTCTCGGCCAACTTGATGCAGCTTGGCCCAAAATGCTGTCTGCCCTCGGCCAGCAGCATCCCAAAGAGAGTCTGTGGCTCTCCAATGGACCACCTTGGGCACAGGATCTATCGAATGAATTTCCCCCTGTTTGGCCGTTGGCACCATCTTCTCGCTTGAAGCAGTTCAGCATCTACTACGGAGTATGTACGTACACAGTCCCCGATAGTGACTCGCCTCCTCCCCTGGAGCAGAGTAGCAGTCGTGATGAACTTGGTTGTCGCACCCCAGAAGCCGAGTCCGAGCTAGTTCACGTCGGCCCCCTGTAATCCTCGACGAAGATTGACACGCTGCTTCGTAGTGGTGGCACGTTGACTACCACCGTGAACGTCTCTACGGCTCTCAGCTTTGTCCCTCTGAAAGACTGGTGTTGAAGGTGGCGATCGCCCGAACTCAGACTGTCGGCCGCTCGTGACAACAGCAAGAAGCAGGGCCCTTTGCTGATCCCGATATCTGATCTTAGACCAGAGATACTAGTGCCCACCGCCGGCTGATGTCCCGAAAAAGAGCACCGGATGAAATGATGTGTCACTCCCTGTTAGAGCGAAGTTAGTCACCACTACCGCCAGCCACAGACGCAAGCATCCTCGAAGTCTCAAACAATTGCTCGAACATGGTGGTCTCAGCAGCAAATCCCCTGAGATTTGCATGGCCTCCTTCAGCTTGACAATGTGGCCAGTCGTGCCAGCGTTTTCACACTTCGTGCACGGCGGTTCTGGTACTTCCGGGGTTGGATCGGGCCTCCTCTGGATCAACCCATCATCCGAGACCCCTTGTCCAAGAGCCAGCACTAAGCATGCAGCAGGATGCATCTGGAAAGATGTGCAGGTAGCTCGGAAACTGCTTTTGTGACCTGTCACATTCTCCCCCAGAAAAGTCTAAGCAGTTGTGATGATCAAGGCTATGGTCAATCCCTGCAAAATCCGGCTTGGTACGTGCGCGCCGTTTTCCTCAATCGAACTGAATAATCTCCATCCAGGAGGCACTGCACCTCCTCTGAGTCTCAAACGGCGTAGAGAACAGGATCCCTTGACTCTGTGCCGAGATTTTCGGCTTCGGAGAGTGCTAGCCTGTTTTCTAGCGAGCGAGGCCATGCAGAACTGCCGCTCGTGGGCGGTCCAGGGACACGACGATACCGCGCCAGCTGCAGTCATTGGTCCCGGAGCTCGCATGCTGCAGAGCTACTGATGCCGCCGCCGGGACTCGAGGCGAATCTAACTCGTCAAGCGCGAGGGCTTCAAGCCCGGGGAAGCCCCTCCGAACACTTTCCCATCTGCAACCAGCTCGGCACCGCCTGAGGAGAGCGCAGTTCTGATCATGGAGAGATACGCAAGCTTGTGCCCTTTCGGTGCTCAAGTGAACAGATCGCTGTCCGCGATACCTTTCTGAGGTGCCAGACCCATTGACCAAACACTGCGCAAGTACGAAAGCCACCCACAATCAATCATTCAAGTCGGCTGATCCTCAGCTGCACAATTATGTCCTATCGAGCGCTCAGTCCGCTTGGCACTTCGGCACAGTGATGCCATCGACCGATCTTGCGCGGAGTCCGGGAGTTGAAGACCACACGAGCTGAAACGCGGGAGTCACCTCCGAAAACAATACAGACAGGCATCCTCTAAAGGCCAACCTCCAGAACTGTTTAGTCTGATCGCCGAAACCTGGCTCTGTCTATCTGTCTCCTCCTCAGGCAGGTCCTACTTTTCCTGAAGGAGGGAGTGACGGGGCTGCGGCTCCTCACGTTGTTCTTTCTCGTGTCGCGGTTCTCAGATCCTGCCAGAACGGATGAAGGGCAGGGGAACTCGCACAGGCTGGAGTGATGTCCCGTGTATTAGCCGACGTAGACACTCGTGATTGCAAGCATGTCGAGCTGAGAAGGACATGGAAGTTGCTGCACGAAGCCCCTTGACGCTGCTCACGGGTGGTTCACTTCTGTGGGTCGGTGCCTGCCGATACCAATCGCCTGTCATCAAAATGTGTGAAAGCAACAGCATCCTATTTTGAATCCAGAGAGGCAAGTTCCGCCAGGCCACCGAAGTGCCTGCGAGGCTTGGATTTCGAGCCACGCCAGGGAAGCTGGTGCCGCGACGACCTCGTATTCCCCGGTCACAGCAGGCCACTAGGCGTCTCAAGGGCGGTAGTCGTGCCGGTCCAGCCGCAGGACCCCCTCCAGGGACAGTGCCGATCCCCGGCCTGGCATCCCCTAGCTCAAACATTTGCCGTGGACTGATAGATTCTGGAATAGCTTCAAGCCGAGCGTCACCCCCTCATTTGACAGCAAGCTCTCCTTGGACAGCAGTTCGCTCGTAAAAGTCAATCCAACCACAGGGGGAACACTCTCCACTTGACGCGGATGCCATGTGGCTTTGGCAGCATGCCAGACTTTTTGACGTTTGCAACTCAAACACGATTGCGATTGTCTTATGACTCCTGTTTAAGCTACAGGGACGGGTCGTCCGCTTGGAATGATGGGTATTTCCGAGGAATTTGCTGAGGCTCGATTCCCATCGGCATGACTACTACCGACGGTCACACACGAGCGCTCGCATACCTGAGTGGTGGACGGTCGCGGTTGGCGGGTGAAGAGACTCCTAGTCCCAGCCATCAAGGTTGGGCGAGTGCTGTGTCTTGGCTTGGATTGGATGGCTCGTTTACCCAGCCGTGAAGCGGGATGCTGGTGTTGCAGGACCACTACTCCGGACGGGCTGGACACGCCCAAGCACAGTGCCCACCTGTATTGTGGTTGAATAAATTACGCAATCATGGTTCAAGATGAGGGCTAGATGAGGGCACTCAGAGGGTGTACGAGAGTCAGATGACCAACGCGTCCCGCCCTGCCAGAACCCAGTACTGGGTATATCTGAGATTCTCCCTGATGCGCTCTCTGCGGAGGATCTTCGACCACACTCCGCGGTCGAGAGCTATTTAGGGGGCACTTCACACAGCCAAGTTGAACACGTAGTGTGTGTTTTCCAAAGTCTCGGCATCACCATGCTAAAGACTCTGGTGACGGCAAATCTCGATTTATTTCCTCGCTGCTCGACATCAGTGGTTGCTGGCCACAGCGGTAATGGGAGCGGACACTGCGCCGCCGAAGCTGCTCAGTCTCGATGATTCGTGCACATCCTGTGGCTACGCACTATCTAGATCCTGAGAGCCAGGCTTCGACTTCCGATTTGCTTCGTGTTTGCTTGATGCAGCCATGGTGGCGCGTTGGCGACCCCTGCTGCAGTAACTCGTCCTTGCTCTGGCCAGCTCGGCCTTGGGTTCGTTATTCCGGGAGATGACCAACCGGCCTTCATCCTGTTGCTCTGCTTCTTTGTACCTCCCGAGCCAAACCGGCAGAAAGGGGTATTCCAATCAATATCATAGTCATCATCTATTGCTTGCGCACGCACAGCACACTGCGGTCACACTCCAACAGGGAGTCCTATTCAGCTGGCGGCGGCAGGCAGTGGTGATCTGGACGTATTGTTTCGAATGCCCATTAGCTGCGCACCATTGCCCAGAGCAACGATCCTCGCCTGCTCTTTTGGTTCCGTAGCTACACACAACACGATGTGCTGGCGGTGTCTGCGCGCGAAACCGTCGCAGGTCACCGTTGCTCAGGTGTGCGCCCTCAAGCCTGCAGAGTCCAGACCGTGGTTTTGTGAGGGTGTTTAGCTTGCAGTCCGGCCGTCTCGTTCTTCCCGCGCGAGCATCGGGTGATTCCCCAACACGCCATTTCTGCGTGCACAGTCCACAGTAGTGCCAACAATTTCTGGCTCAACCACGGAACTCGCCCTCCGGGGCAAGCCTAGGGGCCTCTAGGGGCGTCTTGTCTCTCCCAAGAAATTTTTCGGGCTTCAGCGTCACCCTGGGCTCAAGGCTCTGCAGCTCCCATGCATGACTTCCTCTTCGCCGCCTTTGTGGCACCTGCGTTGGTACCTGTCATCACTCCACCTTTTCCATCCTTGTCACTGCACACTCCGTCTTGTCTCTTACCCTTGCACCGTCTCCACCGAAGCGCGAACCTTGCTCGTATTCCCTGCGGTGCGATGGTTCCACCTGCGTCCAGGATGCGCCCCAGCATTCCCACCACGCCGTCCACGATCCTTGCTTCTTAGCGCTCGGTGATCCTGGCAAGCGATCAGCAAGGGTCAAGATGGCATGCGTGCGGTCACTTTGGGCTGGCTCCGGGCTACGCAGTCATATGCGAACCCACGAGGCCGCCAACCCCATTGAGTCGGACCATCCAAGCCAGGCGCCATGCCATTCAATCACCTCAACAATTGGTCTTGAACGCCAGGACGGGCCCTCCCACATGACTGTTGACGCAAAAGACATCTTCGCACGGCCCGCCTTGAATCTCATCTGATCTTACATCGTTCTCCGACTGAATTCATTTAGATACCACAAACCCCTCACCCGCGCTTACCTCGCATGCCACGGGCTTACGCTGGATTGAGCCTTCAGTCATTCATTCTCCACTTCTCTCTACCTGATCCTGCCCGAGGCCATGTCCTGAGGCATAGGAAGGGAAACGTTGCACCGTCCAGGCTTGCACATAACAGCAACACCACATCAACAGATCCGACTCACTACTGGCTGGGAATCTTTCACGAATCCATTGGAGAACGGGGGAAACACTGCGGTGAACTCTGGTCGGCTTGAACTCTGCCAAACCAAGGGTCTATATGCCCAAGTACAGCGAACGTTACATGACCGAGGATTCAGGGTAACCCTGGATGTAAAGTCAAGGCTTCAACACCTCGACCTTTCGACTGCAGTGTGACACTGACGGTCTTCAAGCGGTTCTCATGCCATGCAGCCGAGCCCGAAACTTCATTTGTGCGGAGTTTTGAAGAACCACGACAACGAGGCAGCTGCGAGGAGCAACCGTTGGCCGCGTGACGAACACCTGCTACGCGGTCAAGCGTCGTCGTAACGGGCCATTTGGACCTCGACTTCTGACGCCCACGTCGGACCACGTTCTACGACATTCAATCAGCGAGAGAGTTGCTTGGTAACACCTTACCCGACGCCGTCCTGGACGCCGTGGAAAGTGTGTCAATGGCAACAGGCGTCGTGCTGCCTCGAGAACCCCGAGTCGACGCGTGGCACGATACCGAGCACAAACTAGGCCTTTGTCCCACTTTGAACGAATCCTCACGCCTATTTTCTGGCTCAATGGCTCGGCCGCCACCAGGCGCCGAGCCAACAGAGGATACGTTCTCACGCAGACAGAGTTTACCGCCTCTCAGTCAATTTCTGTCCGATGCTGGACATCCAGACATATTTCCACAGACCAGGTCTCAACAGACTCGACCGGAACCATCATTGGCCAGCCACGCGTCACTCAATAACTATGACGCGCCGAACAACTCCTTCAGACCCTCCGACAGACATCGGGGACCACCTACTGATCCATTGCTGCCACCGCGAAATGGCCACCACGAGGCGCACAATGGACACACCTGGTGCTACCCGTCCACGAGTCCGCTGGGGACTCACTCAGCTGCGCCTGGAACCATGACAACAGCTCAATCGCCCGATCGCATACCGAGGCCTGTGGTCGTACGGGAAGAAATCGTTCCCGGCAGAGGCGTCTGCTACGTCTATGACGACGGTACAAGACTACAGAAGTCCAGCAATACCGACGCCGTCAACCCAAAATGGGGCACAACTAAAGCTGGCAAACCGAGAAAACGCCTTGGGCAAGCCTGCAATACCTGTCGCGAGAAGAAAATCAAGTGTGATCCCAGTACCCCCAAGTGCATCCAGTGCCAGAAGTTTAGCCGGGAATGCAAATTCGACACAGGGTACACTCCTCTCCCCCGTCCTCATAGAATGAAGCTGACTTGTCTTAAGCCCACGGCCCACACCAAGACCCTCCGACCAACTACCATCGATGCCCACAACCTCGCCGTTGATGGCCAATGCTTATATTCAGAACGAGTCCTCCTCTCGTCGAGGTTCGACAGCTTCCGCAGACCCATTACTTCAGGACCATCCTTCCTGTCGAGCAGCACCGAGATCCTCAATACAGATCGAAAGCCTGCTGTCTCCGGCTTCGCGCGACGACGATAGTCGTGACGAAAGCCCCGACAATCGACCACCAGCGAAGAAGCTTCGGATGTCATTGTCCCCTCACCCTGCGTCCGATGGTTGGCCGGCGGAGAGTGTAGGGTCCGAGTCTTGGAGTGGCTCTGTCGAATCGCCGTCAACCATCCCTAAGTTCAGTTGGGCAGCTGATCCTTACGAGGTTGACCGCGAGATGACTCTTTACTACGCGAACAAGTACTTCAATCACGTCGATGGTGCGACAACGTGCATCCTGCCAAGGAAAGGGTTCTTGCGATGGGTCAAAGAGTGCACAACGAAGACATCGATGGAAAAGATGCTGCTCTACGCGGTGCTGGCCATGGGAACCGTCTTCTCACACCATGCTGGGACCACACACCACCAGGATCTATTCATCGACATTGTGAACAATGCCGTCCTGGAGACTGGAAATACCTTCACCCTGCAACTGGTGCAAACAAAGCTGATATTGGGTCTCTTCGCCTTCTCCCAAGGCCAGAATAACCGTGCATGGGACTTCTGCGGCTCGGCGCTGCGAATTGCTTTGGGCCTTCAGTATCACACCGAAGAAGGTGTGGCTTCCGTCGACGCGAAGACGGGTTTGGAATTTGGCTTGAATTATGCCACGCTGATGGAGTGTAGGCGCAGAGCATTCTGGGCAGCATACATCATGGACTGTTTCAACGCTTGCTGCTCCATGCCTATCACGTCGGTCAGTCGGGCTGAATGTCATCTACGCCTGCCATGCTCACAACCAGCCTATCAAAGGGGTGAGATCCCAACGACGCCTTTCAGTCTTTCCACCGAGCCAGATGAGCATTCGGCGAGCGGCGACAACATCGCCCAAGTCGGGGTGCTTGGGTATCTCGTAGAGGTTGCCACCATCTTCAAAGAGGTAATGCGTAGGATCTCCAAGAACAAACCAGAGGCGTCCGAGGGAGATCGGCTGTCCATGGAAGCATTTCAGAAGGACGCATTGCGGCGACTCGATGCATGGGATCCTTGGATGAGGAAGCACTTGCATCAGGTCCGAGATGGTAGAGAGCCCGTCAATGGCTTACACATCCTCTATCACTACACTGCAATGCTACTGCACCGCCACATGCGCTACTCGGAAGCCAGCAAAGTACAGATTGTTGAAAACGTGCGGGGCGCGTTTAAGCATGCTCGACTGATGATGGTAATGGTGCAGGAGTTGAGCAATCACGAAGAGAAGGAGACTCCGTCGTTCCGATTCGCAACGCTGAGTCCTTTTAGCGGCTATGCCATTACGGCAGCACTGGACGTCATCACTGCGGCCGGCACCATGGCGGACCTGATGGATCAGAAGAGCCGAATCATGTCCTTGCTATCAAGTGGAATCGAGGCTCTGGAGGGCTTGGCGGACTTTTGGGAGAGCGCTCGTCGACAGCGGGAAATGATCAAGAAGAGATTCGGGGTTCTCTTGGTCGCAACGAATAAGGCTTGCGACTTCAATGGAGCATTCTACTTCGGGGAGTCAATGCAAAGTCCATTCGACCTGGACCAAGACATTGTCTACGGGCTGCCACGCCCACAATATCTTGAGGCATTGGGATGGGATGATAGGATTCATCGCGACGAGGACTTTCACCAGCTTGACAAGCCGGCGGAGACGACGACGAGCAGGTGCTCATGACGGCCGCAGATATCATGGGTAATGAAAAACGAACAAACGAGATTTATGAAGAGCGAGCACAGGCACAGGCACGGGCAGAGTAATGATCATTGTACAGGCAGGACGGAAGGCCCACAGAAACATTCAGATGCAGGGGGAAGACTTCAATCTGACTTTATACCCACCGAGAGATTTGACGGTCAACAGTACAAAAGCTGGGCGGTATCGAGCACGTTACACGAGTCCTGTCAAGGTGCGGGTGGGCCGGTCTATATAACCTTACAAGAGCGGAACCTAATCTTATTTTCTCATCTCTCCCATTTTGACCTTCTGAGAGGCAGGCAATCGAGATTGCGGGAGCGTCAAACGTGTAAGATAGTGCAGAGTCCGCAGCTTGGACAGCATGGAGCGAAAGCTCAGCCTCGGGTCTTTCGGTTTTGTCGAGGTTGCAAGGCCTGCAATACGGGGGAAGAGCCGCCTAGCCACTGACGTCATCGCACACCAGCCACGACTGCCTAGGCCATGCTTCGAGTCCTGTATGACCTAGAGGTCTAGGGATACCCAATACTATTGAGACCCTTAACTGTTACCCTCTGCCTATCGCCTTAGGCCGTCCCTAACAGTAAGACTATGAAATGACCGTGTATATATATTCACGAGTGCTCAGCGTGATCAGCGGTGCTCAGCGATGCTCAGTATTGAGCACACTGATCACCACTGAGCGCAACTGAGCACCTTTCCACGTGATTCTTCAGCCTTGCCGACGAGGCTGTTTCTTTGGCTAAGTTGCCATGTGGTCATGTGGTATATGACGGCCGCAGGTCGGGTCGTAACACTAGGTAAATGTTGTTTCAAAACATAGTACCGGCCGTAGTTCTCCTCAAAACGGCTCTCTGCCGATATTCAGCAAGCGTGTGCATATAGAAAAAGCTCGGTTTTAGTCCGTATACTTTTTCAAAAAGGCCAGCACCTTTTCGGGGTGGCGGCCGAACCAGTTGTAGCCGTCTTCGAAGCGTTTTGTCGTGCCTTCAATCCAGTACAGTTCCTTGTCGCGGCTGGCCAGAGCGTCGAAAGTGCTCTGGGCGTCGGACGGGTTCTCGATGATGGCGTCGTCGTGGACCTGCCACATGAGAATGGGGAGTTTAACATTAGGCGCCCACAGCTTGCCGGACATGTCGGCGGCGGGGAAGCCTCCCAGCTTGAGGAGTTCCAAATCGATGAGTTCCTGGTACTGGCTAATACCCTGGGCGCCGGACAGCTTAGAAAACACTGCCGACATGTTGGGAACGAGGGGGCTACACATGCAGCGAATATCGTCAAAAAGCTCGGGCCGCTTGGTAATGGCCGCATATTGAGAGACACCACCCAGGCACTGACTGAACAAGGCCTTTTTCATGCGGCCGAGGCGAGGGTGTATGTCGACAAAGCGCTTTACGCCGACGCAGTCGCGCCACTCCCACTGACCGATACCGGACACTCCACCGTTGGCCGCGCCGCTCTGACCGTGATTGCGAAAGTCGTACGTCAAGACATTGTAGCCTGCGTCGGTCAGGTGTTTGTACTGGACGACAAAGTCAATCTCGACGGGCTCGATAAACTCGCTCCACGGCGGGCCCATGTGACCTGGATAGCCGGCCCGGCACATGGGCAACGCGTGGTTGAAAATGACCAGCCGGTCACTCTCGCCGCCACGAGCAGGGATATACCACGCCTCGAGGGGTGTCCCATCATCCGACTGAATGGAAAGGTCATACCACCCCTCCATGCCGTACTCGTCCGGGTTCTTAAAGATGAAGCTGCGTGGCATCTTGACCATGCCTGCCAGCGCCTTGACCTTGGCGTGATCTTCGGCCGAAATGGCCTTTTCCTGCGCCTGCGCCGTTTGCATTCGTTCTTTCGAAATCCCTGTCATGCTTTTGCTGGTGTGGTGAATTTGGTGTCCACTGAAGGTTGGCTCGCTCGTTGGGAGGGGTAGAAGTTGAAATAGAAAAGCTATCGACGAGGGAACAGAGGTATCCTCATCATGAATTAACACTCGCACTTCGGACTAGCACTTCGGTCTAGTACTCCGGATTAGCACGTCGGGTTAGCACGTCGGATCAGCATGTCGGATTAGCACGTCGGATAAGCATGTTCAGATCAGACTAATGATTGGCTACTTCAGCTGGTGATTGGAGAGGTCGTGATGGGGATACTCCCGGTAGTTCCCGGATCACCCCAGACGATAAGACTCTCAGATCGCTTGACGTGACGATTGTCCACGACGTCATAGCAGAGTGACAAATCCAGCCGCCGAGTAGCAGAATTATGACTGGTGCTTGATAGTAAGGTATAAATTTGTCGGCCTGAGACTTGCGGGTAAGTCTATACGACTTGGTCATATCCGTCATGACAGCCAAAAGGGTGAAATAGCCTCCCACTGAAATCTCTGATTAACAAGTTGTCGTGAGCGCGCTGAGCTTGATGAGTCAGCAGGAACTGATTCGCGGAGAGCTTTCCAGACATCGCGAATATCAAAAATCTCGAAGTGAGGAAGATAGCGTGCTGTTCACTTTCACAGAAGGACTTTCGTCGTTGCCTGGACCATAACCAGTGATGTCACTGTCATTTTTTGATCCCTTAGGCCTTCAGACTAGGCCGAGGCAGACGACAGTGCAGGACGGGATACAGGAAATAGACAGTATAGATGGCTACCAGCAAGCGAGCAGAGGGTCTTGTATGCCATCGCTGATGTTAATCAACTGAACTTTGGATTCAGTGTCATTGACCGTTCCTAGCTAGCAAACGAATATCATCAAATCTTCCGTGATTCGAGGATCATTTAGGTGCTTGATTCACTAAATTGAATCTGATTCCAAACAGTATTGTACTCCATGGAGGCTGCCTCAACTGTCGGGCCAACCTTTAGAGCTTCCGTCGGATCTGTATTCGTCACGTCAGGTACCTCATTTATCATGCTCAGCCAGTACGTCTCGTCAAAGTCAGTGGTTGATGGCTCAAGATGTGGAGATGGCTGAGCGGCAGTCGTAGGTATGGTTCTTGCATCCACACTCGTGTCAAATGTCCAACCACTTTCCGAAGAATTGAGTTCTCTTGATATTGGACGACTCGATGCGGAGTAACCGGTAGATAAAGATGTTGGAGCACCCCATACTGGCTCTTGCTGATTATGTTCTTGCGATTGTGGAAGCGGCAGATGTGATTGCTGTTCTGACAAGCTATCGCTCATCACATCAACTCCAGAATCTAGTGCGAAATTTCCAGGCTCGGTGGCTACGGCCTTTGGAAGATACCATGTAGCAGTACTGCGCTCCAAGCGCATCTGTAGGACATTGTAACACTGGCTGAGAATGGTGAGACCAGAGCGTGCGATTGGGCTGTATGAATGCATCGCACTCAATCTGTTCATAGCTTGATGCAGGATAGAATCAATCTTCGCCATAACTGCGCTGTCCATTTGTGGTAAATACCTAGCCGTTACAACCGAAAGCAGTAGTGATGCGTCGATGGTGTAGAAGGAAAGGCCAAAGAATTTGTACTGGTGTGGTCTGGCCATTATAAATGATCGATGTTGTGAGTCTAATATCACGATCGAAGCTTGTAATGCGGCGCGCCGACTCTCGGCCCGGTGCTTTATGTGAGGACGGTGCAATGCCACTAGCATTAGATTGGCCTTTGTGAGAATATCCTCTCTCTGATAACGTAAGTATGGGTATTGATCATCCCATGACAAGTCAGGGTTCTCGTGTCGAAGTGTAAGTGGCAGCCTTCCCATGATGAGGTGCACCTGGTCATGAAGCTGCTGAACCACGGAGTAATCTGTTGACCAAGGTCTATCGGCTTTCTGCTCTTTCGCAGCATGCCACACATTCGAGAGTCGGTACAGGAATAGGTTGCTGGAGACAGTGTTGGGCCTGTCCCGTCCCCCAATAACTTCTTGAGAGCCTGGGACACAGCTGGAGGGGTCTGGCGGGATGTTGCACTCATTTGGTTCCTCCACATCGCAATCATCAGGATGGATAGCCCTTGGGCGACCAAGAATCATTGCAGTCAAACTGTCTTCATTAGAACGCCGGCAACAGCATGTTAACGACGAAGAAACTCACGTGTCCCATGTACACAAGTTCATCCATAGCCGCCGTTTATACTCTTCATACCACATGCGGCTAAGGTTTGCCCCAGGACTGCTCGAAGCATGTTTGTAGGGTTCCTCGTGACGATGAAGCTCGAGCTCTTGTGCGGATCTGGAAGTCATCAGCTTTATCAGTTTGCGGACATAGGGGTCAATCTTGAGCAGCTCGACCGGATTGCACTCCCAATGCTATGCCAAGCTTCTACTCCTTTTCCAATATTCTTCAACCAAGATGCCCTCAGAAAATCCGCTTGAACCACTGTGAGAGCCGCATGTGGTCTCTGGCCACGCGTCATCAGCTCCACACCCGTATCGCTGTATTTATGGCACAAAGCCATATCAGCCTGCGATAAGTATTCCCAGACAGGTGATTTGAGTGGTAGAAACTGTATCGCAAGGCCTAAAACCTGAAACAATAGTGCGGGAAAGTAGTAAAGCTCTCTGCCGAGTTCTTCATGGCTGAGGTGCGACAAGGTCTTGACATTGGTTCCGTACCAACAGTTAAGTAAGGAGTCAAAGTATTGTTTTTCGATGATGAAGTACTGCCAGTTGACATCGTTGAAGAAAACCTCCACTAGCTTGTGTATGGCCATCTTGGACGGAAGTCGGACATTGGCCACAATTGACCTGGATGCTTCAGTCTGGGCAACTGGATCATGGTCAGCAGTCGAAACAGCGTGCACCCCATGTTCTTTCCGGAAAAGCTGTTTTCATCAGTCAATAACAAACTGAGAAGGTTTTTTGCTTCGATAGGTACTACACCTGCCTGTTTAAAGTCCGCCAAGGCATTACTTCCAGCAGTAGACGAGTAGCCCATATCGATCGCCGGTGACTTTACTGCTGCGTTGAAATCAGGCGATCCATCTGGTGGTGGTGGTGCTGCTGGTGCTTGTACGTTGCGGGTGTCGATTGCCTCTCCTGTGATGCTTGATCTATGAGAAGGTCTAAATTACCGTATGGTTAGCCCTTCATCCATGTTTCAGGCGAAGAACGAGCAATCATCTCCGCGCCCACCACCCACTTTCTTAGGTTGCTGTAATGGCATTTGTCAGTAACGTTCCGACCGACGCAATTACCGCAGGGCCGTTTCCGATCGCACTATAGCAGTGTCAGGTGCTAGAAATTGTTGGCATATTTTAAGTTTGACAAACCTTCTGTTTTCGCCGGCAGCACTCGATGCACGCATTAATAGCCTTTTTCTCCTTCGAAAATTGAGGCGAGTCAGAGATTTTTAATGATGGCATGTCTTGACTCGTTCAGGCAGTGGCTGGTTCAATGAGAAAGTAGGATCAATGAGAACCTCGAGATCTCTCGAAGATCGATGATGGAACCAGCAAAGCAGGTCTCATTACGGAAAGACACCCTGCCGAATTTCGAGCTTGGCGAGCACGTGAACGGATTGCCGTTCGATTGGTGGCTTGGCAAGCGTCAGACTGCGGCTCAACGATCAGCACGTGGCGCACGTGCTCGTACTGGCCGACCGAAAGTCCGCTGGAAGTCCTCCGAGCGTTGACCGGCAGTCACAGTCTCTGTCACGACCTTCAACACCATCCTTTCTTTTCTTGGTTCAGTCTCTGTGTTGCTCTATTTTCGGAGCTTGCTTGCTGCTGTGTCCCTCCGTCTCCGGGACACAGGCCTCATGCAAAGTTCTTTTCAGCAAAGCAATGGCCGTCGTGGCGACGCGACGCGCCTTGCCCTTGTTCGACCGGTGTGGAAACACTTGTGAGAATCTAGCTTGACAGGCCCGCAGAGCCTCATCCCGGAGTCTTCGACGCAAATGAACGGCCCACTCGAGCAATGGTGGGTCTTGCCGCTAGGAACACGAAAGGTACCTACGCGTAGCTCACTGCCTGCCTGCCTGAAGCTGCAGTTGCTGCGTTGCACATGGTCGCGGTTCACTGCAGCCTGCCGAGTTGAGTAACGCGTCGAGGAGCTGAACGGGCCTAGACGCAGCGACTTCTCTAAACAAGAATGGCATGTCCGGGTTTGCTGCCTGGCGCCCTATTTCTGGGAGCCGCATGTGGAGGCACGTCGCAGGCATAAGAACACCATGGGTGCCTGCCACGAGGCCGGCGCTGGTGTTATATGAGGACCTGCGTTACACCTACTTCCCTACTTCTCGATTACTCCGTCAGAGATGTCTTCCCTCCATGATTTCGCCCAGAGCCATATGGCCTTTTCCAACCAGTCCTTGTTCAACGCCACTTCGGGGCCCCTCCGCCTGCCTCTCACAGTCCTTGAAACAGTCTTACCGGGCACCTCCTTGCTCGCCGGCTTTCTCCTTGGATTCGGCGTGGATGCCTCCTTGTTGATCTCTTGGATAGCCGTCATTACCGCTGCATGGGCAACCATGCGGTTTGGCCTGGTGGCCTTCATCGACTCTCTCTTGAAGGCATTCACCTCGTGCGTGGTTGTGGAAGAATACGACCCCATCTACAGCCATGTTCTCAGCTGGGCCAGCGCCCAAAAGAGTCTACAGAATATACGATCGCTGCGAACACAAACCGCGGGGCAATACTACGACGCGTTTGCCGACGGCGCTGACGAGGATGACAATCATCAGCTGCAGCTTCGAGAGACCATGTCAGAGGATCTGATCTTCAACTTCAACAGTTGGGCTGCCCGTGCGCCGCCGCAATATCGACCTCACTCATCCTCGGGTTGGTTCCTGCATGACTACCGCTTGTTCCGGGTGTCCAGGACTCGTGACCGTGTGGCTAGCGAGATTGGTTTTGTATATGAGAAAGAGCGGTTGGATATTTTAGTTCTCTGGCTGTCCCCGAAGCCCATCAAAAAGTTGATTGAAGAAGCACGAGAGTTTGTCCTTGCTCGTCGAACATCTACGACCACGATCAAACGTCCTACACCAAAATCACAGCGGAATTCTCGTCACCAGGCCTGGACGACAATGGCAAGCAGACCTAGTAGATCTATGGCGACAGTTGTGCTGGACAACTATCAGAAGGCCCACATTCTGAAAGATTTCAACGAATTTCTCCATCCGCGGACTGCACGATGGTATAGCAATCGAGGTATACCGTACAGGCGAGGCTATCTATTCCATGGGTATGCGATTGTGTCTCTACTACCTTTCTTGAGACACATGCTGATTCAGACGCAGGCCCCCTGGGACCGGCAAGACATCACTCTCTTTTGCACTGGCAGGGGTATTCGGACTCGATATCTACTCATTTGCGCTGTCCGAGGCGACGCTCACGGAAGAAGATCTAGTCTTACTGTTTAATAGCTTGCCAAAACGATGCATCCTCCTCCTTGAAGATGTCGATACGGCTGGCCTAGGACGGGCACCAAGTACCAAGCGCGAGAGCAAGCACACGTCCATGAACTCGTCCGCAACCACCAAAGACGAACAGAACAAACGAGGTTCGCTCTTGCACCAGGATGAAGAGGAGGAGGAGATTCAAAGCTCCGCTACACCTACAGCCTCAACACCGAGTCTGCCTGGTGCAGTCGCAAAAGAACCAACCTTCAAGAACACAGTCACCCTTTCAGGCCTGCTGAACGCTATAGATGGCGTCGCATCTCAAGAGGGCAGGGTGCTTATCATGGTAAGTCTATTATTGCCCTTAAGCGGTGTGTCGCTTGAAGAACTCGGCGAAAGGCGTTCGGTCGCCGAAGGCACAAGCTAACAAGTTGAGGCAGACCACAAACCATCCGGAGAGGCTGGACCCGGCACTGGTTCGGCCAGGCCGGGTAGACTTGTCCATCAAGTTTGATCTGGCGAATCGACAACAGGTCAAGGACCTTTTCATGCGCATGTACTGTGCCGATACGCTTGAGATGACAAGGCAACCTACCAAGATTAGCCACATATTACCGAACAAAGTCGTACCTGGAGATGAGGATGGTCAAGCATCCAGCATCGGCACCGATGGTGGTAAGGAACATCGTGTGCACTACGACAAGGAAAGTGGCTCTGCTCCCCCACTCATCTCCCAGCTTGCTGAAGAGTTCGCAAATGCTCTTCCCGATCGAACCTTTTCGCCCGCAGAGATTCAGGGCTTTCTCCTTGTGCGGAAGGGAGACCCTTCGCAAGCGCTGTCGGATGTCACTGCGTGGCGCCACGACCAACTGCAGAAGAAGCTCAGGCAGACAACCGAGGGCATTGATGATTGTAAGGTCCAACCACACGGGTTGAAGGTCAATGCGGAGAGTAGACCTTCGGCCTCGGCTTGGGAAACTAACATTGGCCCGGGGAAAGTGGCGGAGAGTCCAGCTGTGGCTCACGTCAACGGCGCTTCACCTGCGTCTGGCGACGCTTCTTTGAGAACGTTGACGCGGAAAGCTGATGTCACCAAGCTGCAGGAATCCTCCGAGCTGGGCAACGGCACACGTACACTACCTTCGGCCACGCAGGTAGCCAAGGCAACAACAAATGCTTCTGCCAATGATACCTCAGGACTCGGCACTCCGCCATCGACCGAATGCCGCAGTGACGCGACAACCATTTGTGAGACTTCAAGGGACCTTCACGCAAAGATTATATCCAACACAGGAGCACATCGACTCGAGACACATGAACCCACGTCTAGGCCCAAGCATGATTTGCAAGACTGTCCGGGCTCAGAAGTCGAGGCTGGCGAAATCGATGATGAGCATACGCTCAACGATGGAAGCACGCCCGGCAACGACATTGACTACGATGACCAAGGAATTAACGACGGTGACGATGACGATGACGATGACGACAACTACGACTACAACAATTCCGATAGCAGGCAAATCACCCAGGCATGGTTCATTCCCCACGGAGCCAGAGGCGGAAGTCCACGCACCGTCTTTGGCCCCTCGCGCAGAATGTAACAGTATTGTTCTCAGTCGGCTGAGACCACATTCGTCTGTACTAGGGAAAGCATACATACTCCGCACGCACATACGAGCGTACATACATGCATGGCAGGAAGGACGTACTTGGCTGGCTTGCAGCAAGCAAGCCGGAAAATACAAGCCGACAGACAGACAGGAGACAGAGGACGGGAGACGCGGAGCCGAACGGGCGAGGTAGGAAGAGGAGACGGAACCAAAAGGTTTCTATGTATGGGTACAAAAGAAGCGCGGATCTGTCTTCATGGCGGCGACTTTGTCACACCAGAAACAAGAAACAAGAAACCAGAAATATCGGTACAGATCAATCACAAGGTGAGTACACGTATGAGTATGAGGATGAATATGAGTACAAATATCCTACGGTCTACCCTTGAAATCGTCTATTGAAACATGATATATGGTCCCTCGCCCGTTTACTCGGCCAATATAGTCATACCACCAGCTACAGTACTGTTATTCATCAAGTGGATGCATTTGGAACGGGGTTAGTAAGGTCCCAGTTGTATGTGAAAGGGGGAGTGCCGCCACGTGCAACTTGGATTAGATTCAGGGTGTGTTCCATTTAGACGACTTCAAGGGTAGACCGTAGTAAGTACTTATAAAGTATGACTGTTATAGGATCTAGTGGGTACCAAAGGGTGTCACAGTCTAGCAGTTTGTGCAAAATACAATCACCTGTTACTACGATGATTGACAAGGATCAGCCAATGCCCGTCAGATCAGAAAACGACCATATAAATGGGCTGCCATGTGCTAGATACAGTTATTGAGAAAGGGCCAATTGAGCGACCCGTGGGTACGTACATATACATACATACATATATACATACATACATACATACATACATCCATACTGCAAGGAGGGAAATGACGTCCCAGAGAGGAGAGGGATAGAGAGAGTGTGTGTCTGTGCTTATTCTACTTTGATTCACGCGTTTGTGGGGCAATCCTCACCATGGCTTGCTGAGGACTGAGCACTGACTGACTATCTGACAGAAAGTACACGACACATCTAGCAGAGGACAAGAAGCAGAAACAGATCCCTCCTTCCGGCTCTGACTTTGTGACTGAAAGCCTGACCATTGAGATCTGCTCTCCCGGACCAATGTCGACTGAGAGTTCTGTCTAGCTTGATGATCTCGAGAGAAGAGGGGGGGAAAAAACGCCGCTCGTGAACATGACAATCATTTAGACCCAGACAAGTACAAACAGAAAGCCGAAAAAAGATATGGCTGAGTGATGCCACTGGGAAGTCATTCCCAGAACTTCGGACTAAGACTCAGCTGCTTGCAGTACGATGACAATGCATGACAGGGAGGCAGTCTCGTCCTGACAATGGACATGTGGTGCTTGCCAATACGGCCAAGTGACGAAGCACGTGGTCACCAGAGGTAGAGCCCATGAGACAGTGAGACATCTCGGAGTGGGACGGGAAGACGATCACAGGTCCTGCAGGGCAAACGCGGCCTCGTCTCCAACAGCTGAGCAGGGACTTCCGGGGAGATCGACTCTCTCATTCTCGTCCTTGGCGCTTGCACTCTCCCAAATCTCAATCTCGACGTCGCCGTCGGCGTCAGCCTGTGGGCGAGCATCGGAAGAGGTGGGAGAAAGGCCAGGCCCGTCAGTCTTGCCAACAACAACGTTGTGGTTGAAGTCTGTTGTGGCAGAGCTGAGGATCTCAGCAAGGCTGGGTGCATCTAGGTGCTCAATGACCTTTGAAGTTGGTAGCGATGAAGATATCGCGGCTGAAGCCTGAAATGTAAAGTCATGCTGCTGTGTTGAAGCATCGCCTTCGACGTCGGTTTCTGCTTCCTCGTCATCATGTACAAGGACGACGCTGGTCGCGTCAAGACCTTCAGGGAAGAATTGCGCAGGATTGAGGTCTCCAAGCGGGGTTCTAGCTTGGTCGTCTTCGTTCATTTTGATTTCCTTTTCCGTGACGGCAGCGGCAGCAGCCCGGGACCTGGTCACTGGTGCCGTAGGTAGCTCGTTAGGATCAATATTCTCCTTGCCTTTGTCTGCTGATGAGGAGTTCTTGTGCAGACTCTTGCTTTCATCGTCACTGATATCAAGTCCTGTGGTACTCTGGGTCATTGTCCACTCGTTCATGCGGTAGTCTTGTGTCTCCTCGGACTCTTCATAGATATCGAAGAACCATGATTTCGGCCTGCTCGTCTCAATTGTGCCATTTCGAGCGCGGCGAGAGGAGGGACGAGCCTTCTTCGTGCCATTCAAGGCTGCGGATAGTGACAATGAGGGTGATTGTGTGGGGGCAAATGCAGGTGGATTGAATCGTTTGCGCGACTGTAAATGGCCGGAACTTCGCTTACGGGTCGGTGAACGGCCTGCTGCAGGGGCTGAGGCAGGTGCAGCAGAGGGCTTGGCAGATGTGTTCAGACGTGGAGTCGACACAACAGTCGTGCCCAGACGAGGTCTGCTTGATTGAAAAGCACTGGGCGTCACATTCAAGGAATAATGGTGTGATTTGGAAGCGGAGGCGTCGTCCTCGAGGGCCGATCGCTTGCGCTTGCTCAGAGAGTCCAAAATATTCGGATCAATGTTCTCGCTATCAGAACCTCCTTCGACCTCGGGCGAGGGAGCTCGTCGCTTCAACGAAGTCGGTACGGAGCTGGGCGTGATAGCTGGAGGCCAAGTATTAGTCGATGTGTCTCTCCTCCGTACAATCGCGCAACAGGCCTGTTTCGAAGGAACGAGAACCACGTACCATTCTGACGGTTCTTCAAGCTCTGCAAGCTTCGAAGCTTCGAGTCATTCAGGATGCCAAAAGGTTGGCGAGCCGGAGTGGACAAGGGAGCCAACGTGGCCATCTCGATTGTTTCCTCGAGAGTAAGATTCCCGAATCGTCCTCAGTTGTTGTGCACCCCCCACCGAGTGGCGCAGGTGTTGGCTGACTGAGGTGAATGCCCGTACTGTGTATCGTAGGACGCGAGGCAAATGTCCAAGTCGATGTTCTCAGAACGGGAGCTTCGGAACTGTCAGCTCTATTGGTCCATCACCTATATCATGCATGCAAGTTCTGGCAGCGAGCTCTGAGAGGAAGAAGGGATGCTAGCAGCTGGGCGAGGGCAGAGAGTATATGGAGCTTACCGGCTGATATGAGCAAGCTGGCGCAGCTAGACACAACCGTTCTGGACGCGGGGTCGGCGTGAACGCGAGATCCCTGATTGAGGAACGAGGCTTGACTCGAAAAGAAGACAATCTTGTCGATTGAGGAGGATGGCAAGGTTAGTTGTGGAAGCTACTGCAGGTCGGCAAGCAGAAGCAGACGTCAAGCACGCGTCCTGAGGCAGCGATTGGGTTGCTGGGCAGGTCGAGGGCAGAATTGGTGAAGTGCAGATTGTAAAGACAGGGAAGACGTGAGACGAAGGGACGCGTCAGTGGAGAAGTGAGAGACGCGACGAGATGGATCAGTCACGGGCACCAAGGGATACAGAGCCGGGACCTCATTAAAGGAATGCGATTATGCATCTCGGCAAGAAGTATCTCTGTTACTGATTGATTATCGAATATTTCGATCAGTTGCGGTACCCAGTTCTCTTCTAGCAATGAGTGACAATTGAACTCGACTTTGGTGTTGTGACCTCAGTTCAGCTTCAGCTTCAGCTTCGGCTTCAGTCAATACGCGCTTGCCGCTGACCGACTTGGCGGCCTGGACGGTTTCACCGCGGCTTCCGCAGTGCCGCTGAACTCCAATCGACGCCCGGCAGGAGTGACGTGATGATGCCGTCTCATTTATCGTGGCTGCGCTGGACTGTGCGCCAGTTCGTCGGCAAAGATGAAGGCGATGATGCGTCGCGATACTGAGGTGCAGATTGTTTCGCCTCATCATGGCGGCTCAATAGATTATCTAACATAATTAGACCGTTTCTCGTCGACCAGCGCTTTAACTTCCAGCACGCCCGCAGCAGGAGAAAAATCACGTCGCGACTGAGACCATGACGCCCCCACGATACTTGGTCTTCCTCGTCAAAGAGCAACTAGATGAGGTCGCTGCCACGTCGAGTGCGACCTCAAAGGACGTCATCATTGGCCATGGTCGCCATTGGTCTCGTATCACACCTCGAGGCGAAACGTGCAAGATCGGCTCGCCTGAGAAAGGCATCGATAAGAGAAGAACCAGTCAGTCTTTGAGGGAAGACATTTGGCCGGAACGTGAGATCTTCTTCGCCCCTCTGCTCAAAAAACAGCACTCTATGTCTAGGTTTTCCAGGGGCCACGATTGAGTGTCCGCAACCGCACTACAGTTTCGCCTTGTGCTCAGCCAGGTCCACCAGATTCTCGTCCTTCGCGAATTGATAATAGTAGTTCAAGCTCTCGGGATTGAGCAGGGTCCCAGAAGGTTTGATGACTTTGCCGGAGACAATCTGTTTGACAGGTAGCTCCACCTTCTTCAGGTTGACAGTGGTCTGCATATCAAGCCGATCAGTACAACTCCCCACGTATCCTGCCTTGCATGCGAAATGGGCGAAAGACTTACCGGGATTTCCTTCGTCTCAAACACAAACTTCGGCACATGCCTGGGGCTCGTGGCCTTCCGAATGGCATCCTTGACCTCCCTCACAAGCTGCGGCGTAAATTGATGTCCTGGCTTCATGAGCAAGAACAAAATCACCCTTTCGTCCTGATCCTGCGGTCTTCTCTGTCCCACACAAATACTATCACTGATACGATCCGGGAACTTCGCCTCGATGATGCTGTATATCTCGGCAGACCCGAACCGTACACCACTGGGATTCAAGACGCCGTCCGCTCTGCCGAGGAAAAAGACCTGCTTGGTGACTGGATGAATCATGATGAAATCGCCATGCGTCCAAACGTTGTCAAATCGGGCGAAATAGCTGTCAAAGTACCTTTGCGGACCATTCGTACCCAAGAATGTGAGTGGCATCGTGGGGAACGCCTGGTACGCGACCAATTCTCCCGGAACACCATCTTCGACCTCAACAGCCTTGTATCGATCCTCGACCGTCTGATCGTACACCTTGACTGGCACCCCGAGCGACAGACATTGGCATCCACCGACATACAGCGGCAGAATGGGGTTGCCCGTCCCGAAGCAGGCTGCAAGATCCGTTCCGCCCGAGATATTGTCGAGCTGGACGGAAGGAGGAAATCCTTCATCGTAGACCCACTCGAATAACTGATCCGATAGTACCATGCCCGTGCTGGTGATCACCTTCAATGCGCTCAGATCAGCCACTTTTTTGGGAACGACGCCACCCGTCTGCAACGTTTGTAAGTACCGCGGGCTGATGCCCAGATGGGTGACCTTTTCTTGTCCAACCAACTTGATCAGGTTCGTCAGATTCGGCACAAATGGCGATCCATCATAGATGACCATTCGGCATCCCGTGATCAACGCCTGCGCACTGGCCAGGTACATGATCCACCCCGTGGTGGTGTACTGCAATTGACTCGACTCAGCATTAATGCACCGATGAAGCCGGTACTCCTTGTGCCCTGACACGATGACCCCTCCAATGGCGTGCACGATACATTTGGGCTGGCCAGTCGTGCCACTCGAGTAAACCACCAAGAATGGATCTGAAAAGTCGGTATCTTCGAATACCAGCTCATCGGTCTCTGCCTTGGAAATGAACTCCTCCCACGTCCTTGCCCTCGGGACAGCACTGATATCTGCCGGCTGGCCTTTAAACCTCACCTGGCTCACGATCCCCTGAAACTCCTCCACACCGCCCATGCCGGCCATGATCTCCTTCATCTTCCCCCTCAAATCGATCTTCTTGCCATTATACACGGCCCAATCATCCATAAACAGCCACCGTGGCTTGATCTGCGTAAGTCGGTCCAAGATGCCCTTGACACCCATATCTGTCGAACTGGAGCTGAACAGCGCCCCAAGCGTAGTCGTCGCAAGGAACACGACAAGCGTATCCAAGCACGTACTCGCCACCAACGCCACGCGATCCCCCTTCTTGACCCCCCAAGCCCTCATCGCATTACTCAGCCGGCCGACCCGCTGCCGCAGCTCCCGCCAGGTAACATGCCTGATGGGTTCGAGAAAGGCCCCCTCCCGCACCTCCGTGACAGCGATCTTGTCATCCGCCTTTGCGGCATCGACGATCGGTTTCCCCGTGGCGAGGTCGCCCGAGAAGAGGATGTTTTCGGCAAAGTTCATCCGCACGCCCGTGAACCACCGCGGGATACTGTCCATCCGGGCGGACTCGTCGACAACCACGTCCGGGACGTTCCCGCGGTACACGATGGGGAAGTAATCGAAGACGAAGCGCCAGAACGTCGACCGCTGCGTCACCGAGAACTTGTACAGCGCGTCGTAGTTGGCAAAGGTCCGGCCCGCGGCCTTCTCCAAGCTGACCTTGAACTTCCACATGTCGGTCGTCTCCTTGTGGGGATGCTCCCATAATTTGCGCGGGATGGGGTGCTGATGCTGATGCTGCGGCTGTGCCATGGTGGGCTGGACGGATTGTGTCCTTAAGTACAGTACTTGTAGCGCAAAGAGATGGGGTACAGGAAAAATCGGTGGCAGCCTCTCCGACGTCTATGTGTGTAATGTCTGCCAACGGGCGGAATATATATGCGGACGTGCGGAGTATATATGTCAGAAAATAAGTAGACAAGCCAACCAACAAGTCAGTCTGCGTAGGTCAGGTAGCTACGAGTATCAAAAATGCAGGATCAGATTTGGGGCGGTGGAAGGGAGTGCGATGGATAGATAGTATCACAGTACGAGTCAAGTGCTCGTCCGGCGTACGGAGTACGGAGTACATACCCCAAGATCCGACTGTTCCCTAGCTGCCGCCCGGGGGATATGCTGAGATAGGGTGTGTGGGAAAGGCTCGAGGTACTCCAGGCTAGCCTTTCTGGATCAGAGCCTCGGTAAGTCAGAGTGCGTGGAGAAGCAGTGGTCCCGCAATGTCGACAAAAAAAAGTAGGGACGGAAGAGAAGCGGCACGAGAGGGCGACAATTGACGGAATGCCGACCCCGTCTGGCCACATCCGATATACTGGGATACGACAAGCCTGTCCCACAATCGTGTATGGCGACTGCCCTGTTGTAGCAGCGAAATACCAAGGCGGTACTCCGTACAGTGTTACTGTAATAGGTGGGTGCGCTATGCTGTGGTGGGATACCCAGTACAAAATCCCATGCACGCTGTGCAAGTGCACTTCTCGCCGAGCGAAGAGCGGAATCGGCTAGGCAAAGAAAGAGGTGGGAAAGGGCCGAAAGGCCTACTTCCGCTGCCTACCCCAGAGCAAGCTGTCGCTTCCGAACGTTGGCATTTCTTCACTTATCCTGGCGACGACTATCGAGCCTGGATTCTCCAATCGGATCCGGCTCACGGGATTCAGGGCGCTTTACCGTCAAACGCCGGTTCTGTCTGACCGACAAAGACGGAGGGCGTGTTGATTGATGGAAAGCCGCGTTGCTATCTCTCGCACGAAGGCAGCCGTGCAGCATATTCAGTAAGGATACCTCCTACACCTTCCAACTGACCCGACTCGCAACCCTAGCACTGTTCATAAGGTCTGCGGCGTGCTCTGTTATGGGCATCCACCTCGACTCCCGTTCAGCTCAGAACTCTCCGTTGCTTGCCCCTCGATGCCCGTTTTTGGTCTGACCGAAGCTCTTCAACCAGCTTTGCAGGGTCCTGATAATCTGTACTGGTATCACGGTTATCATTGGAATGCGGTGGGACTGGTAGAAATGAAGCAGACGCGACCACCATTGGGGACACGGCTTTCGATGCTGGTTGTTGCTCCAGGGGGTTCCCGTCGCAACCTGTCACAGAGCGGACAGCCCATCTCTTCAATTCGGCCATGCTGACGGGCATCATGATGGATGAGCTTTTCCTGCTTTTGCTCATTTTCATCTTCTTGTGATGTGCGTACAGCTTCTGCTCGCGGCCAGCGAAAGCTGCAACAGCCATCAGATTTGCTGTGCGCCGTTCAATAATGTCGTCCTCCTCGTTCGCCAGCGTGGATATGGATTCATTCTGTGCTTGCGCTATCCATTCGATTTCGGCGGCGGTCTTCTTTTGGATGAGCTTCCGATTACGCCGCCGTTTGCAACACTTGACTGCGAGGCATCCGATCAAGACGGAGACAACAGCGAGTCCGGTGATCCCACCCATAACAATGAGGAAGAGCCAAATGGTAGGTTCCTCGCCATCATGAGGTATAATAGTGAGACGCGTTTGGAGAAGCGTTCGTGCTCGGTGGCAGGATGTAGGAGGCATGACGAATCGAAAGCAGTTCGAAGCTTGTAGTGATAAGGCGGGTGCTAATCATGAATGCGGTGCTCACTGGCAGTATTAAACCAAAAACAAGGTCAGCAATGTCGCCTAAGAGAAGCGATAGAAGAATACGGCTCAGTGGCCAAGCAGGATCCAGGTTGGGACAATGAACAAACGGGCTGAAGTCATTCTCCCGGTCAAGACAAGTGGTTGTTCTTGCCTCTGAAGACCTCAATACACCTGTCGTCGCTCTTGACATTCGTGACTCTTGTCTGAGTTTGGTATCGCGGCAGATGCAGTCGTCAGCTTCGAGAATATATACATCGCCGCTCGGATAATCAACGGCGCTTTCCCTGCACCCATCGCATGGCAAATTTTGGTGTCCCTCAAATGTATTCTTGTCTGAAGCGAATCTCTCTATTCCAACGAAGCGGCATCTTCCACCCCGGAATTCAAGGTGCTGTTTCTTCTCCTCCTTTCGACGGGATCGTCTCTCATCTCGACACCAGGCCCAACAGGACGCGATGATCGGTGCCGAGGCCATATCTACCCAGAGGACCAATTAGTTACATCACTGCATGAAGCGGATTGATCTCACATTTGTCGAATTCCAACCCAACCGGAAAGCAAACTCGTGCGCCAGAAGCTCACCAAAACCCAGCATCATGCCATTGACAAAAGGCAGTATCAGATTTATAGCAGCTCCTCTTAATATTGACCATATTGTCGGAGGCTGATAAATTATAACTGGCCGCGTGCCATTGTTGTCCGACGACTGAGGCGGTGAAGAGGATGGAGGAGAGAGAGATGAGTAGGCTTCGGAGTCGGAAGGGATGGTCAATTGAGATCCTGAGAGGTCTTGGGGAGGCGACGGCGACTGGTCTGATCGAGACATGGTGTACGAAGAGTGAGGGTGTCGAGGGCGGGCTAATAGTGAAATGATGGGAGCAATCACGAAGACCTCAGTCCGGTATTCATTCTTCCTCAAAGGAATGACATGAACTGAGAGTAATGCGTCTACAAGTTTTCGACTCCTCCGGCAGCGGGAGACAATGGCCTCGAACTTGGTAGTATCGGATCACTCCCGTCTAGAAGTGATGATTTGGAGCTTTGAGTGAATGCGATTGTCTCAGAAGATGTCCAGGCACGAGATTCATCCATGAGCAAATCAGAATTGCCGGAGCCCGCCAAAGCTACCGCCAAATCAGGCACGCCTAACTCGACGGTGAAAGTGACGTACATTTGTGACTGCCTCACTCACGCTTCTAGTGGCCTCTTTTCTGCTGCTCAGTTGGTCTTCACTTGCATTTGATTGTCAGGTCTCTTCGACTTGTGACACTACTTGCTCTGTTTCACTGCATCTCTTTTGCACTCGTTCTCTTCCGAAACCCTTCTCTCCCGTTCTTCGTACCTGTGACCCTCATCCCAAATCCGCCCATCATGGCGAATCCTGATCCCACCGAACAAAATGCTCTGGTTCAGCAGTTCAGTCAAATTACGGGAACCTCTCCCCGACAGGTCAGGGCTAATTGCGCCACCACTCTGGTCATCTGCTAACTGCGCTCCAGGCTCAGCATTTCATGACCGCTAGCGACTGGGACCTGGAAACAGCAGTCGCCAATTACTACGCCGCTCAAGAAGACCATACCGAAGACAATCAAGACGATTCAGACTATGTCGACGAAGATGATTCGGAATCATCGCATCCAGCTCAAGCCCAGCCCACCCACTCTGCTCATGGCGCCGGTCGAAGATTAGGCGATGGCCCCTCGGATGCCCAGCCAGTCCCTCCCGTTCCTGCATCAAGCTCGAGTTCGTCCCGGCCCAGGAATCAGCCTGGCACGCAGAAGAAGTTTGCCACCTTGGGTGACGTCTCTGCAGGTAACGGAAATGGCGACGACTCAGACGACGATGACAAACAAGATCTTTTCGCTGGTGGAGAGAAGTCAGGGTTGGCAGTGCAAAATCCCGACGACTTGAGGAAGAGGATCCTGGAGAAAGCTCAAAAGCGAGGCCCTGTTCCCAAGGATGCTGCGCCCAAAAAGTCACACTTCACTGGTTCGGCTCGCACTCTTGGAGGCGACGACGCACCCTCACGCGAGATACCTGCTGCACCTCAACCGCGTGGTAGGACCGAGCGGGTTGAGCGAGTGTTGCACTTCTGGCAGGACGGCTTCAGCATCGATGACGGAGATTTGTACAGATTTGACGATCCAAGGAACGCTGAGATCCTGAATTCGATTCGACAAGGACGCGCGCCACTCAACATCATGAATGTGCAGCCTGGTCAGGAAGTTGACGTGGAGATCAAGCAACACGAGGAAAAATATGTCAAGCCCAAGAAGAAGTACAAGCCCTTTGGAGGATCTGGTCAGCGGTTAGGCAGCCCCACTCCTGGTGTGCCTTCAATGCCTGGAGCCTTCACATCCGAGACTCCAGCGCCAGCGCCTGCGTCGACTGCGGCAGCTCCACCTACGACCGAGGTCGACGAATCGAAGCCGACAGTCACATTGAGAATCAGCTTGGGGTCTGGTACGCGACTGACATCCCGTTTCAACACGGATCAGACTATTGGAGACGTCTACGACTTCGTCCGACGAGCCGAGCCCGGCGGTCGAGACTTCGTGTTGCAAACCACCTTCCCGACCACCGATCTTACAGACAAGACGAAAGTGCTCGGCGAAATGGCAGATTTCAAGCGGGGGGGTGCTGTTGTCCAGCGATATATCTGACATCCAGGGTCTGCACAACAAGGCGCACCAGCCGGAACTAAGCTCTCACCGCTGACAGAGCTGAAGCTGCATAGAATGAGGGTTTTGCGGTTTCATCATGGAATGATGAGCAAGACCATGACAGAAGCTTGATAGAAAGCTTTCGCCATAAGAATAGAAACTGAACTTCCTGAAAACGACGTATATCTTCCAATTGGCCCCTGCTTTCGTAGCCTCGCTTCCAATGCAGAAAACGAGATTTTCGGCGCACCTTCCCTTTGCGCGGCGCTCGCGACTCTTGTCCAAGTCCAAGCTACAGAGCATCCAGACGCGATGATATGAGAATCGAGAGACGCCCAGTATGTCGATGTCCGCGGGGTTGAGGTTGACCAGCCGAAGATTATACAGTGGTCAGACGAGGTTAGACGCCGGATCAAGAAATGCACGATACGTATGCCACTTGCTCCAGCAAGACCTCCAAGGGAAAGAAAACTGACCCAGCACAGTTCTCCCACCACACCTCGATATCCCGGTCGCTGCGGAGACCAGCACTACATGCGAGTCGATTGAGCTCGATACAACAGACTCGGTCACTATCTTTGTTCGGCTGGGGTTCCAGCAAGACCGCAGACGAACTGCCCCAAGTCCAATCTCCCAGCACCTCACCCTCCCCAGCAGTCGGCAGCACTACCCCTCTACCCACCGTCGAGCCGATACGGACAGTCAAGGCGTCTCATGCCACAGCGGACAGCCCCGACACTGCTGGCAGTAGCAGGGTCGAGTCAGATGCTCTCCAAAACCTCGAGAATTCGGTGCTGCAGACTCAGAACACGAACGCAGCCGCCGCCGCCAATGATACTGCCGACCTTGCTTCGATCCCAGAAGGCATTGGATACTTGAAAGATGTCTGTGGTCTTGACTTTGGCTGGGGCCCGACGTCACTCATGCAGTTTCTTCTGGAACACATCCACATTACCGCGGGACTGTCCTGGTCCGCATCCATAATAGCAGTTGTCTTCCTGCTTCGAGCCTCTATCTACCCTTTCGCAGTTACCGCCTCCGACATGACCGCCAGATTCCAAGAGATGAGCCCGATGATCAAACAGATACAGGCCAGAAGTCGGGAGGCGCTCAACAACAATGACCGAACAGGAGTTCTCGAGGCGCAGATGCAAATGAGGGAGCTGAAGAAGGAAGGCAAATTCGCTTTCAACAAGATGTTCAGGCCTTTGTTGCTCCAGTTTCCCTTGGGTTATGGAGCATGGAATCTGCTGAGATCATGCTCCAATGTGCCTGTTCCAGCATTCGAAACTGAAAACTGGCTATGGCTAAGCAATTTAACCGTTGGAGACCCTTACTACGTCTTGCCTATAGTCACCGCCGCCATGACTTGGGTCAATGTCACCACCTCCGCAAAAACGCAAAATGCACAGGCAGACATGCCAGGAATGGCCCTGATCCGGAATGTCTTTCCTGTGATTACCGGTGTTTTCATGCTGTTCCAGCCGGCTGCGGTGCAGATCTATTTTCTTTGCAACGGCCTCTTCACTCAAATACAAGTCACATCTTTGCAGAATCCGACATGGCGGAGACTACTCAAACTGCATCCTCTCCCCAACCAAGGCCCGAAGACGGCAGGAATTCCTCCATCTCGCATGAACATTTCTCCCCGAGTGATCAACACCACTGGTAGGGTCACAACAACTCCAGCTCCCGCTCCAGAACCAGCATCTGCTTCAGCCGAACCAACAAAGCGCAGCTTTATCGACAAAGGAGTCGACTCTATAAAAGCCGCCAGTCAACAGACGTGGCGGAAAGCCATGGGTTCGACAAAGGAAAAGGCCGAACAGAAAGCCCAGGAGCGGAAACGCCAAGCACAGAAAGATGCGGCTGCTCGTTATGAGGCTCAGCGAAGGCAAGACCTGGAAAATATCCGTGCTTATCGGAATGCTGCTCAGAGCGGCCAGAATGGCAGTCACAGGCAATAGTCTGAGCCGAGAAACAGAGATATCTTGACGCAGAGTCGTACAAGCGAGCATTATCAACCCTGCCACGACGGACCCTCCTGCCAAGCAGTCATGTTGTGACTATTGTGCCGTCCGCCTGCCATTCAGCGGGTAGCTGTACCAGGCAGCGTGGTTGAGTCGCCTCGTCGAAGAGAATAAGACGCCGCCGCGTGTCGTACTGGTGGGAAGTGAGAGAGAGGCGGCACGATGTTGCGGGTTGTGCGAGATTTTGTACGGAATTCCAAGAGCGGTCATCAGGACAAACAGAATTCGGCACGTCTTAGCTCGCCACTCAAAATCATCCATGCTGCGCCCACGGTAAAAGAGGCGGTACGGTGGTTGTGGTGGTGGTTGACGATCCCACGAGTCAAAGACTCTTGCTTACATCCACTTCCCTGTACATTACATTGCATCAAGCGAGTAATCAAAATGTCTTGCCATGTAGTTTTGAGAACCATCACTGGCAATGAGCGGCAGTCGCTTCTCCTAAGAGCGCTTTCTGAGTATGATATCCTTCCCAGTATAGGTGAATCTACTACAGTACCCATTGTCGCCCCGGGGGGAGGTTGAGTGGGTGAAGTAGTTTTCTGATCTCTGAGTTTTCTTGCGTGGCATCCACCCTTCACCGGACATGTAGAACCTGACTCGCGACCTGGCACCATTAGAGCTAGGAAAGGAGTTTATGCTGTGTGGTACTCTGTATACTTCCGTGTGCTGCAATGTGGTGTGTACAGCATGAGTTGAGAGCCGAGTCTCATGGCTCAACCGGACTCGCTTGATACAGTATTAAGGTCTCGACATACTCCGCACAATTCCTGAATCCCAAGATCAAAGTATCACTAGTCGAATGTTTCGCTGGAGGAAGTCAAGGTCAGATCGACCGTCCGCGGTACGCAGGACGCAGGACGCAGGACGTAGAGCGTAGAGCGTAGAGCGTAGAGCGGATTGCGAAATGCCATGCCTACCTAGGTACCATTCTCTTCTCTGTAACGTAGTAAAATATAATTCATTAATGCCACGCCCCAGGTCATGCAATGTAATCAACGCAATAAGAAATTTTGGGAATGCCACGCTCTACGACGTACGACATGCATCTCTTCCAGTCTCTTCCCCTTTTTTTTTTGGAGAACTCAACTCTAGCTATGACCCATTCGCGACGGCCTCGCCTTTCCGGACCAAGTCCTCGCGATAATACGGCCGCGGCACGTTGTCATAATACGGCACGACGATCCAGTCCTTGTCGTCCGTCTTGCCGACCATGCCCTTGGTGACGTCCGTGACGGGCTCACGACTGACGAGGACGTTGATCAGCGCTGGGCCCGGTGGTGCGTTTGCTCCCGCACCCGCACCCGCCATATCTCGCACGGCGGTCTCGACATCCGGAAGGGAGCCACTGGCGAGGACGGCGCGATTGTTGAACCCCTTGGCCACGACGTCGTAGCGACACGACCCGGACAACTGGACGACGGGCCTGGCGCCCTCGGCCGTGTCGTACATGAGATCCTGCCCGGCCACGGACATGCCCCAGAAGTTGTTGTTGAAGACGACGGTGAGCACGTTGAGCGCGTGCCGCGCGTACGTGTCGAGTTCCTGGATGTGGAACCCCGCGGACCCGTCGCCGTGGATGTTGACCACGAGGCGGTCCGGGCACGCCAGCGCCGCGCCCAGCGAGTAACCCCACCCGTTGCCCAGGAAGCCGAGGTAGCCGGTCGAGACGATCGCGGTGGCCGGACGGGCGAGCTCGAGCAGCGAGCCCGCCCAGACGCCGCACTCGCCGCCGTCGATGATGATGATGGCGTCGTGCGGGAGCGACGTCATGATGGCTCGCATCGCCAGGTATGGGTGTAGGCGGCCGTCGGGGCGGACGGCGTCGTCGGCGTCGTATTTCGACGGGAGCGTCTTGACCGTGTGGATGTCGGAGAGCCAGGCGTCGTGGGTGGGGATGGGGATCGTACTCGTCGCTGTACCAGTATGCGAGTCGAGTTTCGCGAGGAGCGCGGCGATGAGCTTTGAACAGTCCGCCACGATGCCCAAATCGACGGCGTGCGATTTGCCGATCTCGCCGCCGTCCAGGTCCACTTGCACGAGCGTGCAGCCCGTGCTGGGGATCAGGGCGCCCGATCGTCCGCCCAGGAGGAACCCCGTCCGTGCGCCGAGCAGGAGGATGAAGTCCGGTTGCTGCTTCTGGATGTAGGGCAGGTAGGCCAGGAGGCTGGCGCTGCCGCCGCGGAGAGGGCTGTCGTAGGGGATGGCCGGACTGTACTTCTGCGAGTAGAATACCGGCGTGTGCGTCGCGTGGGCGAGCCGGAGGAGGGGACTCTGCCCCGGTGAGTCGCGGCTGGTCGTCCTCGCTGCGCCGGTCCCGGTTATGATGGCTGGCCGCTTCGCCGCGCTCCACAGCGAGATCAGTTCGTCGAGAGCGGCTGGGTCCGGGCCCGGCGAGACGGCGGTCTGCTTCATGACGCTCCCGAACGACAGCGCGGCCATCCGGGGCGGGTGGAATAACACGTCGATCGGGAAGTCGAGGACCACGGGACCCGGAATGCCCGACGCGGCCGTCTTGTACGCGTAGCTGACGATCCGGGGGATTTCCTCCACGTTGGTCACGCGGTGGGCGAACTTGGTGATGGGCTTGGCCAGCACGACTTGGTCGTGGAAGCCCTGGAGGCAGTTCGTCTCGGCGTCTCGGAGCGGCGGCGACGATGTCACCATGAGGATTGGCGAGCGGTCGGCAAATGCTGTGGCGAGGCCGGGGAGGGAGTTGCAGAACCTAGAAGCACAAGGTGGTAGTTAGTGCTGCTGAAGTATCATCGCTTCATGACTGTATTCATTCCAGTTCCAGTCATTTATACCGATGACGCTTCTCGCCGTGGGGGACAACGTACCCGCTGTTGGCTGTGACGAAGCAGCATCCTACCTTTCCTGACAACTTCGCGTATGATTCTGCTGCTTGGACGGCCGGGGCTTCGTGCCGCGTGTCGACGAGTCTGATGCCAGCCAACTCGCAACCGACGAGGAAGGCGTCGAGGTGGCCACCGTGAAGACCAAACGAGACGTCGACGCCCAGTTGGGCCAGACTTTGGGCGACCAGGTCACCGCCGAGGAACTCGCGCTTCTTGGGGATCTTCCACTTCAGCTCGTTGTCGGCCATCTTCGATTGTTAACGGCGAGGTGACAATAAACTTTGACGGCTAAGTAGGAAATCTGAGCCCGCTCTTCAGACGACGAAGGTTGTGCTTCGATAGTCCGGCGAAGAGCTACAGTCGGAGTAGCTATTAGTTTCTCGCAACGCACAAAAGTCATAGATCTCCTTTATCGAGTCTGTGAGACGAAACGAATGCTTACCTTCGCAGACATTATTTATATAGCTGAGCACGAGTCATGGTGTTGACCGGGTCGAGTCAACGCCGTGAGCACCAGCAGTGTCGCCATTGAACGAATGCTGCGGGGCTTTGCACTTGCATGCAGAAAACCCAAGCGAGCCACTGACTCGGTTCTGGACCGACTGGTGATCCTTCTGTTGCTGGCCAGTGAGAGTGGTCATGGATCCGAGGTCGTTCTGTGGCATACGAGGAATGTAGCATGCAGCTTGGACCGAGGAGATCTCAAGCTGCGGGGGTGTGATGTACATCTGTACAGTCACCAAAAGCCGACTAATCGTTCAAGACGCTGACGGTCCGAAGCTGTCGGTCTCTGGACGTAATTAGTTCTGCCCACAGCAACGATCTTGAAGACGCACACCATGATGCCGCCATTGATCATCCTCTTCACCTACGACTTCTCGGTCTTTGGGAGAAAGACGGACTGGGTGTTGAATCTCAAAGGGCTGAAGTACTTCCGATGCATCGTTCTGAATCGCCTCCCTCGCCCAGTGCTGCAACAACTGGGCGTCCAGTACAGGCGAATCCCCATTCTGGCCATTGGTCGCGATATATACTGCGACACGAGGCTCATCATTGACAAGCTCGAAGAGCTGTTTCCCGAAAACAGAATCAGCAGCACAAGTCCGTTCGAGAAGGGTCTGGAGCACCTGTTCGAGAACTGGCTGATTGACGGAGGACCGTTCTGGCGGACAGCAGGCCTGATCCCCCCAGCGGCGGAGGTGATGCACGACAAGGAATGGCTGCAAGACCGGACGAACATGACGGGTCGCAAATTTGACATTGAGACGCTGAAGCAGGGCAGAGCTGAGAGTCTGTCACATGTGCGCATGTACTTCAACCAGATGGAGCATGAATTGTTGGCCGACGGACGAGAATACATTCTGGCCACGCAGGAACCGACGTTGGCGGACGTCCATGCCATTTGGACGTTCGACTGGGCTCTCCAAGAAAAAGGGCACATGTTTGAGTATCTGGAAAAGGAAGTCATCGGCGAAGACCAGTTCCCCAGGACGTTCGCATATGTCGACCGGTTTCGCAGGGCCATGGCGAGGAAGGAAGCACAGAACGGTATACCGGAGGCGTTGTCCTCAACGGACGCCGTGAACCGAATTCTAGCTTCGGATTTCTTCGAGAAGGAGGGTACGATCGACCCCAGAGATCCGCTGAAGCTGAGAAAGGGGCAGTTAGTTGAGATCTGGCCGGTCGAGTCTGGATTCACGCACCACGACAAAGGTAAGTTGGTGTCGATCGGAGTGAAGGAGGTCGTCATCTCGAGTAGGCCAAGCGTCGGCGAAGGAAGACTGAGGCTGCATTTCCCCCGCGTGAATTTTCGGATCAAGCCGGTAGAGGAGTCGAAGTTGTAGCACCGGAATGCTGCTGTCAAAACGCTGAGGAGATGGCGACTCTTTTGCATCATCGGTAACAGATTGACGACACGTCCTGACACTGGTCGGAACTGTGGACGCAAAACCCGGCATCATTCAACTGGTGACTCTTTGATATACAGCGAAAGCCTGCTACATATTCGTACACTATATTTCCCGATGGTCGAGACATCACCACGCTGTGTAACCACCATCGATGACTAGCTGTAGACCGGCGTCAGTAAAATGTCGACAACCAGAACGAGGGTGCCGCCGATACTCACATTACTACCAGTCATGAATGAACTCGCATCGCTTAAACAAAACAAAGCTGCGCCTCTGTATTCTGCCGGTTCCGAAATTCGGCCAAGCTTGGGTGCGTTTGTTAGTCAAAATACCAGCAAGAGGGGTGTCGATCGAGAGCTTACCATGTTCTCCTTCTCCCAAAGCGCCCTCAGATTAGGGTCGTCCTCGAAATTCTTCTTTACCATCGGTGTCAAGATGTTTCCTGATTCCACGTCAGAATTGTCTTATAGGCGCGATCTTCCAGACTCGGGCACCTACCTGGACAGAGGGCATTGACCCGAATAGGCTTTCCATCCACGATCTTTCCCCACTCCATTGCCAGAGATCTCGCCAGCTGGCAGACGGCTGCCTTTGAAGAGTTGTAGACGGACGAGGTAAAGCCCTTGTTGGCAACCATTCCACTCATCGAGGCAACGAGGAGGATTGATCCGCTGCATTTATACTTGATCATCTGCCGAGCACAGCTCACGGCGGAACAGAAAACGCCCTTGTAATTGATGTTCATCATCTCCTCGATCTTCTCGGGAGTGTAATCCAGGGCGGGCGTGACGTTCTGGACACCAGCCGCGGCGATCAAGCCATCAAGGCGGCCATGGTTCGCGGCGATCTCCTCAATAACACGATCCAGGTTACCGGCTTCCCGCACGTCAACCTTGTCGAACTTGAGCGAGCCTCCATACTTGGGACCTAGACGTTTCTGAACCGTGAAGAACTCCTTGTCCGGCTCCGGCAGCCGATCGAGGCAATACACTGGACGCGCAAGGAAGGTTAGCGATGAATGGCTCAACGGTGCGACTTGATTGCAACCCACCTTGTCCTCCAGCTTCGATCAGCGCTTCCGCTAATATCAAGCCCAGACCACGCGCACCACCTGTCACGACAAAAACCTTGCCCTCAAGATCAAATTCACGAAATCGGAATGGTGTCCGTTCCGGATCGGGAAGCTTTTCTTTGATGGACGGAGCCTCTACGCCAGATTCTTTGACGGCCTCCATTGGGGTAGAAGGCCCTTTACTCGCGGTTGCGGACAGGCTACTGGAGAACAACCGATTGTGCCGTTGTTGGTAGACCAGGGGTATGAGAGATTGCCCAGAACTGCTGTAGTATCGTGCTATTGAACCTGCGCCAGATATGTAGTTGCGCGACAGGATTGACTGAGTTCGTAAAGACAGGGGAGGCATGTCTGTGTGTGCCAGACAGAATGGTATAGACGGGAAACAGACACAAAGATGCGAGTAGTTCAACAGAAAACTCTTGGTTACCTTGGAACGAGGATCAGCCCGGATCAGCATATCCCTGGCTTGTATCGGAAAGCCCAGAGCAGAAGGCTGAAGTCGTGTGGATGGATGGACTGGCCACACCATCGTGATCACCAACGCGTGAAAACACAGGTGACGTTAGACGACGACAAAAGGTGGTGAAGGCGGGGTTCAGCCACCACGTAAGCGCCGTCGCGTATCTCATAAAAAAACAAGAAGCTCTCTTGGAAGTCTCTGTTCAATTTGCTACCAACAGGATCACTTCCCCCACCATTATCTCGGTCCCATCGACGATGGTGGAAATGTGGTTCCGGTTGACGTATGCGGCGATCAGCTAGCAGAGGAGTGAAGGGAGGATGAAGAGTTGGTGAGAGAGTCACTGAGGCTCCGTCGCTTAGGCGAGAGGCTTCGGCTCCGATGGCCGAGCGCCAATCGGGGGCCTCGGCGGGTTTTGCGACGCCCGGATCGATTCCCGGATCCAGCCAGGCTCTTATTAGGAAGAGCGAGATTGCGTAAGGCGGTGAATTCATTCCCGCGCCGCAGCCTTCATCTAGGGACGGAGTACCCGCCGGCGTGTGCCAGGTGCACCCACCGCTTGGTTCAGATTGACGTGAATCTGACGATCGACCGCACTCGCTTGTTGCGATCAAGCGAATCTGCAGGCACCGGATGGATGACTTGGATCATCCTTGCCTTCAAGGCGACTGCTGCTCTTTCGTCAGCACCTTGGTGACTCGGATGCAATATCCAGCTCCCACAGCCGTGAGAATATGCCACCATCCATGCAACTCCAGCAGAAACCCCAACGGCATGCCCAACGCCTTCCTGGCGTCGCGAAGGGCGCCACAATAAGCCGAGTCCAACACCCACACCACGAAGCCCATGAGGAAGCACAGGCCACCCACCCGGAACTCGCGGGTCCAGTACCGCTTGACCTCCCCCTTGAATCGAGTTCGAATAAGATACAGCACCCTCGGCCAGATGGCAGTGACCAGGGCAATGAAGGTCGTGTTGTGGAGCCACAGCTGATGCAGCGCGTAATGGTAGGCGCTGATGACCCCGAGCGCCATGGTCAGGACCGATCCGAAGGCCAATTTGGCGGACCGTGACCATCCAAGCGTGTACAGCTCGTACACCAGGGCTGCACAAACCCAGAACATGGACAGGTCGTCGCAGACTTGGGTCTCATATTTCAGCGTGAGATGGAAGAGAAGAGACGTGACACCGACGAAGAAGAGAGCGAGGTTACTGGGCTGGGTGAGCAGGCTCTCTCCTGGAAGCAGAGTGCGAAACGCCCAGTAGACTGAAGTTGGCAGGTTAGCTCAAGCTGAAGCCGCAGGTGATTGCTTGTTCGAAAGGTGGGCCGCACCATATGCTAGGTTGGTGAAACTGTTCACAAACTCGCCAACATAGAGCGTGACCGAGTAGTCTTCCTCGCAAAAGCTGGTGGCCTCTGGTCAGCAGATGTCGGCTTGGCTAGGGCCTGTGGTGCCAGGGACTCACTTGGCGACAGACGTCGGAGATCCCCAGTATCCCAAGTGCGCCTTGACATCGCCAGCAAAATTGCGTTCCAGGCCCATGATGCGAAAGCTGGCAACGGTTTCGATTTGGTCGGTCCCGGTTCAACGCGTTCTATCGCAAGACAAAGCGCGTGGCGGCGAGCTCGGTCTAGAAAGTAAGCTCGAGGGAAATCTATTTCGCAACCTTGTAATGGACGGCAACGAGCTAGGCAGAACAGTTCCTCTATACTAACGCCGGGGTCTCCAGATGAATAGAAGGCTTCGTCTAAAAGCTTCACGGCCGGGATATTATTAGCCGAGAGGTACCTCTTTCCGCGTACCCCCGTAACCCCCGTATCTCGTATGTCGTGTCGCGAGCGGGCGTATTGGTTGGCTCCCACTGTTACAGCTTCGCATTCTAGGGTTGCTACTCCGTATATCCACCTCCAGATGAGGTTGACGGTATCTATAAGAAAAATAGTACGTCTTCGCAGGCGCACTCGCTTATGTGTCTAGTATCGACTCAGTTCTCCTCACTTGAGCATGACCCGCAAGCCCTTTGAGTCAACCGCCGGAAACGGAGAGAAATAGTCATGCTCAATCTCAATATCCTTCCTCGTCGTCTCAAACAGCTCGGGATCAAAGTGGTGGAAGAACGCTGCAATGGTGAGATAGAGGTTCATGAGGGCCAGCTCTTTGCCGATACAGCTCCTCCCTCCTCGGCCAAAAGGAACGAAATACTTTTCCAGCCGCTTTAACTCTTCACCTTCGACCAGCCAACGTTCGGGCTTGTACATCAATGGTTCCGGGTACACCGGCTCGAAGGTGTGGTTGCTTCGGATCGCCATGCTGATGACTGTCCCGGGAGGGAGAAGGTAGGAGGCGTAGGTGTACGCTTGCCGGTGATTTACTCTTGCAAGTCGGCCAGAGACACTGCACGCGATACGAAGACCTTCATTAATTACAGCTGTGAGATACGGCAGGCGCTGCAGCGTGCTGTAGTTGGACAAGGGGTCTGCTGAGCCTTTGGCTGTTTCGACCACTTGAGCTAATTCTTCCTTCAGCCGTCGAAGTTTGTCGGGGTTGGCTAGGACGTGAAAAGTGATGGTTTCGAGGGCATTCCCGGTCGTCTCGCTACCAGCGCCGACGAGCGTTCGAGCTTCTTGTGTGATTCGGTCGACGCTCTTGTCGCTCTCCGGGATGGCATCGGAATTGATGATTCCGTCAAGGACGGACTTGTCGCTCCGCTTTTCGGCGTGAACGGCGTCGGCGGCTTGTCGCGCCAAATCCTGTGGATCGTCAGGTTATCGGAGGATTGACTCCATATGTGCTTTCTTACTGTCTGAAAGTCGAAAGCCATCACGGCTCCCTCTGTTGAAGTCGCAGCGACTGCCCATCTTGGCATTCGCATGAATATCTATTGCTCCCGGCAGGTCAGAAGTGCGGTTGGGAAAACATCCGGGACGAATATTGATGGCGACTGTTGCTTTCGGTCGTGGAAGACAATCCACCTCGTTGCTCGGAACTTGACAACGGCAGAGGAACTTACCGGGATAATGATGGGGATGTGACGATGCCAGGCGGCAATATGTGAAATCACACGTGCCTGGCGGTTGTAGTCATCGGCGAAGTCAATCGAATCCAGCAGATTGAAGGCTTTCGGCATGCAACTGCGTGGAATGAGTCTGGTGCCTTCCACAGTGTCAAAAACAGCGGCGACCTACTAGTTGGTCACAGAGTCGGCAGCCAGACACCGGAAAGCATTGGAGAGATTGACCGGCTTGCCCGTCTCGCGCATCGAGCGTAGCCGTTGGCATAGCTTGGAGACCTTCTCTCGCGACGACGACTCGAGGTTGGAGATGGCAGAGGCTGCAAAGAAGCGACTCATGGCCTTGCGCCTGGCCCGATGAAGGTCGACATTGGCGGTCCCGAACCCTGCGTCCTTGGAGCCGACGAATGCATAGTACCAGCCATCTTTGTCAAGGCGGCTGGTCACGTTATAGAATTCGTCAAAGAAGTCCGGATCGTGGATATGGACCTCGTTAGGTCCTATGCGAACAATGGGTCCTATCGAGTATGCTGATGAGCATGGCGTTCATGTGCCTGTGAGACAAGGCAAGAACCCATTTCGACTCACCGTATTGCTTATGTAGCTCCTCGATCTTGAAGACGAATTTGCCTCCCAGGATGCAATCGTAGTAGAAATCATAGAGGCGGGAGATCGCGGCAAGTTTGGGCCCCGGGATCTTCGACAGCGGGTGGAAGAACAAGCGGTAGAGGACCAGGCATGCAAAGCCACCAAAGCTCGCCACCGCCAATGAGGCGGCCAGCTTGAGGTAAGATTCGAATGCCATAATTATGCGCCCCCGAAGCAAGTCAATCAAGGAGAAGAATGCAGATACCAGAGTAACACGACAGACGCAGTGCGAACATGGATGTTCATTTTCACCTGACTTGAAAGTCAGAACATCTGCAAAGCTGGCGATAGCATACGCTCATCGCTACGACCACGACTCCGTAAGGTCTCTGCATAAAGCCACTGCCTATCTGCGAAGGTAGAGGCGGGGATGTCTCTGTGCTGGCCATCGCTCCGTTTACCACCAGGGGTACGCGACACTTGCGAATCAGCGTTGCATTGATTGCGATCCATCTGCAGCCACAGTTGGCAATTCCGCCGGGCAATGGCTGGGAGATACACGATAGGCAAGCATTGATGCATACCCCTGCTGTTCCTTGGCCGCCGGGAGCAAATCTAGCAGGTGCCCCAGAAGTGAAATGCCTGGGGCCTGCAGTGGATGCCTAGAAGCGGGGGCTCATGCACTCCTCACTTGCCACTCATATCGCCTTCACTTTCCTCTGAGACCCATTCACAGTTTCCATCGTCTGTGTAACCTGCACGAGTCATGCCTTTCATGCTGCATGGCCGAAATGCATCCTGATGGTCCGCTCAGCATCGCAGGCGAGAGCTTCGCGTGCGCAAGTAGCGCCGACCTAACGACGAACACCATGTGCTTGTGGGCCTCGCTCAAGCTCTATCCTCCGCTCTCAATCCTTTTTGGCTCCTTCGGACGAGTTTACTGCCGTGTCGCTGTGCGGCTGCCCGCCAATCCCGAGTGCTGACATCGCGTCAATCCCGGGCGATGGCGTCTACCACCCTTGCTGGCCCACAGACAACGTGCGTGTAATGCCCAGTGTCGGGTGGTGGCTTCGGTTCATTGTGCTCACAATCAACTGCGCAAACTCCGCAGCCACCGTTTTCTGTCAACATGCTGATCTTGCAGACAGCTTTCTATTCGCTCTCCATTCGTTCTCGCGCCGCCTCCCTGGACGAACACGCTCATTATCATGCCATCCGGGGGCGAAGTGGCATATGTGTGGCCGAGATGGTGCCCACATCCAACATGAACTCTCATCACCGGAGCCTCATCAACTCTTTTCTTACGCTACCTTCCGATTGTACTGAAGCTCTTCCTTTCTCCCCAAACCCAGCAAAAGGCACCGTTTACAGCACCATGATCCTCAGAGACCGCAGGGTGTGACGTACACGCGCACAAGGCTCGGTTTTTGTCATGGCCGACGACCGTGACGTCGATTCTGCATACGCGGAAAGCGTCGGAGACTACTCGGAGTCGACGTCGATAGCCTCCAGCATTTTTGACTATCAATACGAGAATGGCCGCCGTTATCACTCTTACAAAGCTGGCCAATATTTTGCCCCAAACGATGAGCAAGAGCAGGAAAGACTCGACTTGTTGCATCACGTGCAGTCTATGGTTCTGGGTGGAGAGTTGTACAAATCGCCCATCCGAGAACCTCAACGAGTGCTGGATATTGGCACCGGTACCGGAATATGGTAAGCTCGGCCTGACGGCGCGACGACCGTGGCTTATCAAGTACAGGGCAATGCAGATAGCCGATATGTTTCCGATGGCGGATGTGGTCGCGACTGACCTCTCTCCCATACAGCCGACCTGGGTTCCACCCAACATACAATTCATGATCGATGACTGTGAGGCAGATTGGACTTTTGTGCGCACTTTTGACTATATTCGTCTCGGGCATATGGTACGTCGACGCACTTGCTTTGAGCATCGACTCTTTCCCAAATGATAGAGTGCGGGGCCAGAAGCACAGGGATGGTTGATGACAGAGACTCGCTAATATGACTCGCTCACAGGGCGGTAGTATAGCGGACTGGAAGAAGCTTTTCCGACAGTGCATGGACAACCTCAAACCCGGAGGATGGGTAGAAGTGATCGATTTTGAGGGTAAGCGCATTTCGAGCTACAGTGAGATATGCGAAACTGATGACCGGGCACTTGCAGCCTGGGGCAGCACAGACGACGACAGTCTGCCTGAAGATTCTTCATGGCACACAGTACGGCAAGCCCAGCTTGGCGCGTTGGACCATAGTTGATGCTTCTTTAGTGGCAGACAGAACTCAGCAATGCCGCCGAGAAGTTCGGGCGGATAATGAACATCAGCCCACAAATCAAGGGAATGGTCGACGAAGCAGGTTTTCAAGATGTCGAGCACATGGTCTACAAGGTGAGTGCTTGGTCGTGTTGAGGAAACCAGTCAAGCGGCTCATACGAAGATTATAGGTGCCGCTCTCAACCTGGCCCAAGGAAAAGCATCTGAAAGATCTCGGCTCGTATATGAATCTGCTCATGACTGAAGCGATGCAAGCTTACAGCCTCGCACTGTTTACGCGCGTCTTGAATTGGGATCCCGCCGAGGTGGAGGTTCTTTTAGCTGGCGCGAGAAAGGACCTACAGAACCCCAACTACCACTTGTATACGCGCCTGCATATTGTTTATGGGAGGAAACCGCCGTCACAGGAGGGTCTATAACGGGTGGATAACAAAAGGTATTCTAGCTGGACGCATGTAGGAGTTCATGAATAGGGGTATTCATCTCAGGGGTGAGCCAAGTGTCAAATGGCATACTCTTCTAGCATGGGATTGTCGACTCACTCTTGGTCTGTCTCACACGCTCTTCTTCAGTCCAATCCCTCCACCGAACCGGTACTTATATGTATCGGCACTTTCCCGTGCTGCCCCGTATTCAAACAGCATCAGCACTTTCCAGTGCTGCCCCGTATTCAAGCCTGTACCTACTGCGACCGACAAGGCTCCTGACCCCTTGTTACTCTTGTAATGCCATCGCGCCATCGCCCCTGGTGCTAGCGAAATTGACGGTGACGGGGCAGTAAATGAAATGGAAATATCTTCATAGCAGAACCTGGACCCCTTCGCCCCTGACACCAGCGCCGTGAATTCGCTCGCTCACTAGTGAATGACTCTCCTTCGACTGTGCACAGCTACCTGTTAATTAAGCCTGATCTTCGCCGGGGAAATCAAACAACAATATTACCTACCTCCCTATATTGAAGGTACTGTCTATCTGTCCATATATATGTATGTATCTGTGCTCATACTCCGTGCTGAGTATACCTCTGTCCTTTTCCCACTCACTTGGAGATTAGCCTAGCTCGACGCAACTCAACTCGACGCAACTCAACTCAACTCTACTAACACAATGCAATGCAATGCAATGGAACTCCTCTTAGATGTGTTGCTCCCAAAACGTCAATTAGTTCGTCGACATCAATTACTCCCTGCATACGTATTAATTACCCCCTGGACAATGAGACGTGCCTCCTACTTTGACTTTGTCTTTGGTTCGTGTCTAAGGTCGGAAGTTGAAGGTCTAAAGTCCATAGCATGGTATTATAGTAGACTGGGCTTGATTTCAATGAAATAGACCTACGTATTATCTCATGCTCACTCTCATGCTCACTCTCATGCTCACTCTCCTGCTGCTGCTGCTACTACTACTACTACTACTACTACTACTACTACTACTACTACTACTACTACTACTACTACTACTACTACTACTGCTGCTGCTGCTGCTGCTGCTGCTACTGCTACTGATATTGCTCATGTCTGCTTCATGAGAATGACTCTATTTAGTTACGTATATATCAATACAGCACGTGGAGGCGGACGATGGCGAACAGGACGGGATCTTCACGACCAGGTAAGTATCCATGAGAGAACAGAAAAGGAAGAGAACGTCGTGTCCTGTTCATGCACATCGCATGGATGGGCATTGTGTTGCGCGGTCCTGGCCTAGCGCCATGCTTTCCGTCTGTCTGTCTGCCTGTATCGGTGTGGCCATCCTAACCAACACCCTGACGCCGCTACCAACACCACCACCACGGCCGCCGCCGTCGACAAACGACACACCACAGACACAGACACGCACCCTCTCTAACTACGTAGATTCTCCAACCCGGCTCGACGACGCAGGCCCTTTTCACCATCACCGCCACCAGCAACAACAGCAGCCTCAGGCCGGTGCACAACAACGGTGCCCGTCTCTGACACCGCGACCTCGCTGCCACCGCCACTGCCACCGCCGCTGCCACCACCGCTCCTAGTGCTGCTATAATCAGCAACACTCCAGCCCTCTTCCTTGTCGCCCTCCATGACCTGCCGCTGTTCCTGCCGTTGCTGCTCCTCTTCCTCCTCGTCAACAACAAACGGCGGAAACGGTATGGTGTCACAACTTGTGCGAGCCTCCTCCTCGACCACATCGGCACGAGGGGCTCGAGCACGCACACGCGACTGCCACAGCGGTGATTCCACCGTTGTGTACGAAGAGGGGTTCCCCTCGCCACCGGCACCACCGCCACACGCCGTACAACAGCCCTGGTTGTAGCCGTACCAACTATCGCGGACAGTCGAGGGGTGAGCTCGACTGCGTGCGTGACGACGGCGGACGACAACCCAACAGGCCGTGCACGCGATAACGGTGACCAGAGCGAGGGGACCCAGAGTGCCGGCTAGGATGGCGGCGAGGTTCTGGTGGCGGTGGGAAGGGGAGGACAGCGAGGTAGCAGCGGTGGACGACAGCATACTGGTCACAGCGCTGGCGGCAGTGGTGGTGGTCGTCACAATAGTCACCGAAGTGACTACCGGGACAGAAGCCACCGGCGTTGTGACTAGCGTTGTCGTGACCGTCGCTGTGACCAAGCTCACAGAAAACTCAACCACCGTGACTGTGGCTGTGGCGGACGACATCGACACCGGAGAGATGATCGTCACCAGTATAGTTACTGGTGGCAGGTCGGATGGCTCATCAGATTCCGATGTTGAGGGCGGAGGCGCAGGAGCGTCCGTTACCGATAATGGCAGGGTCGGCAGAGTTGGTAGGGCGGTGACGAATGAAGGATCCAGGGACCCAGAGCCAGAGACCAAGACAGCAGCAACCGAGGAGGCGGGGACCAAGAGCAACGGCGCGTCGCCAATAGACCGTGCAGGCACGGTTTCAAGGCCAAAGATGGCCAGGGCGGCAGCGAAGATGAGAAGGAGGATTGCTGGGATCTTCATCTTGCTGGCTCTGCCACATACTGTCAGTTCTTGTTTGGCCTGAGCGCTATGGCACAGGAGGAGCGTACCGGCCGGTGTTGCTCTTGTCGCGGACGCCTTGGTCGAGGTCGAGGTCGAGGTCGTGACACTGAAGCGAGAGGTTAGTGAGCTGGGGGTCAACTTTTGAGAGCACCATCAGACATACCCCGTGTCTGTGTCTTTGCTGATGCCCTGAGGAGAACCTGTCTTGTCGCTGCTAGGAGGATCTCTGTCTTTACTGATGCTCCGAGCAGAGCTTGTCTTGTTGCTGTCGATCTCAGCTGTGGATCTAGCTTTTGAGGAGCTGATCGAGCGGAGCTGAGATGAAGAAAAGGCTTGACGTTGTCGAGTTTCGAAACAGAGACAGAGGAGCAGAGTCAAAGAAGGTGGAAATATTCGGCTTGACCTCTGCATTGTGGGCGCCAAGATGACAATGATGTCGTGGACGGCGACGACGACGAGGAGCGACGGCAGAAAAATCTCGAGACGTGACAACGACAGTGAAGGACATCCTGCATCCTCCGCGGCGCTCAGCGGTACGATGGTGTGATGTCGTCGATGTTCGCCGCGCCGGCTACCTTGGACATTGGCCAGGTACCATATCATATATATAGCATGATGTCTCTAGAAGTTAGAAGGCTTGGGAGGGAAAGGGAATTGGGGCGCTATCAAGTTGCTAATGGAACAGATATTTATGGACAGTGCGACTGCGCACCTCCGCCAAGAGGCGACAGTCACAAGACAGAGCTGCTGCCTTTGAGAATCTAGAATACATACTTCAAGGAGGTCAGTAACGTTGTGCGTGGGCCGAAGCGGAAAGAAGACATCTGACTCACAGGTATGAACAGGTACGGCACTTGTCTTTCATACTCCTCCCAGGCCTTCCCGTACTTGGCCCGACATTTCTCAATGTCTCGCAGGGTCCGGTGAATGATCATTGCGGTGAAGAAGACGGGGTAAAACCAAGGGAATGGTGACCGAAAGCCCGTCACTGCTCCCCAAGACAATGCGAAGAAGAGGTCGCAAGTGTAGTGAATCTTCCTTGCATAGCCGTCTGCGAAGCCGTCAGTATAGTGACAATTAAATCTGAAGGGGACTCACAAAAGCCATCAGCAAGAATGGTGCCCCCATTCTCTGACGTGATGATCTTGGGGTTCTCAACCGTCTGCCATGGTAGCTGAGGGAAAGCCTTGCGTGTCACGGCACCACCAGACTGCTTCGCGCGGAACCGGTTCTTCTGGCTGTTGGTCGCGTCCCACACCCAGTACACGAAGAGGTAGGCCGCGTACAGTGCAGCAAGGGCGTACTTGTTCCAGGGGTATGTGCTCGGATGGTGGTTTGCCAGATAAATAGTGCAATGGCAGTATGTCAACGGGACGCCAGCCAGGTTCCAGAAAATCAACATGAAACCCCATTTCTCATGGTACATATCCCAGGTCGGCACAATGAGTTCCTCACCTTTACTGCATGCATTTGCGTACAGCCAGTGGGCCATGAGCAGGAATCCAACTTCGCCCGAGACGTATCCGTAGTTTTCGTATTGCCGGGCAGCCGTTCCCAGTGTTATCAGGAACAAGATGTACCATGGCAGTCGAACTTCGAAAAACATTTTGAAGTCGAGGATGCCGAACATGCGTGGATTGAGCTCGGCACCCATGAAAAAGTCGTACATGAGAGATCCGGTCATGCGGTGTTCCTTGCCTCGATAGATTGCCGAGACATAGGCGACGATTGAGACCGCAAAGCCTGAAATGATGGCGACAGACATGAGCGGACCAAACTCATCGATGATGTTGTAGAGCTTGAAGAGACCCGAGAAATGAAGACCGAGCGCTACAATGATGGTGGTCCACCACGACCACATGGCGCTGCAGTAGTAATCCAGCCTCAGTCCGTTCTCGTGGGGCAAGGGCTTGCCTTTCGTCCAGATGCCCGGCATCAAGCAATAGCAAGCGCCTTCAAAGACAAAGAAGATCCAGTACATAGCCCAGGCTTTCGCCGAGGGCCAGGCGCCGTAGTAGGCCATGCGAACCATGCCACGGAAGAAGTCCGCCAAAGTCTCTCCATCGCGTGGCATGGGGAATTGGCCATCGTAGTATGTCGCGCCAATCCACATGTAGTACATGAGGGTTGGAAAGCCGATCATCATGGCGGTGACGCCCCATGCGCCGCCGAACTCGAAGCGCCCGGAGGTATCGACCTTGGGGTCCATGCCTGGTCGCCATCCGTCCACCAGAGTGTCGGAAGACGCTTGCTGCTCTGCGATGGGGGCTTGCTTGCTGGCATAGGCATTCAACTTTTCCGACTTGACGTGTCCGTTGGCATACCCATTGGCATGGCCGTTCATCTCTTTCTCTGCGGCTCCGTCGACGAATTGCGACGACTTCCGGCTACTCCTCGGTGCAGTCTTGATAATTGTCGCGTCGCCGTCAACGCCATTGGCATGTTCTCCGAGATCCGCATCCTCTGGAGCTGGCGTGGACTTGCGCGATCGCGGCTTACGGTATGTACCAGGGGTCTCGACATAGTCTGGGTGCACGGTTTTCCTGGGCCTAATCAGCATGGAGCGCATCAAGGGACACCGCACCGTCGCTGCGTACCTGGGTGTCTTGCCCGCCTGCGTACGGGTGACTGGCATGTTGAAACGAGTGGGAGACTAATGATACAAGGACTGAGGAAAGAGCGACTCGACTCAACGCGTCATAAGGAAGGGACGCACGCTGACCGTGGCGGCGGTCCTCTACGTACTGTATTTAGGACTGAGGGTGGTACGAGGCGGGAACGAGACTCGATCATGAACCGCGACTCCCGAAGATTTTCCAATTTCTCCTGCGCACCACAAACAATTTACCGCATTCGAGTGAACACGTGCCTGACCGGGGTGGCGAGGCGACCATGCTACTGAAAGAGTCGGTGGGAAGATAGATGCTCTCAAAACAGTCGTCCTCAATGGGTTCGCGGTGGCATTCATATGCAATACATCGCTAAATGTGGTGGGTTAAAGTCAGATATATGAAGATAATATGGTGATAAACACGCTGCAAAGGTTGGCGGCGTCCAAATATGCCTGAGCCTGCCGTGCTATGTATACATGCAAGATGGTCGTTACATTCCCCTCCACGCTCTTTCTACATTGTCACGCTCATGAAACGCTCTACAAGAACAAGCCAACGACAGCAACGGCCACACAAACGGCCACGCTCAACACAGCTCCCGGCAGCTCCTGCTGGGCCGCGCCACCGGTGAAGGTCGCGGGCGCAACTGGAGTGGTCGAAGAACCAGAGGATGGCGCGAGCCATCCGCTGTTGGTCGCTGATGCGGCGGCCACAGATGTCAGGGATCCGGACGCCGTTGCTACTGAGGTCTCGGCCGGCTTCACGGCCGTAGAGACCACGAAAGATGGGCCAGTGTAGCCGCTGAAGAGGCCGGAGGGGTGATCGACCACGGCAGCGCCATCAGACGGCTTGACAGGCACGACGGTCTGGGTCATGATGGCGGTGGCAGTTGGTGGTGTATAGCTTCCCGTCGAGGCGGTCTTTTCCCAGTCAGCCCAGTCGAAGTTGCTCGACGTGGAGGTTGAGGCGGCCTTCACGGGCTTGCTGGAGGTGGTGGTGCTGGTCTTGGAGGCCTCCCAGTCAGCCCAGTCGAAGCTGGAGGTGGTCGTTGCCGGGTCAACTGGTTTGCTTGTCGAAGAGGATTTGGAGGCCTCCCAGTCAGCCCAATCAAAGCTTGATGTAGTGGCGGCACTCGTCGTTGCCGCATCAACCGGCTTGCTGTCAGAGGTGGTCCAGTCACCCCAGTAGTAGCTGCTGGTAGTGGAGCTGACAGCAGCCGAGGAGGTGGGGCTGGAGTGCGAGTCGCCATGGCCATGGGAGTAGGTCGAGGTTGTTGTGGCGGCTCCCGGGCTGCTAGTTGAAGTGACATCTCCAACACGATGGCTGTAGGTGGTGGTGGTCGTGCTGGAGCTGCTGGACGTGGTCTCATCGCGTGCTTGGTGGGTGGCGGACGTTGTGGTGCTGCTGGCGCTGCTGGCGCTGCTGGAGCTGCTGGATGAGGGCACGCCAACGTGTACGCCGTGCGAGCTGGTGGTGGAGGCTGAGCTGCTCAAAGAGGTTGTACCGCCAACGTCAACATGACTATAGCTGGAAGTGGATGTCGTGCTGCTCGAGCTAGTGGCAGCGGGAGAAGCCCAAGTTGTGCTGCTGGTGGTGGTGCCAGGGACATACTCATGAGTGGTGGTGGAAGTGGTTGTCGAGGCTGAGGTGGAAGTTGCAGGAGCAGCAACCGTCGTTGGAGAAGCAGACACCGTCGTGCTAGTGGTCAAAGATGATGTGGTAGCCATGGTGGTGACGGTGGTTGTCGAGGTAGCTGGCGCCTGGGGTGTCTTCGCGCAAGAGAGCTGACCAAAGAGTTCCTTGATGTTGTACGCGTAGCTCTGTCCATTGAGTTCCGGATCGGTGTTCTGCTCCGAGTAGGTTGCGTCCCAGAGCATGACACCTCCGAAGGAAGACGAGTAGGTATCGGAGCATGCATATTCCTCGATCAAGGACTTGGCCTTGCTAATGCTTAGGTAGTCTTGCGAATGAGCGGCGCTAGTCGACGCAGGCAGACCGAGGAATATCTTGATATTCTTGTTCTGCGAATTGTCCGCGAGCCACTGTAGCCAACCAAATGTGATGTCGGTGTTTGTGTTCAGCGAGCCCGAGCTGAATAGCGAGGCTGCGGAGCAGGAGTCAGTGTTGTAGAATTGGATGAACCTGGCCCTTGTTAGCATAATGCACGCGGTCAACGCCAGGGATATCCTTACAGATAATCAATATAGGAGTTCGCGATCGCATCTTCGAGGTGAGCGTCTGGCACAACGCATTGGGGAGCAGCTGAGATGTAATATGTGCCGGTGCTCTCAGCGAATTTGGCCCTCAATTCGTTGACCAAGTCAGAATAGAAGCTGTCAGGCCCCGATTCGAGGTCAAGGTCGAAACCATCCACAACGGTGTCCGTGCCAAAGGGCCGGGGATAGTCCTTCAAGCTAGGGTCCTGGAGAGGGCCAAACGAACCCCAGAGGAAGTCGGCGAATGCGACGGCAGATTCCTTCGAGGCGAGGAAGTTCCCTCCAGGGGATGCGCCTCCGATGGATGCGAAGATCTTCTTGCCGGCATCTTGACAAGTCTTGATATCCTCGGCGATTTGTGAACATTGGGTGAGCATCTGAGTCTGCTTGCCATCGGGGGTCACCCAAAGCTCGCTGCCGCACGCATTTCCATAGTTGTTTCCTGGTCCGTTTGTCTCGTCGGGGAAGATGTTGACGAAACCAATGGGAATGATATCCAAGGTCGTGTCCGCACAGAATTCGGCCAACCGTTTCTGTCCCGGTCCTTGTCCCTATACACGATCAGCCCGAAGCCGCGCCTCCAGTCAGACACATATTCTCACCCAATATACCGCGAGTTGGGGTTCTGCAGGGCCCGCCAAGGAGGTGAATATCTTTGGACTGAAAATCGGTTTCGCAATGGTAGTGGAAAGCAGAGATGCTGTCGCCAGCACGCTGGTGATGACGGTGTTTGAACGCATTTTCAAGGTGTTTGTGGGTAAAAATGAGCGGATTCGGAAAACAACAACAAAAGAATGGCTGGGCTATAAGAGCACCCAAGGAAGGACTGGACGCAAGCAAAGGCTCGCAAACTCAATGTAAGGACCGTTAGAAAAGTAAAAGCGTTGAAAGCAAGAAAGAGAAGAAAGAGGCTCTTGAGCAGAAGTCACGGAGCCATATGTGCCCATCTTGACAGACCTCAAACCTTAACCTCCGACGAGCCGCCCAGGTAAGGCTATCCACATCCCACTGGATCCATACCGAAATTGCACGGACGGCTATACCACGGTATATCGCAAGTCCCTCCCTTCCCTGGGGCCGAAATCACCAGGAGGGGTCCTTGGGTGCTTTCGCTGCATCGACCCGGCGGATGACACGACCTCAAACACCGCCCACAGCTCAATGAGGACGGATCAGGAGGAAGATGATGTGCTTGGGTGGCTTGAGGAGGAAGATCAGGTGCTCGGGTGGCTTGAGGACCAAGGGGGGATGAGTTTGAGCGGCGTCGCGCTTCGAGATCCGATGTCGTATGCGGGCAACAGCGCTCCGAGAAGTGGTGTTCGAAGACTCGAGGGAAGCCGACCGAGGACAAGCGCGTGTGCGGGACAAGATTCAAATCTCCTGGCCAGACCTGCCACGGTGATGATAGAGGAAGTGGAGAGTCAAAGAGTGAAGACGATACGTCGAGCAGCAACAACCAGAGCCAAGCTTTGACGCCAGGGGCAATTAGCGGCTCGCTGGGGGCCCGACTGGCGGTGCCTGTCCCATTCAGGGGGCTGCTCAGGACTATCATTTCATCATAACGGATAGACGAGAGGCACCCAAAAGGCGTCCCACTTCCCAGTTGAGTGAGGAAGAAAAACACCCTCACGATCCTCTGGGAATGGCAATTAGATGCGCCCCTGCTGTAGTATGACCAATACTCTAGCCCAAATTTAGGAACTGAAACAATTGGATTTGGGAAGAATTGCTCCCTATAAACTCCGTACGAAGTACCTCGTACACTACTAAATCCTTCTGCTTACGTGCTGCGTTCTACGACGATCAAATCGCGTGCTTCTTGGGGCCAAGGAAATCGAAGAGTTGCAGCTGGCCGCACGTCTGTCGCAGATTTCTCCTGTCGTCCTCAACACATACTTCAATCGCTTCGGAGTATTCGGATGTGCAAGACGAATCCTCTGTAGACGAAGTGATGTTCACTTCCTGCTGAGTACTGTAGTAACGCATGCGCGATCGACCATAGTTGCGAGATTTCACCGCGGCAACCGTGAATGAATGGCAGTCGAGGACAGACACGGCCCGTCGAAACTTCCTGTTGACAGCCTGCCGGCGAGATACTGAGTTTGTGGCTGTCGATAATGCCACTCCCACACGGCGACACGAAGTGTAATTCCTGTTGCCATGGTATACCCGTCGATCAGTGACGATCGGATCTGGCGATCTCCACAACGTGGCCGCTGATCGATCTGACAAGCCTTACCAGTTGTATTTTTGGAATGACTGCGCCATGACAGCCTTACGGGGAACCTCGTATTCTGCACAAAATCTGCATGGGAAGCGTGAGGATTGAACTGCGAAGGGGAATCCCTCCACATGTCTAATGCAGCCCCTTAACAAGACAGAAGAAGTAGGTACAAGCTATGTGCATTGGCGAAGCACGCCCGCGGTGACACTGTCCCTAGGCTTGTCACTCCGTCCGGCGCCGAGGCTAATTGCCCAGACCCGGGAATATAATTCCAGCCCGCAACGCCATGTAGCTTGCAGTGATGCTCTAAGATGATTCCGAGTTTGCCATGTGCTTCTCTGGCATGACGGACTCGTGAGGAACTTCTTCGCTGCTGGTCTCGCTGCTAACTTCCTTGACAGGGCCCGTGAACTTCTTGCGAGCTCGCAGAACATAATTGAGCGTCGCGAAGATCATAACCGCCCCGAAAACAGGAGAAGCGTAGTTCATGTTCTCACCAGTGACAGGAAGGAACGGTGGAAACGGTAAAAAGATGATGAGGAAGACACAGAAGGCGACCGCCAGGATGTTGACCGCCAGGCCCACTTTGCCCATTGTCCAAGGTCCGAAGACGATCGGGTTGGAAACATTGTAACGGCGGATGGCGAACATGATCGTGGGAATGGCGTACGAGAAGTAGAAGCCCAAGGTCGTCAGGGAGATCAGCGCGTTGAAAGCCGTGGTAGATCCAATGTTGATCAGAGAAAGGAGGGAGACGCAGACGAAGAGCAGGACCACCGCATTCGTGGGGCACCTGTTCCGCGATGAAATTTGGGCGAACGTCTTGGAGAACGGAAGCCCGTGGTCTCTTGCAAAAGCCCAGAGCAAACGAGACACTGAAGCTGTGCATCCGAAGAGGTTCATGGAGAAGACGATGATGACGGCTGTGATCATGGCAGTTGCCGCCTTTTGGTTGTTGGTGGCCTGCAAGAAGACGGCGATGATGGGCAAGCCGGTTGGTGTCGAAAGAATCGTATCGGCATCGGTAATTGCATACAGGACGGCGATGATGTACGCAAAACCCGCGCATCCATTGATGATCACTGACCCGATCATAGCTCGAGGGACGTTGAGAGGTGCGTTGTGGGCTTCTTCGCTCATGTGTACAACAGCGTCAACACCGGCGAGGGCGAATGCCGGGGTGAGGAAGCCAATGCAGAAGCTGACTCCGTCACTGTCCCAACCGCTCGCGTTGATGAACGTACCCCAGACATCCTTGTCGTTCGCTTTTGTGCTGGTCGCCAATATCGCGATGAAGACGATGAAGAAGAACAGAACGTGCAAGAGTCCTCCTAGGGTCTCCCAGAGTGGGAGGAACTTCTTGCCAAACGTATTTCCTAGGGAGGCGACGCCGGAGAAACCGATCATGATGAGGGTGGCGTGCCACCGTTTGGGTTCGTAATCCGAGTAGTTGAGGACAGCCACGGCTTGAATCATCGAAGCGATCAAGAAGCAAACCGATGCCACAGCAGCGACCCAACCGGTCACTGTCACCCATCCCTGGACGTAACTGATGAGTGCCCGCCATTTCGGGGGCGAATGCTCAGCACTCCAGTGATATTGAGCTCCGGCAATGGGTGAGCTGCGTTCCTCGTCAGCGTGTTCTCTTTGTTGCATGGGGCTCAATTCTCACATCGAAGCCATCTCGGCGAATGAACCGGCGATGCAAAGCGTCCCCAGCACCGAAACAATGAACCCATAGACGACCGAGGCAGGACCGCCATTGGAATACGCGCCGGCGAACAAGGCACTCGTGGCTTCCCACGTGCACAGAGTGCACAGCGACATGCCCAGCAAAGCCCAGAAGTTCCATTCTCGCTGCAGTGGCAGTTAGCGACTGGCGCATATACAGGGCGGCACCAACTTTACCTTCAATACTTCCTTCTTTCCCGCTGCCTCCAACGCAGCAGCATCTGACGTGTACACGACCATCTTGACAAACACCACTGGCAACAAGTGGACTGTGCAAAAGAAAAGGTCCAATCAAGGGGAATGAAGGAAAGAGCCACCTGCGCAGGAGGAAGGAAGTCGAGAAGCACGGGTGCGACCGACCTGTACTTGAATGTTGCTAGGAGTTCGCTTGGTTGGGGGTTATGCGGGTGGCTCAAGCACATGGCGCCCCATAGCGAGACAAGGTGTTTAGACGCTAGCTTTGGAGGGCAGGCGCGAGAGGTGTAGGAGAAACGAGGGCATGAGGTTAGCCTGGATCCGTGCTCGCCTCGAGTGTGCTGGCAGGCTGGATGTTGGTGGTGTCTGGGAGCAGACCCAGTTTGTGCATGGGTACCAGATAGATTTCGGAGCCACCCCAACACTCTAGCAGGATAGCTGCATGAGCCAGAAATTGTCTGACGCTGTCGAGCATCTCACGCCTTGATGTCAAATGACAAATGTGAGCCCGCCAAATCGGTCCGGTTTGCTCGGACCATGACACCGCCGACGGACACAGTTGTTTCGGCCAGACGTGATGACTTGGCCACTTATCTCGAACTCCCCAGGGGCGGGTGTCCTCTGTCGTTATCAACCAATAGATCAACATGCGGATCAGCACGATGCATGCCGGCAAGTGTGATAATGGAGGCTTCAAGTGCGCCACCGAACCGGGGCCGAGCCTTGCAAGGGAGGGGGACCCGTTTCCGTGTGGTGCTCAAAGAGTTCGACGGATGGAACACCTTTACCCGCCACCGTCTGAGCTTGTCTGAGCTTCCCTGATTGTGTGCTCTGGAGACGGATACACCACGGTCGAGTTGGACAGGGCGCAATCAGCCGACAAGTCGATCTTGCTGTTACCACAACCCTCTTGTACACAGCGTGGTATAGATCACAAATTTCTCCGTACACCTCTGAAGGAGTGAGGAGTGCAGCATTGATCTACCTGCGACAAAGCACGCAGTTGGTCCCCCTTTCAGGCACACAAGGGTCACCGGCTAGCGCGACAAGACCCCCGGCCGATCACTAAGCTAGCAGCCGGCACTCGCGCCAGCTGGCAAATGGCCGAGCAGATAAGGAACGCACGCCGACTGTGCAAGAACATCCCAGACTGCAGTTGGCTGTTTTCAGACTTGCAGACGCTCGCGTCCAGCACGGCCAGCAGTCCCACTTTCTTGCATCAAAGAAGAGAGGCGAAGACAGCCAGGCGATTGTTGTTACCGCTGGAAGCGAAGATCTCACCGCTTTGTCGCCGTCTAGACTTGGGGGACTATCTCCGTCCATCGCCTACCCTGCACACAACGTGGGAATGGAACAAAGGGAACGATGTTCTGACACCAATCCTCGCCGAACCGAAATTCTTACTCGTAACGAAGCCAGAACCTATCAAGTAAAGCTTGGTTGAAAATCCGAGGACCCCACGAGTTAGGGTCTCTGGACCGAAAGGTTGCAACAAAGCTTGTCAGGGGCGAACCTCCAAGTACAAAGCTTGGGGATTCTGGGCGAGCTTGACTGGGCCGACTCCGCAAAGCCAATCACAACCTAAGTAATGACCAGGAGCATGCAGCGAGGGCCAGAGAAAGCGGACAGGAGGGGGTAACTTGTACTCGTACTGGGTAGAAGAATACAGCGCTGTGTTGATCTTCTCGTGTTTCGGTAAGCTCGATTATCCGACCTGTTAACGTAATGGTAACAGTCTTCGGGGACTCTGGATATCGGCCTCTGGACATGATGCAGGTAGGAGAATTGGTCGATGAAGCCATGCGGGATGCATCCCCCGCGTGTTCCGATGAGGTGCCTGTGCGATGAGGTGCCTGTGCGACACAAGATAAACTCTGCATGCTGTACTCAGTATGCTGTGAACGACAGGTGAAAACAAGTGAAGGCCGCCGCCCTGCAGCAAATGTCTGAAATTCCCCGGAAAATCAATCCTCCGATGATGCTGCGCTGAAAATGACGTTGCCTTCACCGCTTTGGCCTCGCATGGCAGAATCCCCAGAAATTTTTGGGCCTGCGACAAACATGCCTCGCACGCTTGAAACGAATATTACCTAGCTATCGTCGAGCTTGAAAATATTCCTCACAGGGAGCCAGACACAATGGCAGTTCCGTCCGAAGAAGTCGCCGAGGTGTTCGCAACCCTTGGAGACTTAGAAAGAGAGTTCGCCGAAGTAGAGCTGGATGCTTGTACGTGCATGATTCGCCGTTATGCGGTCCGCTGCTGAACTTCTCCTAGTGCGCAGAAAAGAGTTCAACTTACGGCCTCTTTACAACAAGCGCAAGGAATTACTCGACAAAATCCCGGACTTCTGGCCCACTGTTTTCGGCTCTGGGCCAGAAGAAATCCAGCAATTCTTCACGCCGGAAGATCTAGCCTTGGGCGCGAGTCTCAAATCCTTCTCAGTCGAACGATACCAGATCGAATCCGCAGACAAAGGAGAACCTAGGAGTTTGCGCTTCACCTTCGAGTTTGCGGCCAACGACTTTATCCAGGACACCAAGTTGGTGAAAGAATTCGAGTATCGCCCTCGCAAGGACGGACCTGGGAGTCTGATCTCAAGACCCGTTCCGATCAAGTGGAAGTCAAAGAAGAAGGACTTGACACAAGGGATCCTTGATGCTGCTGTCGAATTGTATAATGCAGAAGAAGCGCTTCAGCTCAAGAATGGGGACAAGGTTGTCGACATCGTGGATCGAGAGGCCTTGTGGCAGCATGAAAAGCTGCGAGAGAAGCTGAGCAAACTTGACGAGGAGGAGGATTATCAGCCAAGTTTCTTCAACTGGTTCGGCTTCCGTGGGGCCGTCGATACCGCAGTTCCGGAGACATCGATGAAAAATGGCGTGGACAATGGCGACGGAGGAGATGAGGAGGAGGAGGAGGACGACGACGACGACGACGAAGATGAAGTGGAGGAGATGCTTGAGGTCGAGATCTTCCCTGCTGGTGAGGAAGTGGCCATTGCTCTTGCCGAGGAACTGTGGACGAATGCCATGGATTACTTCATGTCCGCTCAAGACGGGGACGCCGACGGATTTGAGGGACTCGATGCAGAGGACGATGATGATGATGACGACGACGACGACGCTCCAGAGCTGGTGAATGCTCAAGAAGAGGAGGCCGCCCCTCCGCGAAAGAAGCAGCGCAAAGGTTGATGTGCTGTGGTCGTTCGGCAGTTGTCCCTCTCTTGGTTCTGCTCTTGATACCATTGCCCTATATCCAACGTGTTCCTTTTGTTCCAGAGGTCGGTAATAAACCCGGACTTGTGTCCACCCACGTTCTGCTTGCCGTCGGAACAGCACCCATCCATGCATCCTGCGTCGAAGCCGCCGTCGTGCACGTGAACGCGGCTTTCGTGACCTCTGCACGACCTCTGTATCTCCTGTAGCACTTCCATAGTATGCATCTCTTGCGTCTGCATCCGAGACGCACTGCCCAGTCGAGAAGACTTCAGAGTGCCAACGACTCGTTCTCGCACGTTCAAAGCGCAATGACCAAGATCAACAAGATAATCAAAACCACAATCAACACGGCAATGCAACAGCTGCTCACGCTGTCCTCATTCCTCCGTATCACCTCTCCCACTTTCTTCACCCCAACCTGTAGTTTACCACCGACTCTGTCCGCAAGGGTGTCCACCTCGTCCAGCAACGCACCTTGCTCCTCCAGTTCGCGTCCCATGTCCTCGGCCTGGCCCCTCAACACGCCCACGCTCTGAAACACCCCGTCAAGCTGCTCGTCCTGTTCCCGCATCATTACCTCCTGCTGCTGCTGCGCGAACTCTCCGTACGGATCATCGTCATCGTCGTCGTCATCGTCATGGTGTGCATCCTCAAAACTAGCGGGCGCAGGTAATTTACCGCCCCGTCCAGCACCAGCACCAGCGGCACTCCCCGCAGCCATAGAAGCAACATGCCCACCCGCGACGTGCGTCTCCTGCGTCACGCCCTCCAACTCCCTCCTCATACCCTCAACCTCGTCGCCCACATCCTTAACGAAGCCCCTCCGTCTCTGCACCTCCGCGACATCGAGGCCGAATCGATAGGGGTCGGACTCGACGGCTTGGACGCTGTCCAGCAGATCGGCCAAGTCCGCCGTGAGTGTTTGGAGGTTCGATTGGAGGTCCGAGCGCGACTGGACGAGTTCGGGTGACGTCGGGGAGGGCGATAACGTGCGGATACGCAGGTAGGACGAAAACAGATGGCGGGTCGATGAGAGGGTGGTGAGGACGTCGGATTGCACCGAGAGGAAGGGGTCGTCTTGCGCGGGATTCATGGTGAGGGCGCAAAGGTAGATCTGGCAGGGAGGGGAGATGGAATGCGCGGAGGCGCGAATTTGCGGGTTTATTGCATCCTTGTCATACTTGGGAGTCTAATGTATTATATACTCCGCATGAGGGGCGTGTGCACCGGGTAAGAGGTGTTGGTGGTCTGTAGGTGTCTACGTTGCTCCAGCGTAATTGAGTTCTCGAAGTGACAATGCCATTGAGGGCAGCCTTGCCGAGGCGGGACAAGGCTGAGTCATTTACGTTCGACGATGGCGTGCATGTAAACGAATCCGAAGTCGAGCAATACTACTCCATACGACACGCTGCGACAAGACCATAAGAGCGTAATCCAAATTAGAACAACATTATCGCCATGTTTTCCATTGTCTTGTACATGGAGAGGCTGTCAGGGTATTTGTACAATAGCGACAAGTCAGTGGTACTAGCTAGTCAGGTCCAAAGTTGCAGTAACGAAGACGCTCCGTAGGTCAAGTGGAACAAAGTATTCTCAATGATTGCTCATGGTTGTTCCTCCTCCTTTCCAACTTCAGCAGGTGAGGCGCTGGGAATTGGCCTAGCAGCATCTGTGGCCTTCCCATTGAGCTGATCGTACATTTCTAGGCCTCTTCTAGGTTTGTCGCCCAGCGCAGCGCGCACATTACGCGCCAAACTGTCCACTATCTTCGTTAGACCCCTCAATTCGGTGTTCAACTGATTCTCAAGCTGGGAGTTTTTGACGGAGTCGACCTTCAACGCCCACTTTATCGAATTCTGGATCGGTATCGACTGCACCAGTGCGTGGTTTTGCTCGTGGGCCGATAAACTTTCGATGTCGGAATTCTGCTTTCGCCCCTCTAGGTGAAGGAGCCTGGTGGCATAGCTGGCAACCTGACCGTCCTTGTCTGTGCCATCATGTCTGTGCAATGCCCTCTCGGCGGCCAACTCCAGTAAGACGGCCAACACGACTGGATCCGTTCGCGCATCACATTCGCCATGTCTGAGCTTGTCGCCAGTGTGAAGCTGATCTTCCAACATTCTCGCTACATGTTCGGCTCGTCGTGAAATTGTTTCAAGCTCAGGACCCTCGAAACCTGCAAGGACTGCATGGCTGTGAAGACCTAACATCAGCTCTCGTGCTACGTCGTGCTGTCGCAACGAGATACCCGTATCCTTCGGCTTGGCCACCGCGCTGATAATAATGTGCTCTTTGCCCACCTCGCAGGCTTTTCGGGTGAGTTTCGAGGCAAAAACCCCGGGTAGTTTCAACTGGGCTGAAACTAAGCCTCTGAGAAACGGGAGGAGGTTACTCCAATATGTATCGCTCTGATTCCCGTCTAGTAATCTGGCTAGTTGTTTCAGACTCTTCCGCATGTTAGGCTTGTCGAACGCATGTCGTGGCTCGAGCTTGATTTCTTCACCATCATCCATCGTGACGGTAACTCCGGGTTCGTTAACGAGGGTAGCCTGTTGAGATGTCTTGTACATCAAATCTCGGTGATGAGATTCGACTGCGGCCGGCGTGAAGACTTTGTTGCGCCATGCTAGGAGAAGTTCGTCGAACTCGGGGTTGGAGGTTGGTGAAAAGGAAGGTATCACTGAGTTTGTTAGCTGGTGCAACATGAGCAGAGTGAGATTGCGCACCTTTTCGTTTCGTCGGAGTAGAAGTGAACGATCGTACAGACTTCGGCCAGCTTGCACCGTGGAGACTCTGTCGACAGGTTCTGCACATATGAAAGAACTGCTGAGCAGGTTGCGCCATCTTGCAAGTGGCACTACGAGACCTGGCTTCTCGTAAACGGTGCAGTGAGAAGAGTTAGTTCCCGCTGTGGCTTTGAAAGTTGGGGAGAAGTACTCGGTACTACATGGAGTCTTCGAATCCCAATGATTTTCTGAAAAAGGAAATCGCTCGACTTTCCTCCAAGAGCTACCAAGTACGGAGTTGCAGTACTTCATCGACACTTGCGCCTGCTTCCTTGATCTGATACAACCACATTACAATCCCGAAGCCTGGTGAAGATGTCGATGGCGGTTGTTTCCCGTACGTCGGCATGCTGTTGGCGATCTGTCTTTGCAGAGATCCATCCACAAAGACAACTGCGTCGATCTTTAGCCACGCTACCGCGAGGCCCCGTTGAGAAACTCGAAGTTCCGACAGACCTGCCTTCTCAATATTGGTCCCAATTACCCGCAAGATTAAAACCCGACAGAGGTACGGACGTCCTTTTGATCCCCGGGGCTCAATGTTAACGTGTCTTTAGGGAAGCGCGAAATAGTCATACACAAATCTCCTCGATCGGAAGCCGAGACCTGCAAAGAACCAATCTCAGTTGTGGACAAATCCCAGTTAGCCCTGCTCGATCCCACTGGCGCGAGAGCGAAACTGTTTGATAAGACCAACAAGGACCGAGCGAAAGTCGGCGACATTCTGCTGGCGACGTTTACGTCCGGCGAGCCAGTGTCGGGTGTTATCCTCTCGATCAAGGGGTCAGGCCCTCATACATCAGTACTTCTACGCAACAACCTGACTGGTGTCGGAATGGAAATGCAAGTCAAGGTGCATAGTCCGCTTGTGCAGAGTATGGAAATAGCTCAGAGAGCACCTAAGAGGAAGAGAAGAGCCAGGATCTACTACTTGAGGAAACCGGAGCACGATATCGGAAGTGTACAGAAAGTGGTGGATCAGTATCTGAGACAGCGGGCCATGTTGACTGGTGGCAAGCCAGGAAGTCAATTCGGTCGTTCAAGACCAAAGAAGGGCAAAAGATGATGGGGACGATCGCCTCGATGCACCGGAGATCCAGTTGACAGCAACATGTTCCGCAAAGGGTTGGTTAGCATGGGCATGAAGCTCAACCGTGGTGCGGCATTGACTTGGATGTGCCTCACTTCGACCTCAGTTTTGTAAGACTACAGTGCGAATTGTCCCCTACCACAGTGATGGATTAATGAACTTCCAGTGACCAAAATTTAAGAGCGTACGGCACTTGAAGGGCCTCATTCACAACACCATCTTCCAGCATGTGCGAACTCATTCAACTCTGAAACTCACTTCACTCCCTTCGTCACTGTCACTGCGAGAGGGATATTGCTGCACTTCTCCCTCCTTGGCAGTGACACCCTGATTCTTCGGTCTACAAATATCTCCTCTACCTCATCTGTCCTCCCTTTTCAATCATTCCTCACCTCTTCAACTACTTCTCCCTCTTTGCCGTGCACGATCAGTTGTATCGTGATGACACAGCGTGTCAAGTCGACCGTCCCTCCCCCTCTCCCCTCTGTCCCAAATGCGCCTCCCAATCGCGTGGCCGAAATCAACCGTAGTAACTGGACGATTCCCCAGGACGGCCTTTCGAACGCCAACCTAAAAACCAAGATGAGCGACAACTCGGTCAATGGGCCGAACCACGGCGAGAAAGAAGGGACGAAGAACGCCTTCGAGCCATATAGCAGTCAATCATTGAGAGAACTCCGCGGCGCCGTGTCCTGTGCCCCAGTTTTCGATCTTGGGTCGGAGCAGATCGCAATGTCCAAGGGAAAGGCGGATGCATCCACTGAAACTTACCCGTCCGGAAAGCAGTCGCTCTCGGATCTCATACAAGCGATCAAGACTGACCCAGAAATTAAGCGACTCCTGAACGACGCTCTTGCAGAGAACAAGTCCCCTGCTACGAACGTCACTCCTGGAAGCCTTCCTGGACCGCCGGCAGGTACGTTTCACTCACCTCTCCCTTCGCTTCAGATCTCGCTAGAATTTATAAGGGACTGAAACGCTAATCCTGGAGACAGATTTTGCTCAGCAGGTCTCGACCACAGAGACCAGTGCGCCTGAAGGGTTCCTATCTGGCGAATCCGGTGCTTGTCAACATGCTGCTTGCGCCCTCGACAACTGCGACACGTGCAAGTTTGCGAATGGCACGAGTCGTCAAAATGAGCACGCGGGAGACTGGCAAGATGTGGCCGAATCTGCAGCGACGCCGGTGGAAACCTGGACTCCCTACCAGCCAATTGCACCTGCCTTCGACTCGTGGACCAGGTAGGAGGCTCTGTAGGAACGGTTGTCTTGGTTATAGACTGACAAATATTTATACAGCCGCCTCAGTTGCCCAACGAATCTGGTCGTTGTCAAGGACGTCAAATACACGATCCATGATACAATCTTCGACACAATGTTCCCTGCGTACACCAAAGCTACCAAGCTTGATCGGCTGGATGATGGCAGCTTCCTTGTGTCTGGGATCGAGAATAAGAACTTTGCAAGCGCATTGGAATTCATGTATAGCCAAGATATGAAGCATCTCCGATGTATCCCTGTCGAAGGCCAGCATCAAATCTTCGCATTTGCCGCCGAATGTGACAACAACTGTTTGCTGTCCATGATGATGATCATTCTTGAGCTGGACTTCTCGACTCCAGGCTTCTCTCGTCGAGCTGCCAAGATCTACCGGTCCTGGGGACCAATGGAGGAGTTCCGGCAATACTTTCGCCAGACTTTGAAGACTGAGCTCCAAAGTCGTCTGGACGATGGCATTTGTGAAGGCTTCCTCAATGAAATCCACTTTCAATTCTCCGATGCAGGACTTGCTCTCTTGGACGTGGCTCTGGTGCTCAATTCACTCTGGACGACCGCAGAGCTGAAAGTCGAGCACGACTATCCGGCTGAAGATTGGGGTGATGGAGATCATGGGCAAGAGGACGCTGATAACCACGACAACGAGGACCATACCTCCAGCACCTGTGGAGAGAACATGATTGGACCTGACTACAATGACTCTTGGGGCGCTTGTCCACCCAGACCCTACCACTGGTCAAGCGGCTGGGAAACTTCAAGTCAATCTGACGGCCACCCTCAGCCACCCTGCGTCGCTACTAAGTCCAAGTTGCACACCGCCAAAGCCCCTGCCCCGTCCATCATTGCGCCTCCAGCAAATATCGTTGCTGAAGCCCCTCAGCAGCGAAATCCATCCCCCGACTTTGCCAGCTGGGAAGAACCGATCGCTCAGCCTTTACGCGAAGAAATCAGCGATTGGCCCATCGACAATACACAAGCTGATTGGAAAGCAACTGCTCTGCAGAGTACCTCGGCCCTCGCTCGCTGTGTCCATCATCACCTCAAGCACAGAGACATGGGGACAGCGACGACCGTGGCCGAGGACTTGGGCTGCACCAAGGACGAAGCCGACCGTGCTCTCCAAGAACTGATGCTGGTAGGCGTCGTCAACAGCGTCTTCAGATCTGGAGAGCCGATGGGTTTCTGCGTGAAGCAAGAAATGCCACAAAAGCCAGTCACCACAGCCTTGCCTGCCAACAACGTTGCTGAAACCGAAGAACATGAAAGAACCAGAGCTGCGCCGCTTCCGCTGGAAACTACGACGGATGAGACTCGCAGCGTCTATCACTGGTTGAAGGGCGAGCAACAGGGTTGGCCGAAAGAAAAGTGGTTCAGCGCCGAGCACGTCTCAGACGGCATCGGATGTAGCTTCAGTAAGGCGATAGTTGGCCTCCTCGAACTCCAGATCACCGGCCGTGCTGCGGTCAGAAGAGGTGCATGGGGAGTCCCCGAGTTTCGACTCTACAGCTCGGAGCTGGGTCACTAACTTTCTTGTCGTTTCCGGTCGGTCACACAGCCAGTCAGTCAGACTCACTCACTCACTCAGTGCATTACCGTCATCGTACCCGGAGAGAGGCGGCACCAGACTGAATCACCACACCGAGCGAAGTAGAGTCGGACATTCTAGAATACCGCGAGGACATCTGCGTTCTATTTCTTCCCTAACCATCTCCGTCCAGGCCTCCACTCAGATCGCCGCTAAACACGGCTTTCCCTCGACAATGTTAGATTCCACCACCCACAGCTGGCCCCAATTTGTTCCAGCCACGCGCACGAAAAGGAAAATACCAAAAAAAGGATTCCCTACATAAGTCGTCTAAACCCGAGATGACGGGTGCTACTCCTGAAGTCGATTCTGGCATCTGACCATCCCGCCAAGCTGCGCTGCTGAGGGAGGGAAAAGTCAAAGCCATGCCCGAAGTCGATCCCAGAAAAGGATTATCCGACAAGCTGTGCTGCTGAGGCAGACGGGAAAATCAATTTGATAACCACGTACGGGTGAAATCTCAAAGCAGGCGAGCAGACAGCAGACAGACAGAGAGGTCGAGCTTCTTCCATAGCCACGTAGTCGAAATCACAATCGCAATCACAATCACAATCACAATCAGAAACTTTTTCTATATCGGTTCAGTTCATCTCTAGCTCATGCTGACCTCGTGCATCCAGACTCAGACTCAGACTCGTGCATAGTAAGTAACGTGGATCTTTGGTTTCCCAGTTCCCAGCTATACAGTAGGATCACCCATCGACGCTTGCACGCCCTCACAGCAACAGCAGGGTATGGTCCTCGTCAATCTGCACCTGTAGACCCTCGATAGTCGTCTTCCCGCCCACGACGGCCGGGCCTTTCACTGTCATCTGTCGTTGTCACGTGGCAGTCAGCATCGGTTACCGTTGGGAGATCGGCAGTAGTAGGGGAGATACGCAAATGGCACAAAACAAAGGGTAAACCCAGGGTACGTAACATCATACCATGACATCATGAGAAGATGCCCGTGGTATACATTGACATGACATAATATGATGTGATGTGATGTGATGGGATGTGATGGGATGTGATGGGATGTGAGTTCATGAGAGTGCTTTCAACACGCAACAAGCATTCCGGGCAGTAATGGTCAAACTTACCGTCCCTAGTGGCGATCTCGTACCCATAACATTTTCCTCACCACTCAAATGCACCTCCACGCTACTTAGGGGTGCGCCCACGCCGACGACCTTGTCCCCCTTCTCCCTGTAATCGAAGATGTTCGTCTGGGCGATCGCACCTGCGACCTGCGGCGCGGTAAGGGCGTACCCGATGCGACATTTCAGCAGCGTGCGCAGGGTATGCAGTGTCGAGGACGACAAGCGGGTCGAGGCAGGCGAGGTGGTGGACTGCGGGATGAGTAACACGCGGACATGCGAGAGGGGACTCGTCGACGAGCTTTGCTTGGCCGGCATGTTGCCCTGTTGGAGGGTGCGTTGGGCCATGAATTTGCCGAGTCCGCCGGGGAGTTTGGTGTCAGGATTCTTGAGGTATGTGGTCACGGTGGCTGGGGAGGCGAGGACGATGGTCGGCGAGGATTGGGACGTCGCGTGCAGAATGTCGATGTTGTCGCCTGCCACGGAGTTGAGGGACAAGGTGGCGTTGGAGAAGAGAGCGGCAAACGTCCATGAGAGGGTGTAGCTGTCGGTTAAGGGCGTCGTGGGGAGGAGAGTGTCGGATGGGGAGAGCTTGTGCGCCCGTGGCAGGGTTGCGAGAAGGGCGGCGGTCGCGGAGATGAGGTTCTACAAATGACTTGGCGTCAGCTGCGTAAAGATCAAGCCAAGGGCACAACTACTCGACTCACCTCGGAAGTATACTTGACCAAGTCGTAACCACCGTTGGCGGTTGGGACGAAGACAGACACCGGAGGCACTTGCGAGTCCTTGTCCAGAGGCAAGACTTCGGATTTTGCGGACCGTCGATTCTTCTCCACGAGTTCGTGCCAGGAAGTGACGGTGTAGCCGTCAGGTGTACCCTCTGTCCAGTTCATGTGTTCGTTGGTCGACCGAGTGACCCAGATGACAGTCTTGATGGACTTGGCAGTCGATGCCAGGTCATCAAGGTCCAATGAGCCGGCCTCGGCGATGACATGGTCGGCGGAGGTTTTTGCGAGCAGTGAATTGAGCTTGTCTTGTGTTAAGCCGTACGGGAGCAGGACCGTGGAGAAGCCATAGAACGAGCCGGCTATTCAGCAAACGTCAGATGAGATTGCCCAAGCCTTCCACCGTACTGAATGTAGGATGAATGCATGGGTTTACGTACCGAAGATTGCAGACAATAGTTCCACCGAGTTGGAGAGACACACAGCCACTGACTGGCCGTTATTTCGTTTGACATACTGGCCAATGACATTGATCCCAAGAGTCAAATCATCGAGATTATGCTCGGTGACCTTCTCCCGTCCCAAGACAGTGAGGATCTTGCCTTTCTCGCCGGTCGGGTTACCCTCTTCGTTGACCGCGCCCCGGGCTGCGTTCCGCCAGATATCCCGCAGGTCTCCAGGTCTGCCCGAGCTCCACTTGGGAGTGCCTGGGTCTTTGACGCCCAGGCTAGCACGGAGAGGATAGCCGTGAGGGATGTCAATTGCTCGATAGACCGCAGACTCACCTGACTGTCGGATGGGAGCGATTTGTGCTTGTCGTGCCAGTAAGAATGGGTGGGTGTCGGGGTCGGTGCCGGTGAGCACGGGATATACAAGAAAGACGACGAGGACGAGCGCCAAGACGGTCGTCCAGATGTTCCATGAAGCAAAGAACTCGGCGATGGCGACATCCAGTCGCTCTGCGATGCCTGCCTCCGCCATGATGTTCAATCTGGATATGATGTGGACTGAACCGTCGAAAGGTGTACGGTCGAGGTTGCGATGTTGTACGAAGAGACTTGGAAGTTCCGCTGTCGGAATAATTCCTTGGCTCCGATCTCCACCCGCTGCTTTAAGAGCAGCCAAGGTGCCCTCCTTTAGCAACGCGGTGCTCATCATCACTTCCAGCGTTGTGTAAGACATCCGAATTTGTAGACACATCAATACCTATGATGTCGGACACAGCCTCCGTCATTCACTTGGATATGCCATCACTGAATGGTCTGCGTTCAAACTGTTGGGAGCTCAACAGCAACACAGTGAAATTGGTGACAGGCTCGTGATGAGCATGAAAGGCAACGTGAAACGTCTTCCAGATTGCTTTCAGAAGGTCGGTCTTCGAGAGGTAGCAGGGTATTCAGGAGCATGTGTAACAGCGCTATGCGAGATATGTGCCCGCTACCGAGACCCATCATTAAGGGCATGTAAGGTAAGCAGGTATCTTTGCTGATATATATTCTAGTCGCAGCGCCTGCTCGCCTCATCGTCCCCGGCCACTGGTGTAGTCCCCGCGTACGGAATGCTATATATCGCCTATTCATCTTGATCCCCCTTCTACTGATTCGAAAGATACGCCTGCGTCTCCTTGACGGCGTCGTAACTGAACAACCACTGGGAAAACGATGGGCTGAGAAAGGGGGCGGACATGTCTGCTGGCGGCTTGGGATCCGTCCTCCGCTCCTCCTCTGGTCGAGCCAACAGACTCTTGTCAATCTCCAGCTGCTCGGCCAACATTGTATCGCGCATCTCGGCGTTCTCCCCATTCAGAAACCTCACGCCTTCGCGACTGGCGGCTTGTATACGCTCCACGCGCGGTTTGCGAATCGCTTCATATGCCTTTGTCGCCTCGGAGATCGGTCGATCGTTCTCCCAAGCCCAGCGGATGCATTCTGCTAGAACTGCACCGTCCTCAATGGCAGTAGATCCGCCGCCGCCGGCGTGGGGAAGCATCGCGTGCCATGCGTCACCCAGCAGCACCACACCGCCCTTGTCACTGCGGCAGGTCTTGAGTGGCGGAAGCTCTGCGAAACGCCATTGTATACACGGGCCGATGTTGGCAAGCAAGTCCCGTATCGTTGGACACGCATCGCCAAACTCATCAGCGACTTGCTTCGGGTCGGCCTTGATGCCCCAATACCCGTAGGGAACATTGCATCCGTCACCAACACAGACCACAACATCGTATGGCTTGTGAGGCGGCATTGGCCAGGAGAGAACATATTTGCCTGACATTAACCACAACTGACTGGTGTGGTTCTTCAAAAGCCATGCTAGGTTCGGGTTGTTCACCATGGATGCTTTGTCGACCGAGCATCGATATGCCTTTTCATTTAGGGGGATCAATTCGGCGGACGCTGTGGCAGGGATGGATGCGCGCACCAGGGACCGGACGCCGTCAGCTCCGACAACCAAGTCGGCGGTGAGCGCACGGCCATCTGCGAGGTATACCGTGTTGGTGTCTACGTCGACCTTGGTGACTTGCGCGTTGAACACGATCTTGGCTCCGTATCCTAGCGCACCCTTGGCAAGCAATTGTTGATAGTCTGCGCGGTGGATGGTCCATGCTGGTTCTCCGTAGAGGATCTTGCTAGTGTTCCCCTCGTTGGTGAAGACGGCACCCAGAACTCTGTTGTCGGCTCCGGCGCGCATGTCAATGTATCTGTTCTCGGTGACGTTTGGCCTGAACTGTTCCTCGAGCCCATATGATTTGATCACTCTGACTGCATGGGGACTGATGCCGATGCTGGCACCAAACTCATTCAACTCGGATTTGCCTTCGAGAATTGTCACGTCAAGGCCTTGACGGGAAAGGGCGATGGCTGCAGAGAGGCCACCAATTCCAGCTCCGGCTATCAAGGCCGTGTAAGGCTTTTTAGGGACACCAACGCTCCCCATTGTTGAGAAAGAAGGTACAGGTAAAGCTGCCGAACCGCGCTCTGAACTGGATGAGATTCTTTGCGGGACATACCTGAAATATAGACCGGGGTCGTCTGACTGAAGGGACACACCGTACTATACATTTACGCCATACTGCGTCTTACCATACATCCATGCTGGGTGGGCCTGTACTGGAAGAGGTGATTTCTGACCAGATCTGTACATCCGTTTATTGGTGCCCTGTCGATGACAGATACAACTTAGGTCAGCACCTCCAAGTGAGATTTCTGGTCCCATGGGGAGGAAACTCGCTGGACGCCCGAAACCATAGCTGTAAGGGTCCGCACGAATGATTCACAATCCTAAGCTTCCTTCAGCTATCAGTTGGCGGGTATTTACCCAGACTCAACGCGCCGTGCGTAAGACCCTCGAAATGATATGGCATCGATCAGGGAGCACAGAGCCTGAACGGCCAAGAATGTTGTTCCGCCCAAGTATGATCGACAGCTAGGAGAGAGTGGTAAGTAAGTGAGATAATCCGGAAATGCTTGTGCTCGAGCGCAGCCGCATCAGCACTGGATCTTGGCGTGAGGACGGTGAATCCTTCATCGGTTTACCGTCGCGTATGCTGTTCAACAGGCTGGAACAGACATTCCAGCGCATGGATATGCCCCAATGTGTTCATGTTCTGTCAGGGTATGGTTGCATGCGGCTATGCAGCGTCCGAAGGAGGGGAGTAGTTGGGCAAAGCGATTGTCATCATGATGATCCCGACCTTTACTCGTTCACGATCCCCCGATCTCCGCAGCCATGCTATCCGATCCCCTAGAAGTTCTGCTCGCCGTCTCGACATGCATGGAGTGTGTAGATGGTCTGTCAGCAATCCCCGCTGACCTCTAACTTTATTGGATTTGACTGGTGTGTTGCAGTTTGCTTGTGCCAGAAGACTAAGAGGCACGACTTAAGCGATGACGATGCGAAAGTGTGAAGTGGATGTGGGAGGTAGGAGAGTGAAATGGCTCACGCAGGCAATAAACCTGAGAAGAGTGTGAAGTGAATGTGACGGGAACAGTCAAAGCAAGCTGAAGGGCCCAAAGTGAACGGAAACATATGACCAGTTTCAGAGAAATGAATAGAACGGGGACTGGTTTCGAACACCATTAGAGAACATGCTCCGAGCTCAGCTCAACAGGGTAGTTCCCCTAACTTCTGAGGACGGAAACGACAAAGTACTGCACTGATGTCGGCGCCGAGACCTGCATAGAGCCAGGGGGACATATTATGGATCGCTGAAGTGAGCAAGGCGGGAGCAAGATCGAACTCTTGCTTCGAGAACACTACCAGACACGCCGGTATCTAAGTCTCCGTCTTGAAATCTGTATCATAAACGCCCGCATCCTGAGCCTAGCCATGCCCGTATCATTTACAGCTTGCTCTGTGGTTGATAGAGCTTGCGACTCCGCTCGATAGCTTCCACAGCCTCTGTCTCAATTCTCGACAGGAGTTCCTGACACGAGGGAATGTCATGGATCAAACCGATCACTTGCCCGGCTGTCCAGACACCGTAGTCCTTGTCTCCGTTCAGGAAGACCTCGCGGCCACGCTTCCCTGAAACATACGGCGCGACCTCTTCGAACTTACCAGTTGTGCTGCTCTTTTCAATCGCCACGGCCTGTTGTGCGACTTTGTTCTTGAACAGTCTGGAAGTGTTTGTCCACCTTCGCAGAACAAGTTCAGTATCATGTTCTGAGGCATCCACAATTGCTTGTTTGATGTTGTTGTGGATAGGTGCCTCGATAGTGCACATGAAGCGAGTGCCCATGTTGATTCCTTCGGCTCCTAGAGCTAGGGCGGCGGCCAGGCCCTGACCGTCCGCAAAACCACCCGAGGCGATAAAAGGGACCCCTAGCGACTGTCTCGCTCGTGACAGCAGGATGAAGTTGGTGATGTCTGATTCGCCGACATGTCCGGCGCATTCGAAGCCGTCGATTGAGAGGAAGTCGACGCCCAATTTCGCAGCAGATTGGGAATGTCTGATGGTTGTGCATTTGTGCAGGATAATAATGTTGGCCGACTTTAACTGCTTGATCACAGGTCCCGGCGAGTTTCCTGCCGTTTCCACGATTTTGATACCCTCGTCAATGCATACTTGAGCATACTCAGCGTAGGGTGGAGCATTCATCGTGGGTAGGAGGGTGATATTGACGCCGAAAGGGTTCTTGGTCATGGTCCTCGTTTTTCGGATCTCCTTGCGAAGGTCTTCTGGAGTAGGTTGAGTAAGGGCTGTGAGCTAGAACATAGTCAGCACCCTCCCAATACTGTGCCGCCTCAAGACTCACGATTCCCAGACCGCCTGCATTCGATACAGCAGATGCCAACTCTGCGTACCCGACCCATTGCATGCCACCCTGAACGACCGGGACTGTGTCGCATTTAGCAGGAGTTACCAAGGAGCCAAGACTGCATCAAAGTACCTTTGATGCCGAGCCGGCGCGTGAGTTCGGTGTTGAAGACCATCGCTGCTGCGCCGTATCGCAAATGAGGTACCGTCAAGACGTGAAAGACAACTCGTGGGCTATTGCGCCGTCTAGTACAATAGTCTAACACAGAGGAAGTGACTGCAGAGGAGAAGACGAGGCAGAGTATTTGTAAGACCAGACAAATCAGAACCTACAGTACTTCCTGACCCGAGGTGGTTGCAATCTGTTGCAGATGATTGCGCAGGGAGGATGGAGAGTTGTGGAGGGATTCGGTACAAAGCCGGGGACCGAGGCAAAGTGAAAGCCATCACGGCCAGTTGAATGCCGTTACAAGCAGCTTTGCCGATCCATCGCCTCAGCACCACGTAAGACTAGCTTGTCGCCGCCGTGCGGACACTGTATATGGCTTTTGGAGCCTTGTGTTCCCAAATTTCGTTGGTATGTGGTGCTTGCTGCCACTCCTTGGAGCCGAGGGAAGAAGCGAATTGAAGGATGACCACCGAGCCGCAGGAGCCGCAGTGACTGGGGCCGCAATATCTTCGTTCCGCCCGAAGCTTACCTAGGTATGCCTGGTATGTCGCTGGCAGCCGCTGGCAAGCTTGCTGTGTGACAAAACCACTGACGACATTGGAAAGAGATGCAAAATTTCCGCCAGAAGTGTACGATCACGAAGAGGCATCTGCATTCTTGCGCAATTCATTTGCAAAGGCCTGAGCGGCATTCATGACCTTCACTCAGCTATATTTGGCCGAGACGGGCCAAAGTTCGAGTAAGAGGTTTGCATGACCATATCGAGAGTGGCCCGCAAGGTCTTGACCAGATGCTTTCCGTTGAAGCTCTCGCGATGTTTGAAAGAATTGAATGTGTCTGAGAATCGCGAGTACCTGCGGCCGTACCACGGCGTGTGCGCAGCTCGCGATATGGCCCAAGAACGGAATGGTCGGCCTTGGCAATCTCAAGTGTTCCCTTTTTGCTTTGTTCGCTCGATCGCGTCCGCCGATCAACCATAACCACCTGCTACGGACCGCATCTTTTCGGGCCAGGCTGCAGCAACTCCGACACATGTCTATGACCCGTGTCTGCGCCTGGTCCCGTGTCTGCAGGCGCACTGGATTGGCCTGTGCTTCTAGACGACACCGACACTAAACTGCAAACAATTGTATTGCGCGAGGTTTACCCTTGGCTCATGCGCTGGTTTCATTGTCACAAGATTTCCATCAACTATCAGACCTTGTGGATAGGGCTGTGCCCTGTCGAGGCTGTACTGAAAGTTGAATCCTACCTTAGAATTGTTGTGGAGGCAGATTCCTATATCTACTCCCAAGTCTTCCCCTTCTGTTGTTGCTTCTCTGCTCGAGCTCTATTCAGACATTTACTACAAACCGGTTTTCTTTGTGACCCTTGAAGAACAACTTCGAAAGTCGTCGCGATGGCTGTCGATCCATCCCACGTCAACCCACTCTACTGCGATGAAGTATCCGAAGCATGTCCAGTGAAAGCTTCAATCTACGGTTACTACCCGAGCCTGGGATCGAACGCTTTCTTCACTGTTTACTTCGGTCTCTGCTTTCTTATCAACTTCTGGCTCGGTTGGAGATTTCGGACATGGACCTACCAGATCGCGATGTGCTTAGCCTGCATTTCGAGCGCTATCGGATATATTGGAAGGTGCCTCATGTACAACAACCCATTCAACTCCCTCGGCTTCCAGATACAGATATGCTGTCTGACCTTCGCGCCGGCCTTCAACTCAGCCGCACTTTACCTGATCCTCAAACACTTGGTCATCCAGCTAGGACGGGAATGGTCGAGGATTCGACCGAAGTATTACACATGGAGCTTTATCATAGCCGACTTTCTGGCGCTCACGTTGCAAGGCGCTGGTGGCGGAATAGCCGGGTCCGCAGGCGACAATGAGAGCTTGCGCAAAGTCGGTGACAACCTCATGATCACAGGTATCTCTTGGCAGGTCTTGACCCTTCTCGTCTTCGGTGCGGCTACTGCGGACTACACCATACGACGATTCAGATCTTCGCAGCCATGGAGTCCCTCTGCGCAGCTTCTGCTCCGCGACCGCAAGTTTCGGATTTTTGTCGTGGCGCAAGTGATCACATACATCTGCATCTTCATCCGGTGTGTCTACCGCATCGCTGAGATGGCAAAAGGTTGGAGGAACCCAATTATGCAGAACGAGGGTCTCTTCATTGGGTTGGACGGCGTGTGAGTCCTTCTCCGGGCTCCGCATATGAACGTGTCACTGACTTCGCATACAGCATGGTTGGCGTTGCCACCCTCCTTCAAACACTTGTCCACCCAGGACACTTCTTCCCAGCTCTGGCAACGTACCGTGAAACGAAGAGGACACGTACGGCACCGCAGGAGCTGAGCAGTAGCGAGGATTCGGTGGAGAAATCGCTGGCTTAGATGTGATATGGGCTGAGTGAAGTTGTACTTTAGCCACTGTGGTGATTTCGTACGCGTGATTTATGATTTGGAAAGCAAGCAGGAGTCGAGTCGCTGGTAATAGATATGTGACAGGAATACACGGGTATCATCGACCAGCGCTACATGCAAATCCGTTTGAACAGAAGTATTTTTCACATGTTCAAACCTGCCGCCGCGTCAAAGATGTATCCCAAACAAAAGCAGAACGATCGGTTCTCCAGCATCGTGCTTCCGGCGTACGGTGACTGGTACCTAGGTACCTTGTGCCAGGAGAAATTACCTAGAAGCCTTGTGACTCTTTCAGAGGGGATAATGAATTCAAAGAGGTCTAGGGAGAGCTCTGACTATACAGTTTCAGAGGCCTACGTAAATAATATACCTAGTTAGTACCTTAAAAGGGGGTTACGGTCCATGACACCTTCGTGGCACAGTCTGGCCAACCCTCGGGTAACCTTCCCAGTCACAGCCTTTGGAACCACGAACCACGTGTCCCCGCCGATTCATGGCGCAGCTGCGTCATCACCGTTTGGCGTGCCCGACCACCGACTGGGTACCGACCACTGTGAAGGTGTCGACTCCGTCCCGTGCATGAGGAAGGCTACCTCGTATCGTACCGTCCGTGGATTTGCACAATAACCTACTCGTACCTTGGCCCTTGGTCTGTTGCGGAAGTCGCGCTTCCGCCTGCCTTGCTTGATTGTCTTGCTCCTTGCCATGTCCTCGTTGCACCATGGGTGCGTCCGAGTCAAAGCTGATCTTCAAGCAAGGCATCTTCAGGCTCTCAGAAGAGCGGAACATTGCTGCCAATGACCCATACTGGACAAATGTAAGCCTCCTTTCCTGTCGGACGCTCTCTTGCTGATCTGGCGGCAGTTCTGGGAATTACCCGAGTCGGTCGAAGACGTCTTCAGCCTCTTCTCGCATACCGATATCCGGCGAACTCGAGATGCCGCCATTGAAAACCTCGAAACCCTGATTCTGGCGGTAACATCGCGCTTGATCGTGCTGAAGAATCACCCTTCGTTTCCAGACCCGGATCTTGCCCCTGAACGAGATGCACTCAATTGCATCCGGGTTCTCACCAGGCTCCTGCCCTATGTCTATGAGGCTGAACAACTGACAGAATGGGAAGAGAGGTTCTTCTGGGGCATGCGGCGCCGCCGAACAAGGAGGGCGCAGGTGTCTGGGGAGATACTGTTCGACGACAACCAAGGCGACGACACCACGCCTACGGAGAACCCGCAACAAGAGTTCGAAGATGCGAGACCGCTTGCGGAAGAATTGATTGACACTTTGGTCGACCTCTTGTTCTACACTGGTTTCACCATCCCCGAGCTTCCAAATGCGAAGAGCAAGGTCACCTATGCAATCTGGCAGAGTGGCGTAGGCTGCAAGTCCTCAATCCCGACAAGCAAGGAACTCGAGAGCAATCGCTGTGAGGTTCTGAGGCTTCTCCTTACCCTGTCGAGCAAGGCAATGTATATGCCCTCAAACGTCCTCCCTGTTCAGGGTGTCAGGACCATCACATATCTCGCAACATGTCCAGACAAACAAATCGTCCTCTCCGTGCTGTGTTCTCTGATCAACACGACCATCAAGGCGAATGTCGGCTCATGGCGCCTGCCCTACGACCACATGGTGCGCAAGGACTCGCAGCAAACCCTGGTGGTATACAGCTTGCAGTTGCTTCTGACCTTGTTACTGTACCCTGTGCCTGAAGACGCAACTGGGTCGGTACCGAAGAACTTCTACCGCCACTTTTTCGGCCGCTTGCACAGACCGGAAGATTTCCAGTTCCTTGCCGACGGCTTGACGAGGGTCCTGAGCCAGCCGATGCAGGCCACGGCTTCATACCTACCCGGAAGTCAGAAATCGGTCAAATGGGCCCCGGAAATGATCATGCTCTTCTGGGAAGTGCTCCAGTGCAACAAGCGGTTCCGGTCATTCATCATAGAATCTAACCGCGCTCACGACTTTGTGATACTGATGCTCTTCTACGCCATCGAGTATAAGACCGACGCAGCGCGGCAAGGCATCGTGAGGATGTGCGTGTTTGTGCTTCAGACTATGAGCGTGGAGGCAAGTTTTGGGAAAAACCTCAACAAGAGGTTCGAAGCACAAGAAACACTGCCTCCCTCAATTCGCGTCGCCAACTTTACTGGCACCTATGCCGACTTCCTCATCATCTCCATCCACACGCTAATCACGGGAAGCAAAGGCAAACTAGATGCCATCTATCCAGCGCTACTAGCCATTATTAACAATATGGCGGCCTATGTGCAGCATCTCTCGTTGGCGGCAAGCACGAGGCTTGTGCAGCTGCTGGGCTCGATGTCTACCCCCAGTTTCCTGCTGGCAAATGAGACGAATCACGTACTTCTCCAGGCTTTGCTCGAGTCGATCAACAGTATGGTCGAGCATCAGTATGAGGCAAATGCAAATTTGATCTATGCCATTTGGCGATCAAGAAAACGGATCGAAGCCCTGCGAAAGTTCACATTAGAAGGCGGGCAAGCAGAAATCGAAAGAGCAGCTCAGCGTCACAAAGAAGCGGCCCTCACTGACAGCACTAACAATCTTTCCAGAAGTTCTACCATGGGCGTGGTATCACCACCAGCGACTCCACAGCCCGAAAGTGCAGTCGACGGAACGTTTGCAATCGGAGACTCAGACGACTCCGAGAATGAAGAGCCGCCGACGCCCTCGCATTCTACCCATTCCATTCGCACATCGCGGACACCTTCCGTCGCTTCTTCGTCAATCCCCGAGGACAACATGCCGATTCAATTGACAGGCATGTCGGAAAAGGCCAGAGGCAAAATGCCCGCCAATGCTCCGACCTTCTCCCGCCAGAACAGCACGACCAGCCTCTCAGCGACATCAACGTACACCCCGGGTCGCGGCGCCGTTGGCTTAACCCCTGAATGGCTCGAAAGCTGGCTCCCAGACCTTCCCCTACACACACTGCTCACTGTGATCAAAGTCCTGTCCTCCCACCCTCTAGCATCGCCTCGAAACAACTCCAGTGACACGACAAATCCGCCTTCGATGGCGTCTTCCCGCCGCTCATCGCTCGCTGCCGATGAGACCCTCCCCAGTCCCACCACTCCTACAACGACCGATATGGCCAGCACAAACATGAGCAGCACGCCGTCGAGCTTCCGCTCCCAAATTCCCTCCACATCAACGCATCCCTCCATCGCCGCCATCCTGGCCTCTCCTTCCCCTATCCGCGTGCACCTCTTCGAATGGTCCCCACTCTCTCTAGGCTGGTACATGTCCGTCCTTTGGTCCTTGATCTTCACCGCGGAAATGACTATCGCGCCTACCTCTTCCTCTGCCGCCACATTAACAGGCCAGGGGACCATGGCTGGGCCAGTTGGCGTGTGGAACGGTACGAACGTGAAGCTGTTCCAAGTCGCCACGGAAGGTAAGAGGGAGGGTCCGAGCCTGAGCGCACCGAGGGGCGCGGTGGACGCGGTAGGGACGAGACTTGTGCAGGGGGTGCAAGGGTTAAATCTGGGAGGCTTAGTAGGTAGAGTCGGGGCCGGGGTGAGGAATGCCAGTCAGGGGAATATCCGAGAAGGCGGTATACCCAGGACGACGAGGGAGGTGTAGTAATTGTGTGTATCGGACCCTTTCAAGAACCGTGGATTCTCCAAACAACAGCCGATAAACGGACGACGGCGAGTTCAGTTCCGGGTAGGGACAGAGACCACCCACACTTTAGCGTTGTGAAGATTTGCAAAGTTAGCATTCGGCGCATGGCCTGGGTACATCAATAAATACCTTAAGATCTGCATGTGTTTACAACCATGATTTGGGTCATTCAAAATGGGAGGTAATGTCCCCTAGCAATATCCCCGTCCGGAGCGTGTGCTGCCTGCTATGTATTGGGGCTGTAATCCTAAATGTACGCTCCCATACCTAGTACCTTCCTACTGTGTGAACCAAAATATTTTGTCCCGCTTCCTTTTGCTCCCGTACATGCTGACACGTGAATGTGAACGAAATACATTGTCCGCTTGTCTTACCGACATCCGGACAGACTGATGATACCTGATACGGTGATACGGCAGAAAGCGAACGACGAGCGAGAAAGTCAAATCAAATCAATGCAAGAGCAGGAACAGGGGCAGGATCAGGAACATCTCATTGGAATATATATTCGCTATCCCGTGTACTCTTTCTGTTACTCCTACTCTTACTCTTACTCCCACAGCGATCGCGACCGCGACCGCGACCGCGACCGCGACCGCGACCGCGACCGCGACGACCCTGAGCCACGCGGTAAGCCTATTCCTTGAAACCACCCTCTCCACGCCTGTGCGCGACGATTGTCGTCCCCACCCAGCACCCCCCTCGACGAGGCACTCGCGGTAGTACCCGGACTGCTAAGCGCGTACTCCCACGTGAGGCGGCCGTCGACGTAGAGGCTGTATTTCAAGAGACTTTGCTGAGGTCCTGCGTCGCGTCGGAGGTTCCGGATCTCGACCACCCCGACTTTACTGTTCCCGTCGGGGATGTACGTGATGGGCACGTCCTCGTCGTCGATCTGCCGGAAGGTGCGGAAGGGGAGGTAGAACATCGATAGTGGGCCGCATGAGAATTCGTGCGGGCCTGCCGCGGGGGTTTGATCGCGCTGGATGGGTGTATCTGTATCTGTGGCTTCGGTCGCGGAGGTAAGAGAAGAAGATAGTGATGCCGGGACCGGTCCGGTTGCGATGGGTGCTAGCGAGATCACGGGTGGCGGGTACCTTATTGCTGCGAATTCGTGTCGGTCGCCGGAGAGGATGATCACGCGGATGCCCAGGACCCGCTCTGCGTCGTGCATGGCTTGGAGGATCCGTGCGCGTTCGCCGAGGAAGCCGCCCCACGTGTCCGAGGTGCCGAAGCGCCAATTCTTGGTGAAGGGCACGGAGCTGGCGATGATTTTCCAGTGTATGTGCGGTGGTTCGGGGGTGGAGAGGTAGCTCAGCAGCGAGGAGAGCTGTTGAGCGCCGAGCATGCTGTGAGGATTGGAGTTGGACGATTCCGCAGACGACCCAGGGATTGCAGTTTTGGGCGAGGCCGATGGCGAGAATGAGGTTGATTCTGGTTCGGGGTCGGTGCGGTACCGCCGGGTGTCGAGCATGAAGAACGAGGCTGGGCCGTGCGAGAATTGGAAGTACGTCGTATTGCTTTCGGGGCCGGTGGGTGCTCCTGGTGGGACGGGTGGATTGACGGAGACGTGGTAGTGGATAAAGGGGTCTGAGGCCGCAGGGAAGGGATCGGTCTCGTTCCCAGCGGACCAGTCGTTTGCGATCTCATGGTCGTCGAGAGTGTGGATCCAGGGCAGAGCGTCAAGCCCGGGCAGTGACCATGATGGGGAAGCATACACGCGGCGGTATTCTGCCCGGTAATGTGCCAACGAGTAGGACAGCCGGATGGGCACATCCACGTAGATAAAGTCGCCTAGGAAGAGCATGAATGAGGCCGGAGACGGTAAGGACCGGACGACCCTGGACAGATAGCCGAAGCCGTGGATTGCCAGCGAGTGCGCATTAGCACGGTAGGGGAAATTGGCCTTGATGCACGACGAGGTGAGGAAGGTCAAGCTGTTGGCTGCGTCCGAGTACGGTGCGGGCGCTGTGGTGAAGGTCCCGGACTTGTCATTGGAAAGCGAATAGATATACTTCCTTGCGGGCTGGAGACCGTCAAAGGTAAGCGCATGAGTGTAATCCGTGTCCGAGCCCATCCAATATATTGTGTCGGTGGTCTTCCATTGCGTCTTGTCGGCTGGCGACAGGTAGACGTATATGGGGAATTGAGCTGGGTCCGGCTCCCTGATCAACACTTTTGCAGAAGTTGTATCGACATATCCAACTCGCGCGAAGCTCAAGTCCTTCTCCGCATGAAGGAGAGGGCCTCGGAAGACCAGATCCAAGGTGAACAATGCTAGCAGGACATTCGCCGCAATTGTCAGGTAGCTCTTTGCGGGGTGACGCCAGTCGGGTATTCCAAACACGAGTGTCTTGAATAGAGCTTTCTCGTCCTCGTACAATACCGGCTCGTCATGGTCGTGTATGGTTGGCGCCTCCTTCTCATCACGTTGCTTGTTCTCGTCCTCGTCGGGATGTGGGAACAGCCTAGGAAATGCTTCGTGCAGCGTGGGTCTGCTCGAGCCGAATGCTTCGGACCAACCGAAGACAGTGGTCAGATAGATCGCCAGCGCCGTCAGTACGGTCGGAGGCCAGGGCCAGCCGGGGATCTAACACACCAGTCAATAATTTGGCCGTCCGCTTGAAGTGGTGCTTGAAGTGCGCACCCATCTTAGAAAGACGAAGGCAGCAAGCCTGAGGATAGATGAGCTCGTCCCCGCGACAATTTCTGGTGTGGACGGCATGTTGATCTTTGAAGAAGCTGCTCTCACTGCCTAGGCAGCGACGAGCCATGGATTTCACATGGTTGTTCAAAAGTTGGTAAGTAGCAGATGTGAGGTCAGGTATGAAGCAGGCTTGTGGCATGAGGCCGCGTCGGTTTGGTGTGTCAATGACGCAGTTGGCAGGGATTGCAAACCATGCGGGCGTGATAGGCGGACGGCGACGGTCCCGAATCATGAGTCAGTGAAGAATGCCGGCCATGACAACTGCAGCATGGGCTTGGAAACAGAATACCATTACATTATTGAGGTGTTGGCATGACTGCCGAAGACATTATCACTATGAGAACATTGAAGTAACACGTATGCGCCAGTTGCTTTTGGTATCGACGCTCACAAAAACACACCATCTCCAAGCATGAGCATGCACCAATATCTTCTTGTCCAAGGATGCTCACTAGTTCCCGTTCATGCTATAGAAAGTGACTTCGCTGCTGGGCCCTTCGAAGCTCCCGCCGATTGCCCAATTCTGATAGCCGCCATCGCCCACGAGGTTGAATGTGCCATGATCGAAGACCCAAACCTCATACCCTTTTGTGAAGCCCAGGGCGATGTCGAACTCGACATGTGCATGGGTGGCATCGTAGAGATCGTAGCCGCAGTCTTGGTTGTGGTACACCAGGACGTTCATGGTGGGATACTGATCTCGAAGGTTTGACACGATGCCGCGTGTAAATTGTCCTTCGGCTTCTTCGATGTCACCGTCAATGAGGTCGATCAGGTCTTGGATGCCTTCAATCACGGTCTCAGCCGCGGTAATGATCACAGCCACGTCAACAAGCACTTGTAATTGGCGTCTGTCGACGGAGGCTTCGCTGACCGGCCTGGCAGGGTGGTGGACATTCTTCGTGGGTGCGCTTATACACGTACCGAAGAAGGTGCTAATCCAGGCGAGGAAGTAAAGGAAGGATGAAAGATGCATCGTCGATAGATATCCTGGAGATGGATGCTGGGTTATGGCGGACTCGGGTGTTCAGAGTTTCCCTGGGCAGTCAACGACGGTAGTTGTTGAGGCTTTACTATCCTCGATCTTTGACGGACTCCTTTATAGAGCTCGCTGGGCGTGTTCACCATGTCCCTTCCATACTGCCCATCAGGCTGAGAATTGGTACACTCACCGTGGGGTCTCCTTAGCCCGAGTTTCCATCAATGAGACTCAACGAAGAAGCAAGCTACTGCCCCTCGCCACCTGAAGAACGTCCCAAACCGTGGTACGCCCGGACAACAGATGCCCTACAGATTCGTGTAACTTACCCATCAATGGCACTTGCGTCAATTGGTCGGTAGGACGAAGTCAGGCGCATTTCGAAATGTCAAGGATCCAAAGCATAGAAGGCGGCGTGCTTGGACGCTCTTCTAATTTGGGGGCCAGCGCATGCATCTGCGCCCCGAAAGAGTAAGCAAATGGTGCAGAAGCTTCATGCGACAGCGGGAAGTCCATCATGACATAGTGCCGTGGCAGTGGTGAAGCAAGTCAAGGTTTGAGGCTGAGCGGGAACTGAATGGAACGGCTCGAACAGTTAGAGAGGCTGGCGTCTCCAATGCCAGTAATCGACCGTATGAGTTACGGTTGGCCACTGAGGCCACTTGACATTGTTCGACCACTCCAACATACTTCCCTTTCTCTACCCGGTAATCTCGACAAAACTACTTCGTACATTGATCATGAGACATCTATGCTATGAGTTGATTGTAGGTGAGCGGCACCCATGTACTACACCTTCTGCACTAGTATCGTGGCCTCGCGTACACAGCAAGCGACAAACAGCACATCAGGCCTCCTACCGCGCTCGAACCGAGTCACAGTACAATCGGGCTTGGTGTCGAGATATGTGTGATCTGCTGTCTTCCTTTCCTTCTCTATGGATCGCGCACTCCTACCTAACAGCTTGGGCAAAGATTCCAGCCGTGTCAAGGACCGGTGCGAAGGCGCCCCGAATGCCGCACACGAGGTCTGTATTCTGGGCTGCTTTAGTCTCTTTGACACCAGCCTAATGCCTCCCCAGGGTAGTGCGGGGCCGTTCACACGCAGCAAGGCAGCCATATAGCGAGAGCCAGGCTAATGCGTATTTTGCAGATCTAGGAGGTGTCAAGACTTCCAGACTGCTCCCGTTACCTTTAGCGCTGCTGGTGCGGCTGGCGCCTCATATCATGCGATACCATTCGGTCGTTACCATTTTGCATATGCAAGAACGGCACAGCGCCTCGTTGGAGAGAACGCGCCTTGTGAAAATGAGGCTCAGCTTGACTTCTCGGGTTACATCGATAGCATTCTCTGTGCAGATGGAGTCTTCTGAACTCGCTTGGTCTTCTCCCTTCCTTCGACTCTTCAGAATGTGGTAGAACATGGCACAAGACAAACCAGTTCCTGGCAATACCGGTGATGCTCATTTGCCATATGATGGTGACCCAACTCACAAAGACGACACGCCTCCTACGGCCCAGCGCGCTGTTGAGCCTGACAATCAGTCACACCCTGCGGGAGACGGCAGTGACAACCAAGACCCTTTTCCGGGCACAACTCAGGATGGCCCGCAGGATCATCACCAACACTCGGCCTCCGATGTTGAAACACAGGAGCATCCTCAAGTTGTTGATAATGCTACTTCGGATTCGGAAGCTCAACCACCGCTGCCTCCAGTTAGTCCCTCCCCTGTACCGCGCAAACCAGTTGCCAAAGCAGTCGTGGTCACCAATGGGTCCGAAATTCCAGATCAACGGCTAGCTAAGGCGCCGGCACAAAGTGCTCGCGACCTTGGAGGATTCTGGCACAATTGGTGGTCAGAGATGACCTTCCTCATTCTCATGTTCGGCGCCTTTGCTGCGATTGTCGCAGTCATCGCCCCATACCAGCATCGTCGACTGCCTTCCTGGCGCTACAGTATCACCATCAACGCGCTGATCGCCGTTTTCACCGTCATCCTGAGAGGCTCTATCCTCTTCATAGCGACAAAAACACTCAGCCAGCAAAAGTGGATTTGGTTCGGTAGTCCCCATGCGCGCCCATTGATTGACCTTTCTCGGTTTGACAATGCGTCGAGAGGGCCCTGGGGTTCGTTTTTGCTTGTACTGACCTTGCATGGGAGGAGCCTCCTTGCAACACTGGGAGCTCTGATCACTGTCCTCACCATCGCTATCGACCCCTTTGCTCAACAAGTTGTCCACTATTACTCTTGCAGCCAAGCATCTACAGGCACAAATGCCACCATGCCACGTACTGGTCTATTCCAGGAAGCAGGAAGTGTTCAGCTTCGAGTCAACGCGAACACGGTGACTCCAGGCCTAGCGTCAGCAATCAATGCGGGTGTCTTCTCTGCAGAAGCAGCGAAGCGGATCACCTCGGACTGTCCTAGTGGGAACTGTCAATTTTCCGAACCTTACCATACGCTTGGCTATTGTTCGAACTGCAGCGACATTTCTGATCAGGTCAAGGTCACAAATTTCGACGTGCCGTATACATTCCTCAACCAGACAAGCATCATACAGGCGTTGAACACTTCCCTCCCTTCCGGCTACAGCACCCAATACGTCACGTTCGAAAATGCAACGTATCTGGTAACAGCTGTTTTGGATCCAAGTGTCATTGAGTCTGGCACTAACGCGCCCAGTCCCTTTGCGATCACCCATGAGAAGGACTTCCAGATCCTGTACGGAGCATACACGGATGACAATGCAAACAGTGGCATGGAACATCCAACATGTTCCGAAGCTGAGAAGCACCATGCTCAAACAGCCTGGGGATGTCGCGGCTATGGTGCGGCTCAGTGCTCTCTAGTACCGTGCATCCGCACGTACACAGCAGCGGTTTCCAACGGCACCGTCGACGAAACCCTCATCTCCACGTCCCGGAACTGGGGATATAGTTATCGCGTCTCCAAGGCCTCTGTCTATGTAGGTTTCTCTTCGTCTCTAACCTATACCAAATCCGTAGTTCATGTCTATTCCCGATCACGGTCCCATGTCTGGTGTGAAACAAGCGAGGTCACTTTCTGACGATAATGCAGGTCCCTTGTCTCAGCGGCCAACAGAAGAGAGCCCTCAAAGACCAAGGCTATCCTATCACTGATTCCATGGTCTGGCTCCCCTACGACCATAACATTGACCCATCAACCGGGATGTGGGAACTCAACGCGACGTATGGCACGAACCAGTCCGCCACTGACATCGTCCCACCGAAATGTCTGTACGAGTTTTTCTTCCTGGCCATGACAAGCATCAACGAGTATCTGCAAAGCCAAATCTTCAACGGCACCGTCACGGCCTATGGCTCTGATGGACGCGCCGCCTTCACTAGCACGAACCCAGTGGTCGCGGCCATCTACAACGGAGGGAACATCTCCTTCCCGCATGTCGAGTCTCTGTTCGAGAACATTTCCCTGGCCATGACTAGCTATATCCGCCAAAACAGCAACGGCACGTACCTGGGCAGGTACTTCCAAGTCAGCAACACGAGCATCTCGTTCGACCCCAATTTCCTGGCGCAGGGGACCATTTTCCAACAAGACACATGCGTCGAGGTCCGGTGGCCGTGGTTGATCCTCCCGGGCACGTTGGCCGTACTTACAGCTCTTTTCCTCTGCGCCACCATCATCGAGACGTCGCTTGCTCGTCCTAAGAACGCTTCATTAATGGATGGTTCGGCGACAGAGCGTGGAAATCCAGCCGGTATACTTGCGCGTCGTCGAGCAGCCGTGTGGAAGGAATCTCTTCTTCCACTCCTCTACCACGGTTTGGATGCGAAGGTGGTGGAGCAACACAACACTTCTGGCTTGACGCCCATCGATGAACTCGAGAAATGGGCAAGGACGCTCAATGTCAGGATGGACAATGGAGATCAGGGCTGGAAGTTTGTCAAAGTGGAGTAGATACCGATCACCCACAGTTCGTAGCCTCATATACCCGTCTGAAGTGTGTTCTCTCGAATTGTCCTCTGCACCACCTCCTGCCGCGTTGCTGTCCGACATCCCACAAGCATGCATGTATACCGGGCGGAAAACGATGCCATGTAACAATATATGCAGCTATAGCCTATACTTGGGCTTGTTTCCTACACTGTACAAGGGGCAGAAGGGCCGTCTATATACCTACTCCTTCAGAGTCACAATTCCGACTCATTGAATAAGGACTCTCTTCTCTGCCGCCACCCAAAACTCATTGCTGCTTTTTGATCTTTCCCCCATCTGAGCTATCACCCTGTTAGACCAGTTGAACATGCAACCAGGAAACACACGAATAGACGGTGAAAGAAGAATGTTCGGGCATGTCCTTCTCGTCCACTATACGTCGCGTCGGTACCGAATACATACATTTCGTATTGTACATGTGTTGTGAGCGTGGGCATTGTCGGAGAGTCTTTCGCAGGTCTCCCCGTATCAGCCTCCCTGCTGCAGGATTACATGTTCCGGCCTGGACATCTAAATGGATACATGACGTCCACATCTGTGACGTGGATGTGCCATCGCGCGGAATCCGTCGGAGTACTGTACATAGCTAGTCGGACGTGGCGGTGTAGCGGTGAGTTCTTGGGAGGTTGCCAAAGAGGAACCGCGAGAGCGGGATAGGCGAAAGGAAGTCGCCCGTTCTGCCGCATCCTGTCCATTCGAGGATCACCAGCCTCGTATGCTTGACAATGTGGTGCGCGTTGCGTAAAGTAGAGGATGCTGACTGTTCAGAGCGTCTCGTCCTGTTGATCCCATCTTGGTAAATCAAGCAGCCATGACCAGGATACGAGCATGTCTTCTTGATCCATCGTGACACATTAAGCAGCCAGTATACGGCCATGTCTTCGTGATCCATCATGACAGCTAGAACTTCGGGCAATCGCCCTCCTTTTGACCGCCTTGAGCCGCTCATAGTGCGTCTGCCCTCTTCTTCCCTCCCCGAAGACACATCACGTAGCCTCAACTCCATGACTCTCGATCTCACACAGCGGTCACATGCTACTGCCACATGTCACCGATTGACACCCACACTCGCGAGCCCCCTCCCCAACTGCACCACCATGGCCACATCCCGCACCTTCTTCATGCCCATGCACAAGCCCATGCAATAAGCCCACATCCAAGCCCGATCGTGCCCCTCCTGCGGCAACGCATCCCAATACTCCCAGCCCATGACGCCGCCAAACCGGGGATACCGCTCGACCAACAAGCTCAACACCGCGGCAGTCAGCTCCAGCGGCACATATCCGCTCCCGCCGTGCTTGGGGTTGGTCAACATGCCCGCCACCACCCGCTGGGCATCCCAGCCATTCCGCATGATCTCATCGTACGCGTCCGTCGAATGCAGGCCGCCCCACCCGTTGTAGAACTGGACGTTGTACCAACTGATGCGCGAACCCCTCAGGGTCTCCAACAGGCGATAGTCAAAGCCCGACAAGTGCCGCCGGCCGGCCATCAGCGCCGTGGCCACGGGCGCCAGCGTGATCAGAAAGGCCGGCCCAAAGTCCGCGCGCAGCCGATCGATCAAGTGCACCACACCGGGGAGAGACATTTCCTCCTCGACGTCGAGGTCCAGGCCGTCGAGCGCGTGCCGTCGGATCAAGTCCCGCAGCGGTGCGTAGTAGGCTTCGAAGCGCGCGAGGGGCACGTCCGTCCGCGACTCCGAGTAGTCCAGGCGCGCGAACGTGCCGCGCGCCGCCCCGCCGAGCATGCCCAGCACTTTGATCCCGCTGTCCTGCAGCACCAGCACCTCGTCCCAGAGCTGCGTGTACTTGGCGTGCGTGGACGGGTCGTCGTTCAGCGTCACGTTCCCGGGTTCCCAGTTGACGTGCAGAGCCGCGAGGATCACGTGTGTGATCCCCGACGGGTTGGTCAGCAGCGGGAGGAGTGAGCAGTATTCGTTGTTGTCGTCGGGGTGGTGGTATGTTTGTTGGTAGCATACTATTCGTGGTTTGAAGGGCGAGAGGGCTGGCGCTGTTGGGACTGGTACCGGCGGCATGGCGGGGGCGCAGTAGTTCCTGGCCCGGGCAATGTGCCTACGTCTCTAGCACGCAGCGGCTTTGGACCTTTGACTTCGACTTTCAAGTGCCAGAGTGAACCTACCGCCAAAACATTGGGGCCGACGGGCTGCTTCGTGGACGAACGAAACCAAGGACTCAGGTGGAAGTGAAAGTGGACCACCAAGTGCCAAGAGTTGTTTTGTCCGCGGGGCTGAAACTCTCATGACTATGTGGCGGGCAAGGCTGAGCATGTAGTGATAGAGGTAGCCAAAGCGGCGGCGGCGGCGGCGGCGTCGTCGTCATTAATATACCGATCACTCTAGCACCTGAGAATTCCTTGCCGAAGTGAATTCTCGATAGGATGCCACATGGTTAGAAGCACTGTAGAACATATACATATACACATACGCGTACACGGGAGACAGTCTCCCAAGTCGATGGTGATGTTGCATGTTGCCATGATGGGACCTAATCTACACTATTGTCAGACGGCGCCGGAACCAGACCCAGCCTCAGCTCCAGAGCCCATCAACACAGACACTCGCCATGTCCCCTCCCCAGACCCGTGGTCTCCTTTTGCGTGTCCTTGCCTTTTCCGACCGAGTCTCTCGTTTCACCGTACATTCAGCGGCAAAAGCGGTGCCCCTCTGAACCCAACACCCAGACCGTTGTCCACAGGACCTTGTTCCGCAAGTTCAGATCCGCGCATCGTGTTCAATGTACCCATTGCCATTCCCACGCCCCCACCCTGCCTCGTCCTCAACGGCGAATTCAGCGTCGGCGCCGGCGCCAACTTCAACGTCCGCAGACCACCACTGCCACCTAGCGTAGGATCACCCCCGACAGACGCCCCGGTTTTCATGGCCTGACTCTGAGGCTGGGCTTGCATGAGCTTATCGTTCTGCTGCTGCATTTGCGCCAGCAGTCGGTCATTGATAATCTGAGAAGCCGTTTGAGCGGGATCAAGAGGCAATACGCCTGGTGCGGGCGCTTGCACGCCCTGCATGCCCGACATGGGCGGGTTTCGCGCCAAAGGACTGTTGCGCAAGGATTCCGCGTCTCCCATCGTTTTGTATTGCGAGGCTGATGCGGAGGACATTTTGCGGCGGGTGAGTTGCGGTTGCACGGCCGGGACTGCCGGACCGGGGACGCCGGATTCTTCTTCCGTCATGCCCATGGGAATCGGGGTGCGGTGCATCAGGCCGTTCATGTTGTCTTCTAGTCTGTTCCGGGAATGGGACCGGGACCGACTTCTACTGGCGAGGCGTAGTGGCAAGGGAGGGTCAGCGGTAGAAGCTGGAGTGGCACTTCGCGACTGAGGTGGTGCTAATGGTCTACCAATGAAGGACGCATGGCTTTGCGCGCTTGGTGCCGGGTTATGTGGAAGTCCTGTGGCACTCGAGATGGAGCCGTTGGTGGGCCTGCGCACGAGCCGCTGCATGTTTTCTCCCGACGAGTCGCCTCGTCTCCGGGCCATGGAGCGTTCGGGAGAGGCCGAGGGGAGCGGGTCGCGCACTCCGTGAGACGGCTGGGGGTTCGTTCGTTGATTTTGCCGTAACGCTGCTTCACGGTGAGCTTCAGACACCTCCATCACTGGCGGAATAGAGGGCAGTTTCTTGTTGTTTGTGGTGCCGTAGGCGGCCATGATGTGAGCGAAACTCAGATCCGAGGGTAGCTGGCTCAATCGCTTGATCGACTGTTTGTTGAAGTTCATGAAGCCGGAGATGGATTGAAGGGCATTTCGTGATTGATGGGCTTCGAACGAGGACGGGGCCTTGGCACTCGATGCTGCCCGTGCGGTATGCGAGTCGGCCAGGCGCATTGGACGCCCTTGGTCTGCACTGACGCTGCTGGAACTCGAGTATTCCGGTCTGGATTGGCTGACATCCACTGCTTGCTGGGCTTGAGAAACGACTTGGGCGAATAAAATGTCTTGATCGGCGTATCGTGTCGAACGGAACGGCTTCCTGGTTTGGCTCGACGCCGTGAACGCTGTGCCCTGTGCCAGGATGAAGAATGATCCATCCCGAATTTTGCGCCGCAGCAAGTTCCACCGAGTCCGCGCCGGGTTCTTCTCGAGCTCCGGGCGGTAGATGGATTCTCTGGAGAGTCGGGAGAAGAACGTATCAAGCCGTTCGGCCACTCGTTCCAGGACGGAGAGCAAGTACGTGCTGAGACTGACGAGTCTTTGCTTGTCGGTGGCCGAGTTCATCGAGTCGATAACTTCGAACGCGTCCATCCCAAGACAGACATCCTCACGGATTTCTTCCAAAAACTGAACGTCCAGCTCGGTCACAGCGCGGGCATATCGCAGGATACCGTTCTCTTGAAACTGAGCCTGTTGGTTGTTACACACGAACGAGCCGATCTGTGCAATCTCGTTGGCCGCTGCTGCAGACGCCGCCGAGGCTTGAGCCCTTGTAATGGTGCCGATGACATCTGGCACCCGAGTGCCTGGGGTGCCTGAATTCACCAGGGCAAAAGTCAGCTTCAAATGGAGCTCTTGCAGCTTTGCGCCAAATAGCGTCGAGAATCCGTTCTGCATCAACCGAGACTGGAACTGGTAGAATTTTCGAACCCCGCCCATGTTGAACAGGTCGCCCTGGAACCAAGTCCGGGCATCTCGTTGGATGTAGTCGACCTCGAAATGCAAGGTGGTCAAGGCTTCCACGCAGTTTCGGAGGTACTGGTACCAGAGGTCGTAGATGCTGCTGAGTTCAGTCGATCGGAAGTCGGGCTTTGTTGCGAGATGGCCAATAAAGTACTTTGACAACAAGCTCATCACTTCCGGGTTCGTCGTGTGCGCCACGTCATCGAATGTCTTCGAGGCATCCAGGCCGGCGCTGGCCTGAGCAATCAGAGTGCCGCCGGGATGAATGGGCAAAAAGTCAGTAATATCGTACACTCCGCCGTGGACGCCGATATACATCCGTGAACCCTTGCGATGGCCGGTGTTCAACGCCAGCTTCGACAGGGGTATCCGGGGAGTGGCATAGCTGACTGGCCGTGGTGACATGAAGATGTCCAGCATGAAGCGTCGTTCTGCAAAAGCTCTTGCCAGTAGGCTGTCTGCCGACTCCTTCGTAGATGTCCAGTTCTGGTAGATGGCTTGCCGGATGCCAGACATGATCGTCTCGTACACTGCCAAGGAGCCACAGACATATAAGTGTCCGCCGAGACCACCCTGGCTCTTCGAGATGACCAAGTCACACACCGTGCGACCTTGCTCGACGATAGCAGCATCAAGATACCGAGGAGGCATCTGCTTTTCGACCAGCTCGCGAGACATGGGATCAAAGACCAGGCCGTTCTTGTCTCGGGAGAAGGCAGTGTGTAGTTCGATCTGGCCGCTTCGGACATAGTCTCTGAGCTCGTGTTCGTATGAAAACCGCTCCCTTGACTGCACTCCCAGGAACAGGATATTTCTTCCGACACTGGTCTGCGCTCTCGCTTGCCAAAAGCCTCTGAAGGGTGCAATACCGGAGCCGCCAGCAAACATCGCGACAGGACCGGTAATGGTGGCCGGAAGCTGGAAATTGAGCGGCCTTGAAATGCCAATAAGGTATTCCTCGTCGTCAAGCATCTCTTCAGAGTGCGACGGATCCGGGTTGAGGCAGCCGCTACTGACCCCATACCGCTGGTTGGTCGTTGATGCAGACTGCAGGACCGGCGCCAGCTGATACTCATTGCGGGCAACAGTCAGGTCAAGTATGCTGGGAAGCAGTTCGTTGGAGTAATTCGAGATGCTGTACGTTCGTGGGACTTCGATCGGTATCAGCTTCGGAAGCCACGAGAGATCAGCCAGGTCGAACGCTCTATCCCAGATCGCTGGAGAGACTTCTGCGACGGCAAGCTGCAGCAAATCTCCCACGGTGCCCTGGACAGGCCACATTTCAGAGCCCAGAACTTTGACCACTGTCGAAGAGGAGGCTCGCAAAGCCATGTGGAAAGCCATGACCAGGTCCTTCGTCAAGGGCGCCAGGTGGCCGCGTCGAAGAATGTCCCGCACCGTCAGCCAGTTGTCCTCGCCCGTCCCGTTCAGAGTTCTGAGGTGCTTAGCAAAGCGGCTCCAATCAGGCGATTGCGAAACGGGCACTTTGGCTTGAAGAAGGTTGTCAAGTCCCAGTGCGGCGGTCACCTTCCCGACTTCCGTCCAGCTGTTGAGAGGCATAATGGCAAGTCGATCTCCAGGTTGGAAGGTCATGCCAGTACCCTCTAGACCGAAAGTCACCATGGCAGTCGATCGAGACGAATCGGTGTCGACGAAGGAGCGAGATAAAATCCTGGCTTTGAACCTGCATTCTTCGAAAGATCCACGGAGCTCGTGCGGCTGTAGTGTGACTTTGCCCCTGAACGGTTCCAGGCGCTCCCGCATGGATTCAGAAAGTGTTTTATGAACTTCTTCCCATGGTCTCCCGGCGTCGTCTGCTGAGCCGGCATTGCCATTTGTCTCGCTTCGTCCCGTCTTTGCAACGACTTCCAGGAAGCCGTAGACCTTGTCTGTGCACCGATCAGTCAACTGGACCCGCAGCACTTGGAAGAGGAGGCGGAAACAAACATACAACGATGGGTGCCGAACCAGCCTCGTTCCGACAGATAGGCCTCTAAGATGCCTTCCATCACCCCCATCAAACGTGGGTCACCAGACTCTTTGACGAACGCAGGAACTTGATAGTGGTACTCGATGGCGGCAATGAAAGCTCGGATATTCATTGGGAGCCAAGCTCGGAGGTGGAGGGCTTCTCTCCCGAGGAAGCTGTCATATTTCCTCCGCCCGATGAATGCGTCCATCAGCAGAAAGACTGGAAGAGCCAGGCCCGACAGCGCGGGCACCCGTTTTGAAAGAGGAGCACTGAATTTTGCGTATCTTTGACCCCACTAAAAGGCATTAGCATTAGGAGGCTCAAGCAGACCCGAGTTCCTTACCTCGACTGGGTTCGCAAAGTTCTCGCCTGAATTCGGGTTGACGCTGATTTTCTGAAAGACATGGACGAACCTGTCAACGATAGCTTTCAATTTGATGAGTTCTCGAAGTAAGCCCTCTTTATCCCTCAGCATGACCCTTTCTTGGCATCTTGTGATCAACTCGACGCCCTGTGTGAAGCAACCATGCGTCTCTGCCATGCAAAGGAGAAACATGGCCTCGCCTCGGTCGTTGAAGACTGGCCATCGCAGATCCATGTTCTCACATCTGGCCACGTATGGATTGATGCTGGTTGGATCTCGGAGTTTGTAGTTGTAGACCGATACGTCATACTGGGTCAAGTGAGGCAGTACTCTACCCATCCTCGTGCAGATTTGTCGCAACGGGATGGCGATATTTCGCGGGATTCCCTTCGTCTCCTCTTCTTCATCATCTGCCTCACCAGACAAGTTTCTGAAAGTCCCAGGTGGGGCGGTCACGCTGATGCCTTCGTGCCCGTCGTTGCGTTCTTCGTATCGGTAAACGCTCGCAAGAATACCTAGGCAGACAACGGCAGCCCACAAAGCCTGATCAGGGATGACATCTTCCGTGCCGTAGACGAGTGGTAAGGCCAAGATCGATTCACGCATTTTGCCACGTGCAACAACCGCTGGCATTCGCTCACAGAGGTCGGACCATATTCTCCCAGGTGACATAGCAAGCGCGGCGGGTGCTGCTGAAGGATCCGGGGGGCAGAAGCCATGTGTGCTGGTCAAGTAACCATCACGCCATCCTGTGCGAGGACCAAGTTCTTGGGCCCGGTTAAGAACTTGACGAGCAGGAGCACCCAGGGCTGATGCAAGGACATCGAGGTCTGGAGGATTCAGATGGTCTGCATTCGCCAGTCCATTGGTGACCGACCTGGGTGGAGCGTCGGGAAGAAGCATGTCGGTGATGGTTTGTCTCTCCTGCGAAACGAGATCCTCTATCGATTGACCGTCTGCCGGGACCTGCTACTGTTAGCAAGACTCCAGCACCGGCTCCGGCCAATACTTACGCCTCTCGGGGTGTAATGTGCTTGCGTGGTCATCTGGAACGCAGCAAAAGCGCAGCCCCGAGGACCGACTCGTTGAGCGCCAGCTGGGCAGACCGAGCCTGGGCCACTCTTTTGCCCGCTGACAGGACAAGATCTCTCTGACATGGTTGATAGTATAAATAACGCTCGCTCAAATTGTCACAATTTAACAGCAGGGGTATCACTTCGTAATGTCGAACAGAGGCTTGAAGCAAATGCAGGTTCACAGAGGCTAGAAAGATGAGTGACCGGCACTTTGAAGTGAGCCCAGCTCCTGTTAACGAAAAGAAGGTAGGGACTAGTCGTGTGGTGAACGAAGACGGAAGTGCAGACCTACCGCGTATATAAACTGCCCCTCAAGAAGAAGTAAGCATCTTGGGCCAAAGTTTTAAGAATCGGAGAGAGACCGAACTTCGAAAGTCTGTCAAATCCTGGCCAATTGTTACGTGATGGAATTGGCCAGGGGATAATGGCTTGTTGAGCCTGGATGTTTTCAGCACCGATGCTGTGGATGAAGCAAGCGCCCAGCCTGTCAAGCAAGATGATCTCCGCAGCAAGGCTTCGGCCAAGATCGCTTATGAATGGGAGGGGATTCGGCATGGTAGGCAGGGCCAGCGTCGTCTCGCACCCGAATGAGCGCTTTCATGGTCTAAAGGAGCCAAGTATGGTGGGTCGAGCAAAACAATTGGGCCGAGCGTGGACGAAGGAACAGAGCTTGGGTGGATCGAGCTGAATACCAAGAGTTCCCCGTGGTACCAAGAGATGGTCGATGCGAAGTCGAGGGATGACAGGTGCCTGGGCGACTGCTGAAAGCCACTCATGGACCATGATGTGGCTGTCAGTCTGCCCCGGAATCGCGGTGACCGAGCAGCCAAGAAGGCTTGACTTGATGAAACTGTTTGAGGTTCCGGCTCCCCCTTTTCCCGACCGCTGGCGCGCGTTTCATGCTCGGAAACATCCAGAGACATATCAGCTCACGACGGCATGGTGAGGGAGGGGATGAAAATAGAGTGCTCAGGGGTCGAGTCCAGACGCGCGATAAAGTTGTTTTGGGCACGACAATAAGTGAAAAGGTTGAGAGAGAAAGCAGAGGGGAATGCTATTGGGAGCCACTGACGCCCACCGTAACCCTGCCAACATTGTACGGTGAAGTATTGTGACCACCAACGGTGGGTTCGTTGGCCGTGGCCACCTGCGTGATCAGTCGCCGATGCAGACACCAGTGAATACTTTCCAAACTACTCTGTACCCACGCAGGGAAGTCGACGGCAGAGCCATCACAGACGCCAGCATCGCACCTGGCTGCAGGGGACTGGGAACCACTGGCCCGAAATGATCCACTCCGTCGACATTCAGCTACAAACACCTCTACTGGCTCGGACTGATACTTCGCCTTGGATTCGAGGAAGGTCAATGCTGGGGTCTGCGGACTGCCTTTAAGCTCTACCGCAGATTGGTAAATCTGCTTCCCAAGAGCTGCAATACCGAATGGAGACTGACTCGACATCCTTGCTGTGCCGAGCCGAACAGACCAAACGCCCCGTCAGCTATCTCTTCATGTTGTGTGGAAAGATATGCCTACATCAACCTTGACGTGGCGCTCAACATGCCACCAATGGGCAATTTCTCCCTCCGTCCATCAAGGCCTTTGTGTGTATCTCACAAGCAAAAAGAAGCAAAGTTGCAGCTAATAATTAACGCGAGGCGAACGGCACCTTCATGCGAAACGCAGCTTGAAGGACGCAGGGAGCGTCAGCTGGGCTTACCAAGCTTAGTCTAGGACCTTGGGGATGGGACTGGCTCTGATCGAACTGTAGTGCAGATGCTGAATGACTTCCAGCTCGGTGAAATCAAGCACAATGACCAAGATGTCTGACAGGGAGACAAGCTCACTTTACACCGCCATGGCCGACCTCACGCTTCTCCGCCTCAAACGATCCGAGGACTGCAGCGCCAAGATGATCAACACTCGCAGGGATACCATTACGAGTTAAGTCACGCTACGAGCTACATTTTCGTTCCTGCATCTTCAGTCCTGTCGACTTCCACGTCATTTCCCCAACTTCCCCAAACATGGCCTGTACCGGCGTCCCGTTTGGAGTTTGCGGAGGCCTACCGTGGATAGGAACGGTGTGAATCCGCCTCAACGACTGAAGCTTCGAGAAGCTCAGACTTACGCGCTGTTCCGACGGCACTGGATGCTACCGCTGCCACTGCCGTAGTCCTCCCAGCCACTTAACCTCTCGGGAAAAATCCGTGGGGTTCAGATTTGAGATGCCGCTAACACCCTCGTCCAGCAAGGTGAGTGAGAGAATCCGAGTTGTTGGAGACAGCTTCGGCTATTATCATGTGTAACGAGCAGAAAATCTGCCTCGACACGAGTATGTAAGACGTGCTCGGTCGCCTGGAAGTCTGTGGCCGACTTTCCCAGCTGTTGAACAAACCATCCAAGAGATTAACACGAGCACATGATGAAGACCCTTGGGTTCGTCGCACTTACATTCGCAGCGGTCGCGGCAGCGCAGCAGCAACCGCCGGGGATATCACAACCCATCGTGGAAGATTGTGGGTTCGACGGCTCGGTGGTGTGTGTGAACAGATATGTGAGTGCGATATCATCAGCAATGCTGTACCAAGAGGCCTCGTCAGACCCGCTGAACATCAGCCCAGGCAGCCGTGCTCCCTTACCACTTCAACCGGTCGATCACGTCCCTGGCCGCGGACTATGACTTCCGCAATACGAGCGTGCCCAGCGCACCGAGTTTCGCCCTCCTGGAGAACGCGAGCTTCGTCGTCTTCGACCGCGCCCGCGGCCTGCAGTATCTCGGCTCCGACCCGACGTACGAGTTCATGTTCGCGGTCGGGGACAACGTGCATGAAGCGCCCGTCTACGTGCCGGAGCTGAACAAGCTGTTTATGTCGCAGCTCCCGCCCGTCGCAGCCCCCATCTCCACCATGTCGCAATACCTCCCACAGCTGGTGATCGATCTGAACCGCCAACCGCTCACCCTGGAAGAATACATCACCGAGCCCCCGATCTTCGCCCCCAACGGCGGCGTCTACCACGACGGCCGGATCATCTGGGCCTCGAGCGGCGGGTTCAACAACTCGGTGTTCAACGGCACGGAGCAGCGCATCGCCCTCCACGCTGTAGACCCGACCACCAACGCGTCGACGGTGCTGCTGAACAACTATTTCGGGTTCTACTTCAACAACATGGACGACGTGGCCGTGCACCCCACGTCCGGAGACCTCTTCTTCACGGACCCAGACTACCCGTGGTTCAACGGGCGAGTGGACACGGCGCCCCAGCTCCCCACGGCGAGTTATCGCTTCAACCCGGCCACGGGCGCGACGTTCCTGGTCGACGACACCATCGACCAGCCCAACGGCATTGCGTTCTCGCCCGACGGGTCTACGCTGTATATTAGCGAGACGGGCGCCCTGACGGGGAGTATCGACCCGGCAGTCGGGCCGGGGACAAAACACTACAACACCACGGGCAGGCGCTCGATCTACGCGTTTGACGTGGCCGAAAACGGCACCAAGATCAGCAACAAGCGTGCCTTTTACCTGGCGCAGGATTACATCCCCGACGGGCTGAAAGTCAGTCGTGAGGGCCTGGTCATCACGGCGACGGGCCATGGCGTCGACGTGCTCGACCCGACGGGCCAGCTCGTGATCCGCGTGCAGACAAACCATTCGGTGCAGAACGTCCAGTTCACGGGCGAGAGGCTAGATACGATGTGGATGTTGGGCAACAAGGGCATCAGTCGGGTGCATTGGAACATTACGGGGCAAGTGCCTAGGTAGGTAGGTACGTGCGTACGCTAGGCAGCAGCATGGCTCTTTTTCCGGGACGGGACTGTAGCTTGTTTTATCCATAAACTTGGCCCGAGATATGCTGCTGCGTAGATGCCGACCCTCTCTTTTCCGCTCAGATGCCCAGATGCAGCGGACTCGGACCTTGTGCAGTCCCCAAAGTGGTCTCGAATTGGAATCTCCACTGTTCAACAATTTCCCTGTTCACCTCAAACTTTCCAAACTGCGTCAATGCGACAGACTGATCTGCCCACACGTTTGATCCCGGCACGGTAGCATTGACGCCCGTTCTGGTAAATGGCAGTCCTGATGCTGCCACGACTGTAGATTGGTACTCATCACTCATGATCCAGTTCATGAAAAGCTTAGCGCTCTCGGGGCGTGGAGACGTGGCGAAAATCGCCCCGGTCTGCGGCCACATGACGTGAGGATCTGAGGTGGGTCCTTGTGCCAGATGTGTCGAGTTGATCAGGTTGGTGGTGAAAGATAGAGCGGAGGTAGAATTGCCCGCGTTCAGCAATGCGGCCGGTGTCCCTGTACCGCGTACCCAGCGCACATTCTGTCGTGTAAGAGACTCAAACCATGACCAGCCGTAGCGACCGATGATAAGAGAGAAGAGATAGGCGACGGCATCGTCATCATGTGGGTAAACAAGAACGAGCTTGTCCTTCCAGATTGGATCAAGGAGTTCGTTAAAAGTGGTGGGCACTTGAGAGATGTTGACCAAATTTTGGTCATAAATCATGGAACCGAATTGACCTGCGTGTTGGAGCAATAATCAGTCTTGATCGGCTAGCGAAGGCTCCTACAGGGAGTATCCTACCCAGAAAGGCGCCCACAAATGCACCATCGGGATCTTTGACGTTCGGGTAGATGCTGTCCCATGTTGCAGGCTTGTAGGGCAGAAGTCGGCCCTGGCGCTTCCATCGGTCAAAATCTTGCAAGGTCTGCAAGAAGGCTACGTCCGCTCCGTCTGAGCCAGACATTTGGAACTCGCGGTCGACGCGGCTGTCATGATATTTCGAGACATCCACGGTTAGGTTGAGCTTGATGCGAGGAAATCGTGCTTCCCAGGCCGCAATGGTGGGTGCCCCCTGAGCCAAGGCTTTCAAGAGTTAGTACCAGCAGGAAGAGGTTCGTCATGTATGATGTGAATCACTTACCGTCGCCGCCCCAGAGAACGACCAAGTCGCCAGTCTCGTTTTGGGCCAATGCGTACTGCTCATCGAGAGTTCGTAAATCAATGGCCGGCTCTGACCCAGGGAAGGACGAGATAACCCCTGCGAGGACCGTCACCAGGAGAAGCGATGCCGAAAGTAGATGAGATATCTTCATATTGTTATGATATAGGTATGTGCGGTCGAAGGCGGTGATTTCTTGTGGAGCGAAAGGAGGAATCCAGAAGTTTGGTTTGGATGTCAAAGCCGGCTCTTCAGAGGCTTAATGAATATATATTCATTGTAATTTTACCATTGAGCAATGGAGTGCCGGAGTCTCTCTTTGTAAGCACTCAACGCATACACGCACAGATTTATGAGGTAACGTTGCCGTGACTGTACGGCGGCAGCATCTTGAGCCCGCTATTCGGCGATATTCCGTTCACTACTAGTGCTGATAAACCATGACCTCTCTCCCCTAGAAAGACAATTCCGCGCGTTGACAAAGGAATATGCAGCCCCAGCTGAGGACGTGTGCTTCGATTGAAGCGGAAATTGGAAACTCCTGCGCTTACATCAACAGGAAGTTAAGATGACATTTCTCCTCTCCTGGAGCCTACTGATCCACGTCATGTCGCGTGGCTGAAATACACCATATTTTGCTTGTTAACAAGAGCGTATCGTCAGACACAAGACACAGTACTCGCTTTGACGACATGCCCTCTTTCAACTCTGTTATTTTCTTTTTGATGTAGAGAACCGCATGTAGGAATCCCATTTGCGCGTAGGCAGCAAGGCTCTAATGTTCGCGCTGTTCTTCGAGTCGGGTTCCGCCGAAGGGCTAGCGGGGCGCATTAGCGTAAGGTAGGTGTCACGAACCGGTGCAGACATACGTCGACAAGGCTGCGCCTAGCCACGACGAGTCTGCATAGACAGATGGCCGAAAGTGGCAGACTTCTGTCCCGCACTCTGATTGGCTGCGCACTGTCCCGGTACAGCGGCGCCTGACCTGATTGACTGGAAGCCTGGGCAGGACTGCAACCCGTGGCATGCTGCAAGTCTTGGCAGTCCGAAGCATTTATTACTACAGTCCTGGCTCGAGCGACCTCGACCTTTCCCCTTCTCCCTAGCTTAGTCTCTACGTATTGAGCAATCCATGTCGTGGCAGAGCTCTTTCCGTCCCTTTACCGATGTGCCGTGCCGTCACAACAGCCAAGGCAAACAAACCTCTCTCTATCGCGATCACAACCACCTCTTCGCAGGGCCTTTACCTTTAAGCCCCAATGCACTTGAGCCGGACCTAGATGGCGCCGCTCCACGGGCTTTCCCAGGCAGTTGTTGCACCTAGCCGTGATCACTTATTCGACTAGATGGTGAGTGATCTTGGGATTTCGATGTGCAGCCACCAAAGTGCCAATTTAACTATCATCGTTCCTCTGCCCTTGGCGCCGGAGAAGAAGAGCACGATCGCGGGGAAGAGGCGTTAGAGGAGGATGAACGTCCGCAGGCGGTCCTCCGAGGTGGGTGGGCTCTGCAGGATCGGGTGGACGTCGACGCCGAGGATCCCGGCCAGACAGATCGCCTCGTCGGAGGGCCAGCTTGTCGACCGCCAGGTGACGGCTTGGAGGAGCATCGCTGCTCGGCTGGGCCCGGTCGGAGGAGGCCTCCTTGTACGCGTACAGCTCGCGGAGGTAGTTGAGGCCTTCCCATGCGATCTGCTTGGAGGGGGTCCATCTACTCTTACTATTACACTTACCCTTACTTGTACTCGTACTGGTAATGGTAGATGATGATGATGATGATGATGGGCCGCGATCATTGTGCTTATGCTCATGCTTCTGATTGTGGCTGTGGCTTGAGCGGCACTGTAATCCCCACGCCGCTGGGGGCTGGAGGAAAACTTGATGACAAGCTTCGCGTATTCAGCACCGCTCACATGCGGCTCATGGATAATGCCGGAGAGAGGCGAGTTGCCAAGCACGGGGAACACATAGAGTTGGTGCTGAATGTCATGCAAAGAAATGAGACCGAGATCATATTGAAGATCGAAGAGGCAAGGAAACTGCTCGGCAGCGAAGATGAAAGGACCAAAGTGAACAAAATTATCCTGCATCTGGCGACCGAGAAGTAATGTATCAGTTTGTAGGCGCTGTGATCAATACATGGATTGCCCCGTCACTTGAACCTTTCGCTTACTTACTTCGCCAGCAACAAGTGCAACACCCTCTAAGAGAGAACGATGCGCAACTCCACACCACTCGGACGCAGTCTCGTCTAGAAGGAAATCCGCCGCACGATGCCAGTCGGTATCTCTGTGGTTGCTCACAAATCCCCTCTTCTGCACAAGCATAGCCACAGTGGTGGCGTACGATAACAATACCGGACCTTCTGTCGCCCATGCAGACCCCGTATAGTGCTCAAACTGATGGTCCCACGTCTGGAGACTGGCAAAAGCGGTTCTTACCAGGGAGCTTTTGCTTGTCGAAAACCTTTCTGGCTGTCCATTGAGGAAGTCCTCGACGCAGGCGTGGAGGTGGCTTACTGACTCATCGTACGTGCATTTATCGTGATTCTCGATAGGGTTGTGCACCAGGAGGGACAGCGCGGCCATCACTTCACGGCACAGTTTGACAGGCGCTGTAAAGCGGAATCCTGTCAGGAAAGCGGGCTCGATGCACGAGGCGATGTAGTCATCCGTCGTGCGATTCTTCCCGAGTTCACACGTCCGCCACTCGGCCAGCAACTTGGCACCACTTGCTCTATGGAACATGGCTCGCGTATGTCGATTGTCGAACTGTTCATACAGCCAGAGAAGCATGCAGACCAGCAAGGTGACGTGCCTGACAGGCTTGGAACGAGCAACAGTACTGATAGCCTTGCTGTAATGAAAAGTGGGTGAATGATTTGTCCATGCTGCAGTGCTAGTCCCGCGCAAAGACGCACACATTGTGGCGAGGGCAATCATCGACTCCAGAATTGCTGGATGTGTCCATACGGCTTGAGGGAGCGTCGTGGTGAAGAACGACCCGGTTTTGCTGTATGCAACTTTCGGGGCGGCCACCTCGAGGAAGTATCGAAGGGCTGCTAAGTGCCTCCTGTCAGCGCAAGAAGGCATAAACCTGGTCAAAGACCGATCAGTGACAGGCGCGACATGCCGCAACATGTCCACGTGGTGGATCGATAATGGTGCCGACCGAGAGACGGTGCTGGCCGTAAGGGCCGGCTGACCCTTCCTTCGCTGTGATAAATTCGTAGACCCAGGTGTGCTTCTCAGGGACGTTGATGATGGCGGCAGATGGTCTGCCAGCATTGTCGCCGTTTCGACAGTTTGAATCTCTCCTGCAACATGCTTCGCCGTGCGTTTGGTGTGCTCTTTGTTGGACGTTGCAGCGGGCGACTGGGAGATCCAGACCATGGGAACCTCATATTGGCATTTGGTCTGTCGTTTTATGCATCTCTCGCAGATCGGCTTGCTTTCATCGCATTTGACTCGTGCTTGCTTGCAGGATTGACAACCAGTCCTCACTTTGGGAGAGAAGGTTCTCTTCTGCCGTTGACGGACGTGCTTGAACTTTCCCAACATCCCATCCATCACGGCTCTCAGGGAAATAAGCGCCACTTGCTTCCGCAGTATGGCCGGATGGGTCGATCATTGTGAAGTCATGGACATTTGGCGCAACACCTCCTTCTTCTGGGAGCGAGAAACGGGTATTCCCCCGTAGCGGTGGCTCAGTGGTGCAGCAGCTAAAATGTCCACCTCTATGGGTTTTCTCGTTCTCGACCAGCGAAGATCAGCGATGCTGTCAGACTCACAGCGTGTCTGACTGGGGGGCCTGAAGGTCAAGACCTGGCAGTCTTACACAATCAGTCATACTTCCCGTGCTACAGTACCCCTTTTATCACCTGTTCAGAGCCCTGCGGCCTTTCGAAAGTATCACTGCTGGCCGGCGGTCAATGTAATGACTGGCCGAGACGCGAAATGTCAGTCTCTCTCTCATCCCAAAGGGAGAAGAGTCCAGCCTCGTCGAGACACCCTGGACCTAACTCCTGGTATGCGACAACCCTCCGTTCGACTTCGCCATGTGGCCTGAAACTATCGTTTGGCTAATGTAGATGTTTCTCATACACATTACCGGGGTAGACGTGCTGTATGGACTGACGATGATCGGGTGGGAGGATCGAATATTCTTCGAGGGCTTTGGCATTCGGGGTCCTGGCACATAAAACGCATGATTGATAATACTTGAGGATAACGAATCAACTATGTACTTGATGATTCCGAACTGCCATGCACAGCGAGTCTGGTCTGCAGGGAAGGTATCCTCAATCGTCCAACCCGTGATCATCGACGACTCTCTTCCTCCGCCGCTCGGTCGAGAACACCGTGCTCAGTATTCAGGGTACGAAAAGGCTAGATTTCCCCTTATAACTATAAACCTATCTTTTCATGAAATTCCCCACAAGCTTCTGTTCAAAAGCAATAGGCATTACTGGTCCAACTCGAAGCTAGGATTCAACCAAGGAAGATTTGCAGGCCCATAGGAGTGCAGCAACGTTCCAGTGACCCAATTCGTCTTGACAACTCTTTGAGACTCTGTCAATACCATCAGCATGAAATCTGCGCAAGTTTATACCCACGGCGCCAACCACATTGGAGTTCGCCTTGTAGACCTTCCAACTCCACAGCCGTTGCCAGTCCAGGTTCTCATCAAGGTCGTCGTCTCCGGCACCAACCCTAAGGACTGGAAATACCCAGTCCTATTCAACGGTCCGCAAAACGTGAATACAGGCGATGATATTGCTGGATATGTCGAGGCGGTGGGTCCCAACGTCACGGAGTTCAAGGTCGGCGATCGTGTGGGGGCGTTCCATGAGATGACGACGGAGCACGGTTCGTTTGCTGAGTATGCCATCGCGTGGGAAAAGTCTACGTTCCACCTACCCAAGCAGACGTCATTCGAGGAGGCAGCCACAGTACCTCTAGCAGCTATGACGGCGGCTCTGGGGCTCTTCTGTTATTTGGGCCTACCTGAGCCATGGGCCACGGTGTCTCAGGCTCAAAAGGATGCGCTCACTGGTGGTGTCGTCGTCTACGGCGCGGCCTCGGCAGTAGGCGCTTTTGCGGTGAAATTGCTCGCGAGGGCGCAGATCCACCCAATCATATGTGTTGCAGGCCGAGGGATTCCCTTTGTCGAAAGTCTGCTCGATAAATCCAAGGGCGACACCGTGATCGACTATCGCACCGGCGACGAGAAAGTCGTGGAGGGTATTCGGAGCGCCATCCCGCATGGCGGTAAACTTCTATATGCGTTTGACGCCGTGAGCGAAGGTACTAGCTCTCAGAATATTGCCCAAGCACTCGATGCTTACGGCAAAATCACATTTGTTCTCCCGGGCGAGTTCCAAGATATTCCACCGACGGCGACGAAAACCATCACTCTCGTGGGAGCCGTACACGGGAACCCCATCGCTGGATCTGCAGAAGACTTGAGTGACTTTGGGTATGCTTGGTTCCGGCTGTTTGGCTTAGGACTGAAAGAAGGATGGTTCACTGGGCATCCATATGAAGTCATCCCGGGCGGGCTGAATGGCGTTCAGACCGGCCTGCGGAATCTGAAGGCCGGCAAGGCGAGTGCCGTGAAGTATGTTTACCGCATTGCTGAAACAGAGGCATTGGGTCCGTAGGGAGGTGTGAGGAGCAGGTGGCCTGCTGACAGAGCGGTGAAATATGGAACCAGAACTTAGAGTAGCACGAGCGACAGAGTGTCAGCGCTCACGCCTGTGGTTATGTCCTGCATCTACTCTCGGCGGCCCACGAACCTTGGCTGCACAGCTCAATGTAGAGATTTCAAGTCATGCAAAGAACTGCTCGAAAAAATGTGGGGACGCTGTTTCTACTCGGATGCCAGGCCTCCCTGTTGTCATACAAGCTTGACATGTTTTGTAATGGGTTCTGGTCTGAGTATGGCTAGAGATCTAGGACGAGAGATAGCACAAGGCGGTTATCCCAGCAACACCACAAAGTGTCAAAAGGGCTGAAGTGAGCGTACACAATAATATAAGTGAAGTTGAGTGGAGGTGAAGCTGTGAAGCTGAGGTGACGCTGAATGCAGTTGGTGACCGCCAAGCAACTTCCGGATTCTGCAGACCATCAACAAAGTAGCCTGCGCTGCGCTTCACTCGGACCTCGACAACCGCCCGTAGACAGACACGACAGTGTGCGAAACAACCATGTCAGGCTAACATTTCGACAGGTAAGTCCTCGCCTGCTTTTTTGATCCGGTAAGTACCTCCATGTCCTCAATTCTGCGACCCTTCAGCTGAGTCTCCGGCAGTTTCGATACGGCAACATGTCGACGACAACAACCTCCCTCGTCCCCTCGCCCCTCAGTTCCAGCTACAACACGGCTCTGCAGACGACACAGAAAGCCGCGGCACAAGCCTCGCAGGCAGTCACAGCTGCCACAAGTCAGGTCTCGCAGCAAGCGCAGAGCCTAGGCTTGACGACACCAAAGCCAGCCTCAGTGTCAACGCCGGCCTCGACACCAGGCAAATTCAGACACCCGTTAACGACGGAAATCTTAAGGCGGAACGCTTCCTCCACTATCACCGAGCGGCATGTCAAGGGCGCATTGACAAACGCTGCGGCTCTGCTCGCCTCTTTCATTTTTAGCGATGTATATTATAGCAGGTCAGTTGGAGCCGGGTTCTTGATGCAGGTACAACTGATAACCGTTCTCAGCGTCACTCCTCTGCTCAGCAAGACGGGACTACTCGACGGCTCGCAGGTTTCGTCGACCGTCCTCCTCCTTCTCCGTCTCCTCTTTTGCATCAACATAGCGCTCCTCCTCCGCCCGGTGTTACCCTATGCCCCTGACCGGGACGAAGTCAACGATATTCCCTTGACGCCATCTCAACGACAACTGTTGGGTTTGGCGCCTTCGACCAAATCAACGCCCGCTTCAGGAGAGTTACCGGCAAGCTACATCACACCTCCGCGTTATCGACGTGTCTCGAACTCCCAATTCTCTGGCGAAGGCAACAACGGCTCGCCACATGCGTCGACCGGCCGCCGCAGTATTTCTGCAAACTACTCTTCCTCCCCGCTCTCGACATCCCGATTCATGCTCGGCTTCTCACCCACGCCTTCCCAATCCGTAACTGCGCGTCGCACAACTTCCGGCTCACCATTCTCCGGCTCACCTTCGGCAAGCCCGCTCTTCCACAGGGCAATCAACAATCAATCTCAATCGCAGATCTCTGACGTTGACTACAACGCGAGCGCATATTCCTCACTCGGCACCAGCACAAGCGCAACCACTCTCCCCGGCTTTGGTGGCGGAAGCCTAAGTCGATCACAGAGCATGCGCGAACGACAGCGGCCAGGACGAGATAACCTGGAGCCGACTTCGCCTTCTCCCACAAGAGGACCTCAAGTCGTGCCTGGATTGAATTACAAGTGGTTATATGACAAGGGGAGGAAACTGCCGAAGACCGAGTCAAGCTATGGGTTTTAGTCGCCGCAATTATTCCGTTCCATTGCAATGCAGAATATACCTCTAGAGTTGGATGTGGAGAGTCGGTCCATAGAGCGGTTCGTTACACTTGACGCAAATGCGCACGGTATACCACAGCACATCGCCGTGCTGATTTTCACTTCCCTGACCATTCATTGCCCTCCCCTGTACTCGTAGTGGCTAGGAGCTGGAGGATGTAGGGCCGTGATATGAGATATGGACTACCTTTCAGCATGGTACAGTTCGCTCGTATTGGCCGTGCAATGCATGTATTGAGTGCTTAGGATTTCGACTGATGAACAGCGGATAGTGCTACTGAGATGCCCACATGAACAACGCTTACCGCCGTCCTTTGAACCTGGTTAGTGGCCGGAGCGACACTGACATAATTACCCGGAGACTGACATTCTGAAGGACTATGGCAGGCAGGTACGGAGTACCCACCACCTTTCTACTCGTACTGCTACGAGTACCACTAGCTCAATCTCTGCGCGTCGGAACATTTTCCGCGCCCCGTAGAGAGATTCCCCCCCCCCCCCCTTTCTCTCTCTCTCACGCCTCTACCGTCCCGCCCAAGTCACTGTGCACGCAGTACTCGTACTGTTACCCTAAGGGGGGAAACCCTGTTCGAACAGTCCTCCCGACTCCAATGTGTTTCACGATGTGTGTAGCACCTCTGGTTCACCACATGCGCAGTATTGTGGCTGAGTGAATAGAAGTCATGTTCTCCTTATCCTGACGTGTGTGCGTGTGTAATACTGTACTCCGTATGCCTGACCAGCTGAAAAGCTACCTCCAGGTTGACCGCCTGTCCCGCCTGTCCCCAAGTGCATTTCATAATCTCATAAACGACAAAAAGCCACCCATATCTACAAGACCGTGGGGGAATTCCATATGTTCATCCATTTGTAGCCCTTGAGCACCTTTATCAAACGTCACATCACTCTCAACAACTCTTCCCAAACCGCCGATCAAAGTCCCGCAATACAGCCATGACATTGGCCGCGTCAATCTCTAACGCAGGTCGTCCTTCGACGTTTGTGCCCGGCTCCGTGGCGTGTAATTTGGGCAGCCACTCGCCTATCTCTCCCGCTGCACGCTCGTAAGCGGGATGGCGGGAGAGGGTCGTGTATGCGTCGGCACATGTCAGGGTCACACCCGACGGCGCATGTTGCACGGCCTGAGGTAAAGGGAGGGTCACGGCGGCGGCACGGGACCGTGTTGTACGGGTCGAGCCGCGCAGAGAGACCACGCTGGTCGAGGTGGCTCGGCAACACGAACTACCCGGTGTTTGTGCACCGCAGCATCCCGAAGGTGTGGCCGTGGATTGAGCCCGTGACGCAGCGAGCGACTTGCAGAAGAGTGTGCTGTTGGGATCGGCACGGCACTGCGCGCACGTCCCTGGTCCTGATGCACCACATCCAGACGTTCCTTCTGCTGCCGTGACCGAAACGGGCATAGAAACATCACCCTCCGAGGGAGGTGGCGTAAACTGATCGAGTTGTCGCGCGGCGGCTCGACTGATACTACTTACCGCGGTGGCATTGCTCTGGGCCTGTTGTTGCTCCTGCTCGGCGGCGACTTCCGCACAGATACAAGGTGTTCCATCCGAGCAGAAGCCACAGGGATCCGCTACCGCAGAAGTTGGGGAATTGATTTCCTCTCTTCCAGCAGCTGTTGCTGGAGATTTGGAAGAGGTATAGATGCCTGTGAAATCAATTTCTAGACACTCTCTGGGTTCGAGCTTGATTCGTTTATCTGTGACTGAGGTGTGCGAGGGCGAATGCGGGCGTTTTTCGTGCTGGTGCACTGAGGCACTGTTACCAGACATTGCTGCGAACGCATCGTCTATGCATTGGCAGCGGGTCTCCAAGGTGCAGTTCCCGCAGCCAATAGAGGTGTCGCTGGCGGCGGGATCAGACTTGTCCTGTGTGGATGTTGTGGGTTTCGAGGTGGAAGTTGGCTTTTTGAAAGCAGCCGATTCACTTTCCAGTTTCCGGCATCGATCAATCCAGAGTGTCAGATCTGTGCGGCATTGTTCAAGTTCCTTCCGCAGCTTGTCCACTGTTGTTCTTAGGACTTCTTGCTCATGTTCATTTTCCTCTTCGATTTGTTTCAGTGTCTCTTCCAGTTCACCCACTCGGGCGGCGCGTCGCTCTCGGAATGCTCTTTGGGCTGCTCTGTTCTGCGCTTTCCGTTTGGTAGGAGGTGTATCCGTTGCGGGCTTCCGACCCGGCTTCGGTCGCGGTGGCACGACCCATTCTTTCGTTGTGAGAGATAGTGGTGCCGAGCTGGCGGTAGCAGGTGGAGAACAAGCGGGCGGAGTCTGAGCGGGTTTCATACATAGCGACGGCTGTCTGGTGATTGTCGGTTTCACATCGACCTGAGCAGCACCTGGAGATGCTGCCATAGGGGAGGCAGCTTTGGAGGCCATCGCTCGTGCGAAACAGGCGATTCCCAATTAGACCGAGGCTCGCTGCTCGGAGCTGACCATGTATGATGTGTATCTCCTGTCGCTGACGGCGTGCTGCCGACTGTGATCCGAACGGCAGCAAAGGCTGGACTGGCCTAGTGGCGGTCGCGCAACCGGTTTTCTGTGTCTGTCGTGAGAGCGAACAGGTGATTCGAGCGTCTTGAGTCAGTCGAGGTTGAGATGATATCAAATTTTATCAGATTAGATCAAAAAGAGGGCATGACCGATAATCGGCCTTGGCAGCGGGGCTCGAAATTATCAGATCAAGCATATCAGGTCAGACCACCGTCGGCGCCAAGTGAATACATCGGGACGCGGTGAAAAGTAGCCGTGCCATTTCGACTGTCCGCCGGTCCGAAGTATCTAGTGCTCAAAGACAAGCTGAGTAGAGAAGGGGTATCTCGAATGTCGCCTAAACTCCCTGCTGTATGCCACAATGTCAAGCTCGAACTTCGTGTACATGCCGAGAGTGTCTCGAGTCATGTGACTTTCCAGCTCCCAGATCAAAATTTACCACCATGACCACCGGCCTCAGATGTGGCTGCTTCTGTGCCACTTTGCAGGCCTCCTACAAATGATGTTCCCCAGACGCCAATCAAGCCCCAGAAACCGACTCGCCAGCCACGGTAGAGCCCTTCGATACCCTGACCCTTTCTCTTCCGTCGAGGGGCTTTACCCATCAATGCAGCAGTCTTGTCCTTTGGACTTTCTGAAAACCCTTCTTCCCTTGTGATGCTCCAGATGGTTGGTAAGATGCCGCGATAGGACTGGGGCACTGGGACAATGGTGGTGATGGCCTTGCGTTTCGAAGACGCAGTTGGTGGTGAATGTGCAGGTGAAGTCCAAGTGGCAATCTGTGCTCGACGAAGGACTGTCTCGAGTGGGAATTTGATAGACAAATCCAGAGCGGAACCTAGAAATGTCGCAACACTCCAACTAGCAGGGTTCATAGCAGGATCCAACCCGAGATATGACTTCAGCACTATTGGAGTGCTCGTTGATATGAGTGTAGGTAAGGTCGATGTGAAGAAAGTTATGGGGAGAAGGTGAGCAGGGATTAGATAAGGAGTAGGCAACGTTTGCAATGTCCCTAGTAGGGTGCGAGGTCCTTCGGTGGAAGGAGTAAGGATCAATCGTGTTCTCGCTGCGTCGATTGGTGCGAGCACCCATGCTGACAGCACGGCCGCAGCAGTGCTAATGAGAATGGTGGCGGCCGGAGTCGTCGAGGTAAGTATCGAAGGATCTGGAACTGCACCCCCGGCCGAACCAGAGAGAATATCGTTCTCCGATACAGCGAATACAGCCGCGAGGAAGCCCTTGAAGAACGTCTCCAACGTCCGATTTAGAATATTGTAGACGAAAGTTGAGTTTGTGGCCCGCCACATTGCCAACGCTCCGCCATGTGACGATAGGGCTGAGAGTGTTTCGAGTAGTGAATGAGGATTTTTGAGATGAATTCGACCACTAGAATCATGACGACGGTCTGCTGCTCGAGGTGAGGCGATCTCCCGAGGTGGTCTACCACGGCGACCGCGCGCTGGCGAACGGCTCGATGAGAGTGGCTCAAACGGCGCCGTCGAAGTGAAATAATTTGGCTCGTCATCCGAGGAGTGCTCCTCATAATCATTGTAGCCGTTCAGCTTGTGTTCATCCTCGTATTGGTATCTGTGCCCATTTCGTGGCTTTTCCTCGTCTTCTTCGTCATCCTGTGCAACGCGTGTCTGCAGAATGACCTTCGCGACCTCAAATGGCTGTCCGAGCACTACGGTTGTGTATTTCCAAAAGGCTTGGTCAATATATGACTTTATCGACCCCGTGAGAGATGGCGATGCTTCCGGGATGTAGTCTGCGTAGTCAATGTCGGGAAACGTGAATCCAGAACCCTTGCTGCTAGGCTTCGGGACGCTGGAGGTCGCATTTGGTAAGGCGTCAGTACCGATGGAAGGAGGAACATAGTATGGCCTCAACGGATTTGGAACATATTGCCTCGAGTCCTGCATCTCGCGAGACTGGAGAAGTGATGTGCACAGTTAACCACAGCTCTTGTGTGCGCTGGCTTGAACAGTTCCCGAACACAAGGTGATGGATGTCGTAATGCTTGCACGGCGATTTACGGTGCAGCAAGCAACTATCTGAACGCAGTTCTTGTCATTTTAAAGTCGACGTCATCTGAATGTTGCACGAGTGCTCACCTGTGCTGGGTTGATGCGACCTACGTACACGGTATTGCGTATATGGCTAGCAACCATAGGAAGATCGAGATCAGCGAATGGTCACAGTTTGCACCTGCTAAACGATGCTGGATGCGTCGAAGTTGCGCGCGGCGTGTCAGCCCAGATATCACGGACACCGTCTGCACCAGAGATCACAATCCTGCCATGAAGACACTCCTGTCCCCTACCATTAACACAACCTATTAAAGCCTGTCTCCTTCTATATCGGCCCTGAATCTGGTCACGGCATCCTCCTATATTTCTGAATGTGGTTCGGAGTCGAAGGAGGCAGGGACCGTCCTCACCCGAGAGACTTGTCGCATGGCAGGTGTTCCTCATTTGCAAAACAGAACCTCTTCCTGAACCCTAAGTCAATGCCTGGAAACCTAGGTACAAAGGTTCGCATCTGTTGACTGCTTTTTCCGCTGCAGAGACTACAAGCCTGGTGCTGCTAGGGGAGAGCATTTCTCGCACAAGAATCTGTAGCTATCCAGAATCTTTAAATCTAGTAGACGGTTGTCCATCAGACAGAACAAGGAACCAGGAGGTTGTCGATCAGGAAACCCACGTCTGAATCGACGACAAGCTAAGGAGGCAAGGCGGCTGGCACCATGGCAGCGAGCTGCAGAAGTCACATACAGATCCCGCCCCATGTACTCCGTAGACAAGTCGGAGCCAGGCAGCAGCCCCCAATGATCGTGGAAGAATGAAGATGCGGGATGGCGCCATTGACCCTCCGCAATCTTGCAAGCAAACTTTATGAAACACACTGGAGCTGCTGCGTCTTCACACCTACACGCTCACCAACTTGCTTTGTTTGTTGTTCGGCTTTTGAACAACGACAGCCTCGGTGACTGTGCATTAAAAGATATACCAACTTCAACGGAGAACGTAGGCGAAGTGTATGTGCTTCCTCATTCGGTTACTGAGTTCCCCTGCACCTCCATGTTCGATGTTACCTTGCCGTGCTTGTCAATCTGCTGGATTGGGTGCCTACCCTTTGATCTTGCTAGGCGTTTCATCAAGATCCAAGTCGCAAAAGCCACCCCGGTCTTGAGAGATCACAAGAGTCTGCCTCCAGCTGCAAAGCCAGGATCTACTCCAACTGAACCTGTCAACAAGGGAATCCTTACTTAAAACTGTCCCGAACAACGAAGCTTGGAAGTGCTCTAGCTCTACTGCGGTGGCGATGTGCCTCAGATTGCAGGCTCAAGCCATTCCTAGCTCCCGTCAGACGCAGTGAAGCGTCTGTTCACCATCAAGGATTATCAAGAGAAAGGGTTGGTTCCCCGAACAAAGATGAGAGAAGAAGTGAGCGTCCAGGCACGCTGCTATATTGACCGTCGACTCCGGCCTGGCCAAACTTCGAACATTCTCACATGCTGGTTCATTTGGACAAGCTGGGCCGGGCTCGAGTCCCCATTTCCTTTCTAGACACTCGTTCTGTTATCCCAGGTTGTTCGATGCTCTCCCTTCTGTTGGCTTGTCTGATTTGCGCTGGTTTCGCAGCACCCACACTGGCTCAATCAGTCTTTGCGCACGTTATCGTAGGTAGTCGTGCCCGACTTTATGTTCTTGCAATACTGACACTCTCCAGGTCGGAAATACGTACGGTTATACACAGGATGACTGGGCCCGAGACATTGCAATAGCCTTGAATGCGAGCATCGACGGCTTCGCACTCAACATTGGCTATCTCGACACCATCGATCCTGCCGGCTTTGTCCAGGCGCAACTCGACAATGCATACCACGTGGCGGACGGAGCTGGGTTCCAACTATTTCTGTCGTTCGACTATGCCGCGCAGGGCGCCTGGGACCAGAACGCAGTGATCAAGACCATCACCAGCTACAGCTCGCGTCCAAGCCAGTTTAGATGGGTGGGGAGGCCCCTGGCGTCAACTTTCGAGGGTCCCGACAGTGCAGGCGACTGGGGATACATCAAATCTCAAACAAATTGCTTCTTCGTGCCGGATTTCTCCAGCCAGGGAGCATTGGGCGCTGCGGCCAAGTCCAATGTTGACGGTCTCCTGTCATGGAACGCGTGGCCCGAAGGTGCAAACGACATGACAGATGGCGATGACCAGGCTTATATCGCAGCTCTCAATGGCAGACCGTACGTCATGCCCGTGTCACCGTGGTTCTATACCAACCTGCCCCAGTGGTCCAAGAATTGGCTTTGGCGAGGGGACGATCTCTGGCATCATCGATGGCAGCAGGTAGCAGAGATTCAGCCGACATTCGTGGAGATCCTGACCTGGAATGACTGGGGTGAATCCCACTATATCGGTCCGCTTCCGCCTACTGACTCGGCAATCCCAACGGGCGCTGAACCATATGTCAAAAGCAACCCCCACGACGCCTGGCTGAAGGACCTACCACACTATATCGCGCAATATAGAAACACAACACGACCTGATGAAAGCCACGTCACTTTCTGGTACCGCCTGAACCCCAGCAACTCGGGCTCGTCAGGGGGCACGACTTGCAACACGCCCAGTTATCAGACTCCATTTCCTCCGCATGAGTGTGTAGCTGATGCTGTCTTTTTTACTGCTTTCGTACCGGACAACGCCATTGCAACTGTGAATGTGACTATTGGCGGAGCAACGCAATCGGTCACGGCGACTGCGCCAGGCATCTTTCATTCTAGCGTGTCTTTTAATGACATACGTGATGGTGCTGTGTCTGTTGCTGTGAGTGCCAGCGATGGTACTGAGATTGGGCCAGTCAATGGTGCTGCCATCACGACGAACTGTGTGGGCGGCAAAGTCAATTGGAATGTTTGGGTGGGAGGTTCGTGACGAAGCGGAAGCATACAGTGCAGGCACTTTGTAATATTGCAATCCATTCCTATCCACAGTTGATCCGTCCGCACCTCGTACTCTGCAAGCAGATTGAGCTCGTCTAATTAACACTGTTTCTTGAGCTGGGCCGGAAATGCATCGGCCGAGAGCCAAGCAATTTGCGTCACTTCGCTTCGGCCGTTCGGACATGCGCTTTGGACTTTTTATCTCTTTCATACTCCAGCCATAATTTCCCTTCTCTGAGTGGCTGCGACTCTGACCGTCAGCTGGGGAAGAAGGGGCGCCCAGCATGTCCGGATGCAATGTGGCGAGGAGCCTCATCGGAGTGACTACTTCACGATGCCTGCGACCTTGTTCGACATCACAACTGCGACCGGGTGCGACTCGCCAATTTCAACGGCACCTGTCGCGCAATGCATCGTCGTTGGCACTGTTTCGACGCCATCAGTATGAAGTGAACGTCAAGAAAGATCAGATCAGAAGCTACATCCGCGCGCTGGAGATGGGTAGGCGGCGGTTCTCTACCAGCCCTGAGCGGAGCCATGGGCACATTGATCCTCCCAAACCGGGTGAGGAGTAGGTCTTGTCCACGAACAGGGAGGAAATGACATACTAAAGATGTGGTCAGGCTTCACGTTACCTTTATCGACAAAGACGGAACCGAGCACAAATTCGAGGTTTCCAAAGGCGACAACCTGCTGGATATAGCGCAGGCGAATGACTTGGAGATGGAAGGTACGTTGGCAATATCTTCTGTTGCTGTGATTCAGCTAAGAGGAAACCCTCAGGCGCCTGCGGCGGTTCCTGCGCGTGCTCTACCTGCCACGTAATAGTCGAGTCCGAAGAAATGTACGATAAGATACCCGAAGCCAGTGACGACGAAAACGACATGCTAGATCTTGCATTCGGCTTGACCGAGACATCCCGGTTAGGGTGCCAAGTCCAGATGAGCAAAGAGCTGGACGGGTTAGTGGTGAAACTACCACAGATGACGCGGAACATGCAGGCCTCCGACTTTGAGAAGCGATGAGCCAGCTTGGCTGCGGATAATAGACTTGTACAACACCAGAAGAATACCACCTTGCTCCTGGCTTGTTTGAACCGAATGGACCCATGCTCGGCGGTGACTATCATCATGACACGGGAGTGTTGCTCTTGATGTTCTTCTTTCCCCCAATCAACTCCAGAAACCCTTGCTTGCTAATTTCATTGACTTTCTCTTGTCGGTTGGCCATACCTATCGTGCCTTTCTTGCGCTCCTCTTTAGCAGCCTGCTCGGCTTTCACTTGCGCCGCGCGCACAGCATTGAAGAGCTTGACCACGCCTCGTTGTGCAATCTTCCGTAGCCTCTTTTCCTCCTCGGCAATGTCGCCGGCCTGTCCAGAGCTCAAGCCTAAAACGTCCTTAACCCTGCCTCGCTCGAGGTCTTCCTTGCGATCAGCCCGTAGCTTGGCTTTTGCCTTCTTCTCTAACCGTTCGTTGGCGAGAGCGGCACTTGTTTCGACGGCGTCTTTGCTCCGTGATAGGACGGGGTCTTTGCGGGCAGATTGGGAGAGCTTGGTGGATAGGATTTTTGATATCGAGGTAGAGAACGCTTGAGGGTCGTTGCGCTTGCTTGTGTGTTTTCTTCGGGAGACACCATGGGTCTCTTCCTCTCCGCCGTCCTCGACTGAACTTGCAGCATTCTCTGAATTTGCGTCTTCATCTTCCTCACGGGTCTCTTCATCGGAATCGTCCTTCGCCGCAACGGGCTCCGCTTTCCCGGGTCTCACTTGTTTCGCGTTCTTCGCAGGTAGCGAATCCTCATCGCTGTCTTCTAAGCTGACCGGTTTGAAGCCCTGATCCTCCTCCTCGGCTTCATCTTCGGAAGAACTGTGATATCCCCGCTGTTTGCGAAAACGTTTCTTGGGTCGATCGGTCTTACCACGGATACCATCTTCGACCTTGCGCTTCTTGGACGATAGCGGAGCCATATCAGACAAGCGGGCGTAGCGTGGATGAGAATGGTGCTGTATATACGGAGTGCTGAAGGAGGACCGACCGAAATTTAGTCCAGAATTTCTCAATATTTCTTGAACTGCTCGGCTAAACTGCGGCCTTTGTTCTCATTTCCCACTCAATTCCCCCACACATGGGTGTCACTGTGTTAAGTGCCACCTTGATACTCCTCCGTTCTCTGCACCCATACTCCATCCCATCACAATAACCAGCGGTCCAGTCAGGCAGGATGGTTCTCTCAGACCTCGGGCGACGCATCAATGCCGCCGTCACAAATCTCAACCGCGAAGCCAACCTCGACGAGAAGGCGTTCGATGCCATGATCAAGGAGATCTGTGCTGCCCTTCTGTCAGCCGACGTCAATGTCAAACTAGTCAAGAGCCTCCGCAGGTCAATACAAAGTGCCGTCAATTTCAAAGATATCCCTCCGAACACGACCGCGAACCAGAAGAAGCGGCTCATTCAACAAGCGGTCTTTGAACATCTTGTACATCTTGTCGACCCGCACGTCGAACCATACAAGCTGAAGAAAGGAAGGCCAAATGTCATTATGATGGTCGGCCTGCAAGGTGCTGGCAAGACAACGACGTGCACGAAGCTGGCGAGATACTACAGTGCTCGAGGCTACAAGGCATGTCTGGTTTGTGCCGACACTTTCAGGGCGGGCGCATACGACCAGCTGAAACAGAATGCCACAAAAGCAAAGATACCGTACTATGGCTCCTTGACACAGACAGATCCTGCTGTCGTAGCAGCGGAGGGCGTGTCGAGATTCAAGAAGGAGAAATTCGAGGTCATCATCGTGGACACTTCCGGAAGACACAGGCAAGAAGAAGCCCTGTTCGAGGAAATGGTCCTCGTCCAAGATGCCATCAAACCAGATCAGACCATCATGGTTCTTGACGGCACCATCGGTCAAGCAGCCGAATCACAATCAGCAGCTTTCAAAAAGACCGCGAATTTCGGTGCTCTCATTATCACCAAAACCGACGGTGGTGCTGCAGGAGGTGGTGCTATCGCCGCTGCTGCCGCCACGCATACTTCCATTATCTTCCTCGGCACTGGTGAGCATTTGTCCGATTTGGAAAGGTTCGACGCCAGGTCTTTTATTTCCAAACTTCTGGGTTATGGAGACATGAGCGGTCTGATCGACCACATCCAAACCATCAGCAGAGAATCGGCGGGCATCAAGGAGACGCAGAAACACTTGGCCGAAGGCATCTTCACCATCCGAGACATGAAAGAGCAAATCACGAGCATCATGAAGATGGGGCCTCTATCCAAGATCGGCAGCATGATTCCTGGAATGAGTGGTCTCATGCAAGGCATGTCCGACGAGGATGGCTCCGAAAAACTCAAACGAATGGTCTACATCTTTGACAGCATGACCGCCAAGGAACTTGATTCAGACGGCAAGATTCTACTATCTCAGCCGTCACGAATGGTTCGAATCGCCTGCGGCTCTGGAACCAGCGTGAGGGAGATTGAGGAACTGCTTACGCAGCATAAAGTGATGTCCAGTGTGGCCAAAAACATGGGCCAGCAGAAGAAGAATATGGCCAAAGCGAATAGTATGTTGCAAGGTGGTAACAAGCAGCAACAGTTCGCAGCGATGCAGAAGCGCATGCAGAGCATGGGTCAAGGAAGGGGTTTGCCCGGTGGTGATATGGGGAAGATGATGGAAATGGTAAGTCGAAATCCGCTGCTGTGTTTCTGACGCCGACCGGATCTAACTGTCGTTGCAGATGCAGTCAATGGGATTGGGCGCGCCCGGACAAGGAGGGATGGAAGCTCTTATGAACAGCATGGGAGGAATGTTCGGAGGTGGTGCCGGTCGGGGCAGGGGAAGATGATGTCCACTCAACGAGGATGGTTGATGATTTAACGGCATCAATGACGTGACGACTCACAGACCAAGGCGTGCACCCAACACGCCACACAGGAACTGCTAGCTACAAAAAGGCCTTCAAGATCAGCTGGATTTGCGGCCATGACATTGCGGCTATGGCAGAATATCGCCAGAAACTCGTTCACCGCCACAAGGCCACTTCCCGAAACACGGCCCGCCAATCATTTCCGCTAGCTGGAGCAATTTACTACATTCTCGGAAATGTCGGATTACACCGAATTGAAGAACCGGGCCTGCCCCAAACTACCTCGACTAACAAGCGTCGGAAACATGCCGAGTCCATGTGTCAGGTCAGATGTACATTCGAAGACTGACCGGGCGCTCATCGATACCGCTTATCAAGTAACCTAGAGCTTGATTTTCGGCGCCACAACATTCAGTCGAGACATCACAAAGCCACAATACACCAGCTAAGTCTTCAGAAAGGAGGTCCGAAGCCCGACAGAGACAGCGGCAAAGTTGGCCAAAGCTTATCCGAAACATAAAACGAGACGCCTGGAGGAACAATGGTAAAGCCACCTTCCGACAAGGCCTGTGGTTGCGCATACGCATATTTTGTAGTTGGGAAAGCAACACCAGGCATCATTGTCTATGAACCTGGTTGTGCTTTGGAAATGTGCTCTTCGCAGAGCATCAGACTATGATAGTGACGGCTGGAGTCTGCCAGAACTCAGAGGCTCTCTAAGGTATATCATCCTCAGCCAATCTTGTTTTACACGACAAGGGCTCCTCGTCGTCTACAGAGCTCGACAAGTCAGCGTCGTATATACTTCATTCCTGACTCCAGATTGTTCTGTCTTGACTTTGCCATCAGCCCTGCTTTCACTGTCCCTTCTGTCGTCTGTCTGTATTAGTAGGAGGGAGGTGCATACCTCCCGTTAATGTGTCTCCTACCTTGGATAGCTACTTGCTTGCTGAGTCACCGCATGTGAAGCAATAAAAGATATACAGAATACAGAGTACATTTCCGTCGCCGAGTGTGGTGATTGCTCCCTCCATCCTCAGCCTCAGCCTCGTCACGGCCAGGCGACATGGGCGCCCACTCCGCCAATAGGAGGCCGCACTCGCTTTTCGCCGCAAAATCCCGCCGGGACTTCGCAACTTTTTGGTCGCATGTGCCCTTTTATCAACTTTGCGCATCAACCACGACAACGGACACGCAGTCGATATCCCACCCTCTGACCGCCTTCACTCATCCCACAGAATCCCCAAAACCCCGTTGCGATGGCATTCCCCGGCGGGTTCGGCGCCGGCGGCATGGCAGGCGGAGCAGCAGGAGGGAACGTCGGCCTGAGCGACCAGGAACAACGGATGGTGAAGATGGTATGGCAGACACAATTTGATTCCAGACCCCAGCACACCCTGTGTGAAGGGGCATGGCGTAGATGGCCTCAGGTTACATAGGCCGGCATGCCACGCACGCCCTATGGTGACAAACACTGAACAAAAGCTAATCGAGTTCCCCCTCTCCACGCAGATGCAAGCAGGCATGGAATCCTGTGTCGCTAAATCCATCCTCGCTGGCGGAGCGGGCTTCGTCCTCGGAGGAGCCTTTGGCCTGTTCATGTCCAGCGTATGTACCAGTCGCTTTTGTGGGCCTTTCTCACACTAACGCTCCCACCTCTCTGTCTAGATGGCATACGACACCCCCCTCTCGCCACAGGGCCAGCAGATCACGGCCCTGCCCGTCCGGGAACAGCTACGGCGCGGGCTCAAGGACATGGGCTCGAAATCGTACTCGTCGGCCAAGAACTTCGCCATGATCGGCGCGCTGTATTCCGGCACAGAGTGCTGTGTCGAGGGATACAGGGCCAAGAGCGATCTCTACAACTCGGTCAGCGCCGGCTGTATCACGGGCGCGATCCTCGCGTACAAGGCCGGCCCGCAGGCTGCGGCGCTGGGGTGTGGTGGGTTTGCGGCGTTCAGCGCGGCCATCGATGCATACATGCGCATGCCGGAGAGTGATTGATCGGTCCAGGATGGGAGAGGTGGAAAGAAATATGGCACAGAGCTAAACCGATCGGTCTAGCGAGGCTGAAGAGATGGCGCCGCCAGAAACAAGGCACGAGGGTATTACTTCTGCTGCTGCTGCTGCTGCTACATTGTTCCTGCACTGGGCGTGGCGTGGCGTGGCGTTTTGGATGATTTGGGTGGGAAGGCACGCATGGACTATCGCGCAAGCATCAACGCGGCGCCGTTGGTGGCGGGTGTTTTGCGGTGTACCCGGCTTTGAGCGCGCTCGGTCGTCTGGTATATATGGGATATGGGACATACGGGACTGGGACACAAGGGCCCATCAGGCGCAACTCACTTAGCGGGTCCCTTTGCAGGTGCATAAGAGGTGGGCTGGGGAAGAACATTATTGAAAGAAAGTGACTTACATCTCAGCTCTCGGGGGTCACTGGGACGCACTGTGAGCGTTGCGTAAGACGATCGGATCTCTCTCAGATTTGATCGCTTCTTTTTCCGATACTGGAGTTGTATCGACGTACAAAGCAGCGTACGGCCCTCTTTGTACACTTTTGCCAACTCTGGCAACAATATGTGGAAGGTGGTGGCTGGGAGGTCTCCCTGGCGATAGATATTCCACTAATGCTCAGCTTTCTCCTTGTCAAATTCAGCCTTGTCAACCACACAGACTGCCTTGCCCTTCATCTTTCCGCTGTGGGCCAGCTCCACCATCTTGGGCACCTCCTCCAGACCATAAAAGATGTTCGTCTCGACTTTGACGCCATGTTTCGCAGCATCGTTCAGCATCTGTTGGCTGTACTCTTGGCCTGCGATCAACGTGCCTTTGATCCGGATGTCGCGGAAAATTAGTTCTTGGAAGGCCACAGAAACCCTGCCAGAAAGTCAACCTTGTCACATACTCCCCCCGTCTTCCAGAAGCACTTACCGATCCGGTTGAGCGGTCTGCACCATCGTGCCGTGCATTCTGGTTATCGCACAAGCCATATCGGCGCTCGTTTCATGCTCGGACACGTTGAGGGAGGCGTGCACGCCCAAGCCGTCGGTCAGCTTCCGCACCTGCTCGACGACTTTTTCTTTGCCCTCTCTGGCATCAAAGATGTGCTTTGCCCCGGCCTTTTTGCATAGTTCGAGCCCTTCATCTCTAGCATCCACCGCCACGACGTTCAGACCCATTGCCTGAGCAAACTGTATGCCGAGGTGTCCCAAACCCCCGCCCGCTCCAACGATCCCTAACCAACCGCCCTCGGGCACTTCAGCGACAATTATCGCCCTATAGATAGTACAACCCGCACACGCCAACGGCGCCGCGCTCGCAAAGCTCACCTCATCCGGGATGTGGCAACTCACCCGACTATCCACGACGTGATACTCACTGAACGCGCCATCCACAAAGACACCAATATGGCCCTCGATATGCTCGCAGTACTGGTGCCAATCATTCGGGCCCTGACAATTAAAGCATGTCCCACATGGGTTGCGAGGCAGCCCAGACATGACTCGATCGCCTTTCTTGAAATTGGTGACTTCCGATCCGACGGCGACGACAATTCCAGTACCCTCGTGCGAAGCTGTGCAGGGAAGCTTGGTTGGGAACTTGCCCGCGACGACCATGCTGTCCGTGTGACAGAGAGAGGCAACCACTGTTTTGAGAAGTACTTCGTGTGGCTTGAGCGAGGTGGGAGTCGGGACTTTGTGGATTTGGTACGGTTTGTTGAACTGTGCCACCAGCCAGCCATTAGAAGTCTCATGTCAGTAGAGAGAACCTCCGAGTAAACCTGTTTCTACTTCTCCTGGCTTCTCTTTGCACTGAGGCACTTGTCTCATGCCAGCGTATTGGGTTTCTGCTATATTGCTTTAAACGTACCTCTACTATCTGCACAGCAAGCATTTCTTGGGGAATCCCTTCGATTGCCATCTTGGAGGACGTGTTGTTTCGATTTCTGTGTACAATGGGTTATGTTACAGCGGATCGGTGTCAGATGCAACGGATCTTTATGGGCGAGAGCCAAAGCCGAATGGCAGCTGAGCTATATGTTGAAGGATAGAGTGCACTCTTCTCCTCCGCGCGCGCTCTCTTGCCGAATGGGTGCCGAATGGTCCAGGCTGGTGATGATGTCAGCGTAACCAGCGCAAACAGTAAAACTTGTGCTGCTGCTGATTGGCTCGCATCTGCCAAGGATTTGATCTAGTGGGGCTGGCCGCTTCCGGACTAGTCGATTCTGGGAACCTGTGCGACTTCATTGAAGCTGTTCTTTGACACGACGAGTTGGACTTTCAAATGATTCCTTTGTTCTGCCTAATATCTGCTGCGGGTATTGTTGGTGCAGTAGCATCTTCCACGCGTAAACGTTTATCGTGATGCTCAGAGCCGATATATCTCCCACCTCGTGGCAGAGATCTAGTTGCCGCCCTGCAATGACTATTCTCAGGCCCCAACCTGCAAAGTGCGAGCCTCAATGCAACATAGCACAAGATACCACACACGCCGTTGCCAGATCCTTTGTCCGCTTGTCGCCTGGGAGTATCCTGTCACGTTTGGTTTTGGCACAATGTCTTTGTTGACCACAATTGGCTTCGCCGCTTTCGGATACGAGCTATACAATGCTTCCCTGCGCTGACTATGTCTCCCAACATTTGCTGCATGTGCCGTGAATTACTTGTTTCATCGCCGAAGCTGCTGCGTCTCCTGGTTTATCATTGAATATTTGTGGTTTAAACATGGCTCAACAGCATTACCAGGGCAAGCGCTTAGATGGAAGTCCCTTTGAGAACCCCGACCTTGACAATATCTTTGTGCACGCCGGAAGACAGTCTAGGACTAACCCAGTTAGGACTTTGCTAGAGCGACTGGTTGGTGTGGACTTCGATCCGATATGGTATCAAGATAGGACGAAAAGAGGCGCTTTCGGCAATCCCGACAACGGGGAGTCTATCAGGGAATTTCTCTCCAGGTGGCTGTATTTTCGAAGCGACAAAACAGAGGATGGAGGTGAGGCCTTTTCTTGCTTCACCTATCTGGTGAGAATGCTGACACCGTTGTGAACAGACTGGGGCCCGATCAGGCCTCTTGGTAGAGGCGGCTACGGCACAGTCGGGCTGTGGCAAAAGCGGAACAGCCAGAACAGGATCGTCGACGAAGTAGTGTGCAAAGAGATGAGGCTTCCTACACTGCGTGACAATCCGGAGAATGGGTTTGATCTCGATGACTACGAGATCGACCATTTGAGCAACCGCAAACTCCTGACCGAGGCTGCCATACATCGCGATATCAACATGCAGCATCCAGGGATTGCTCCACATCTCCGCGGATATAAGTTTCTTCAAGACAACGGGCCAGGCACAGGCAGATACCGATTCTATATGGAGTATTGCCCTAATGGGAGCCTTGGGCGCATCTGCAGCCTTTACCGATGCTGGAACACTTTCTTGCCCGAGGTCTTTGTGTGGCACGTATTCTACAGCCTTGCCCGGGCGTGTGAGGCGCTGCGGGACACTCCGCCCGCTGACAGCAAGATGCTGCAGTGGCCTAGAACCCGGGGCGAGGACTACGCCGACATCAGGGAGAACCTTTACTGCCTGCACATGGACGTGAAACCGGTGAACTTCCTCCTTGGCTATCCGCATGAAGGACAAGAATATCCAGCTGCGCTGCTGAATGACTTCGGCGCATCGGCATACACCTCTTACAGTGGAGATGGGCCTATCAAGAATCCGACGGACCTGTTCTGGCGAGGAACCAAAGAATATTATCCCACGGTAGGGTGGATCTGTTCAAGGAGTTGCCAATTAGCGGCCCTCTTGAACATGCAATCGTCAGAGCTGACATTCCGATATAGGAACAATCTCATTATGGGGTGAATTGGGATATTCCACCCGATGGTGGCCGGCTCAGAAATCAGGACGAAGATGGTGAGAAGCTTGACGCGCAAGCAGCATATCAGCGACGTAAGGAGGACAACAAAGATTTCCCCGAAGATGTGATCTTTGAGCATGCCTTCAATGTAAGTCGATATACAGCTCCGTCAGTCTATTCCGACGACGACGAAAGGAGACACATCAGACGGCGAAGGGACACCTCGTCCGTGACGAAAGCTGGCTGACGCATCCACAGATATATGGAGTTGGGCAGACAATGTTCGAGCTGGTAACGCTCGTGTCCGATGAAAGGCATCTCAAGAAGATCCGTGCAGACACGCTCGAGAAGTTTCGCGCGAACGGCAACCATCAGATCACAGAAGCGGACGTCGATTCGACGCCACCAGGCTTTTACACCCATCAGCTTCGCCATCTGGTTTATCGCTGCCTGGACCCTAATCCGGCGAACCGCCCCACGCAGCTTGAGCTCATGGATCGTACACACGAAGGCCTCCAGTTGGCGATTGAGCGCGCCGGAGGTTGTCTCCCCAAAGTATACTTTCGTGACCATGAGATCAACGAGATGCCCTTGGGAAATGCCGATCTGGACGCCGCACCGCAAGATTTCACGGACTTGATCAGAAGCGAGTTCGTCAATCCTGACCTTCCCAAACTGAAACTTCCGCCGCACAAATACAGGGGAATCGCGAGCGCTTTAGGATATCCAAGCTGGAAGAGCTTTTATCGCCGGGTGAATCCGCATAAACGGTGGTTTCAACCGGTCGGTGCGCCCCCGGACGCCGATCCACCTGAGGAGACGGACGACGACGACCACGACGACGTAGACGAGGAGAACTCTTCCACCAAACCGATGCATCCGGAAGGAAATTCCCAGAACAATGATGTAGAGTCCGATGATGAGGAAGACCAAGGGCCGAGACCAGCTCGCACGCCACCACCGAGTAAAGCGGAGCAGGAAAAGCGATCGAAGATGTTGCGACTACTTATAACTCAACGACATGGTGTCTTCCTCAACGGAAAGGACGCAAAAAGGCTTCTAGGAAAGAATGACTGGTATGTCGAGCGCGCGGCTCAAGCTTATGCGAGACTCCGAGGTGCTCCCTCAAAGCAGGCCGAGAATGAAAATGGCAAAGACGATGACAGCAATGGCAGCGATCACGGCCCCAGTGAGGATAGGCAGGTGGGTGCAGGACTGGGTCAAGGAGGAGCGCCGCCCTTAGTCGGCGCAGGATCTACATCGCAAGGTAAGAATCCCTTACCAGACCGTCGAGCAGGCCACTACCGTCACAAAGCCACACATACTAACCATCACATTGCAGCCCCTCACTCCGGAAGACCACGCTTCTCAACACCACGCACGCAAGGGCCAGACGCTCGAATCGATGAATTGCGACGCCGCGTGCAACATGTCGCCGTGGCGCATGACCCGCCGAGAGTGTTCCTGACCGCCCGTGCCCGTCTCGCGCTGTATTTGGAAGCCGCACAGAACGATGTCGACGCAGCAGAACGTCTCTGGCTAAGTGAATATGAGCGGAGATACGGCGGCGGAACTGAAGAGTCCGAAGCGTCCGAAGCTCCCGCGTCTCAAGACAACAATAGCACCGACAACGAGGATACTCTCGTGACGGAGCTGAGACGACGCGTCCAACATCTTGTCGCCGACAAGCCTCCGAGACAGTATCTCATCACTGACGATTGGCTCAGACAGGTTCTGGGCCGGCGACAGGGCGATCTCCACCTCGCGGAACAGCTCTGGTTACGCGACTACATTCGGCTCTACGAAAGGGGCGGAAGTGTAGAAAGTTCGGGAAGATCGACTCGTCAAGCTGGCAGCCTAGGCCGGGACGTGGGCGAAGACGAAGACGACGGTGGTGAAGAATCCACAACTCCTAGCCCAGAGGCAGGGCGCACAACCTACAAAGCGAAGGATGACAAGGGGAAGGCGAAAGCTACTACGCAAGCTAAGCCGAAGCCAGGGCCCAAGCCCAAAGGGGAGCCCAAAGGGGAGCCCAAAGGGGAGCCCAAAGGGGAGCCCAAAGGGAAGCCTCAACAGAGAGCCACGCGGCAAGGGAAAAGAAAAGACCCCGAGGACGATGATGACGACGATGATGACGACGCCGCCGCCGCCGCCGCGGCGCTTCCACCACGGCGGAGCCAGAGGGTAGCTAAACGGCAGAAGAAGTGACGTTCGCATGGCATGTACGGCATACCGGTGCCTGTGCCTGTATCTGTGCCTATGCGTTTCTGCACTGGCTAGATAGGGCGGAGAGGGAAAGAGACATACGGAGAGACGTGGAGACGACGAGCGTGGAGCTTCATCTCAGCAATAGCCCCTGGAATATGGGTGGAATATGCTATGCCAAGCAAGTGAAATGCATCAACCAAGTGTTAGAGCTGAGTGAGTGATGTCAATGGAAGAACCCCCCCCCCCCCCCCCCAACCCCGGGCCCCCCCAACACGCACACGTAGAGTAGAGAAGGAGGTCCTGGCCACGAATATATGCCTTCAGTAGACGCTCAAGGACCATCCAGTTCGGTCATATTACGCAGTAACATTATCTCCGAGTGGTAGAAATATTGCACACACTGTATGTATGTAGTACAAGTCTGGTATCTTATCTATCCTTTTCGTGCTGGTTCCTTCACGTAGCAATCCCAGCGGAACTCCTTGATGAGATCCGTAGACACATCCTTAAAAAGATGATGCAAGAATCATGCTGCAGAGGGAAAGATAAAAAGCAAGCGCCATCGCTGATGCATCCGTGAGAGCCAAGCCAAGCAACAGACGAAGAGCCGTCGCTATGCAGTCCACAATTCGTTCCTCGTTCCTCGTTCATCGCCATCACTCGTCGCCATCACTCCTCACCGTTCATGCCCTCCTACTCCCGTCTGCGGGAAACTCATCACTCACAACCAAGCGCGTATTGACATTCATACTCCCCAGCTCGTTCAGCAGTAACTTGAAAGCATACGGCAACGTCATCCTCACCACATTGCTCCCGGTCTTTCCCGCCTTTGCGCACCGCTGACACCACCTTCCAAACGCCATGAATCCGCAACTCTCACAGACATCGACGTCGTGCTTGTCGCTGGAGAGCATGAGTCGTTCGCGGAGGAGTTGACTTGCCCCGTATGCAATCAAGCAGTCACGTTCCATTTCTCCCAAGCGGAGACCACCGTCGCGGGAACGGCCTTCAGTCGGTTGGCGGGTCAGGATCGCGCGTGGACCACGGCTGCGTGAGTGCATCTTGTCTTGGACCATGTGTTTGAGCTTCTGGTAGTAGATCGGCCCCGTGAAGACATACGCCGGCAACGGCTCGCCTGTGATGCCACTGGTGAGGTAGTCTTTGCCGTCGTAGCTGTACCCAGCCTCCAGAAGGGCTTTGGACATATCTTCCAGCTTAGACCCTCCAAAGGCAGTTCCGTACTCAAATTTCCCTTTGAGGATGCCCGCTTTACCGGAGACCAGTTCAAGCATCTTGCCTACTGTCATCCGGGAAGGGAAACCATGGGGGTTCATGATGATGTCCGGAATGATACCTCGGTCCGAGAAAGGCATGTCGACCTGCTCGGCGATGATGCCAACCACGCCCTTTTGTCCGTGTCTGGAGGAGAACTTGTCACCCACTTCAGGGACACGAGTCTGACGCGTCTGGACCTTGATGATCTGATGGCCGCTACTTTCAGCCTGTGTGACCATGATTTTGTCGATGTAGCTCGGATCCGGAAGGCGGTATTTCTGGGGCTGATTCTCAAGCCCCATATCCATCCCATTCTCCGACAGCAGGGAGGAGTTGGCATTCTTGGGTACAGCCTTGTTTACCATGATCTCGCCCGCACGAACCATTTCACCGACACGTGCAATCCCGTCCGAGTCCAGTAGAGTGTGGCCCTTCTCGGGCCCTGTCCCGTCAGAGCGCATTGAGGGAGCCAAAACCTCATCGTGAGTGTCATTTGGATAGCTCTTGAGAGACACGGGGTATTTGCGCAAGACCTGGCAGCGTCCGAACCCCCGGTCGACGGAAGCTTTATTGAGGACCAGAGCGTCTTCAATATCGTAGCCGCTGTAGGACATGACTGCAACAGTGGCATTTTGTCCAGCCGGGAGTTTGTCATACTTGACCAACTCGATGGTTCGCGTCTTCACAAGCGGTTTCTGCGGGTAGACCATGAGGTACAACAGGGTATCAATTCTGAGGAACTGATTGTTGGCGATGAATCCAATGGCTTGTTTACCCATAGCACATTGGTAGGTGTTACGAGGAGATTGATTGTGGTGCGGATAAGGAATGAGACCGGCGACCGCACCGAGAATCGTGAAGGGCTCAATCTCCAGGTGCGTCGTGGTTGAGCAGATGTCTGATTCGTACATTGCAATGTGGCTGTCATTCTCCTCGTTGACATCCAAATACTCGACCAGGCCGCGGGCCAGGAAGTCGTCAAAGTCCATCGAGCCCTGCCTCAGTGACTTCAAGTATCGCTTGGTAACTTTGGATTTCTTGTCCTCCACAATGATCAAGGGGCGACAAATTCGACCTTCATCGGTCGCGACTTGAATGGTGTTGTGATGATGGTTGATAAAGATGGACACGAACTCGGAGATGCGCCCCGACCGTCGCAATCTTCGGAAAGACGTGAGAAAATGAGAAGGCATACGGGTAGTGGCGAGGGGGGTGCCGTTCAACATCACGACATAGGCTCCCGGTGCATAGAGCTCGGATCCGCCGACACTGGTTATGTCTTCGGCGCCCAGCATGAAGATCAAGCGCTTGATTGGTGCTTCTTCATCATCGGTCGTGATATGTGTCATCAATGCCAGGTTCTTCACCAGACCACACGCTTCTCCTTCGGGCGTGTCTGCGGGGCAGAGCATGCCAAACGACGATGGCTGTAGCGCTCTAGGGCCACTGACTTTGCGGGTTTTCTCGAATTGACTCGAAATGCGGGTCATCATACCGAGTGAAGCGATGAAGCTCAGCCGGCTGAGGAGGTGGGTAACGCCAGCACGGTCCATACGGAACCGCTTCAAGTTCCAGTTACCGGTAGCAATTGCCCGGTTCATCCCTTGAGTAATATGACCTGATGCCCCAGCCATGATCTTAGCAGGCTCGACGACAGAGGTCTTGTTGGGTTTCCTCAATTGTTTGTCAATGGTTGTCTTGATGTGGTAATTGAAGTTCTTGAATAGATCCTCAAACAGCAAAGAAAGTAGTTGCCCCGCGAGTTCCAGACGTTTGTTGCCAACGTAGTCTCTGTCATCGACTAGAGCCGGATTGCGCTTTGCCATCAAAACTCGGCGTGCCATGTGGGCTACGTAAAGGGCCTTGGGTCTGAAATTCAGGTCTTCCACGGGAACGTGGGCAATGAAGATGGCACTAAAACACTCGATTGCTTCCTGGACGAAATTCCTGCGGGTTTGGCCAAACGGCGTGTTTTTCGTGGAAATCTTGAGGCGTGCTCCGATGTAGTCCAGAGCCTGCTGCTGGGTATGGATTTGTGCCTTGATTGTCTCCTCGAAGTTGACTGCAAAGTCTTCTTGTAAAGTGCTGTCGGGACCGGCTACGATCGCCATCATGTCCATGTCGGAAGCCACGCCCATTGCTTTGAGCAAGATGCAAACAGGGATGTCTTCCTTGAGAATGTTGTGTCTCATGTATAGCAGGTCCTTCTTGAGCACAATGTAGCTCTTGGATTTTCTGGCGTGAGTGGAGCTGGTGACGGATGCAACGATGGAATCCTTCTTTGGGTCGGCCTCGACGATGATACGATTCTTGCTGAGCTGCTCTTGCACCAGAATGACTTTCTCGGTGCCGTTGACAATAAAGTAACCACCAGGGTCCAGAGGGCACTCATCCATGGCACACATCTCCGCTTCCGATTTGTTGGAGAGCACGCATTTGTTGCTTCGCAGCATCACCGGCATTCGTCCGATGGGCAAGCCTGTGCTGCGCCAGGAAGCATCTCCCTTCGCGTATCGGACGTCGACCAGGATTGGAGCAGCATACGTGAAATCCCGCAGTCGACATTCATTCGGTGTGACAGTTGAGCCTCCTCTTCGAAGGCTGGATTCCTCCATCTCGTCGACCCTGCAAGGCCGACCAATGTAGATGTCCTCATATTTAATGTAGAACTTTGGATCGATGTCACTTGTTATGAGAGGCTCAGCATCAATGATTTTTCTCAGCTCGACGTCGACGAAGTGATTGAACGAGTCGACGTGCTGCTTAACGAGTCCTTTGACTTTGAGAAACGCTGGGAGCAGATTCCACTTGTCTCGCGCCGTGTCAATCGGATCCGTTAAGGATTTGTCGTAGTAGAAAGGCTCTAGAGCGGCGCCGAAGCCGTCTGGAGGATGATTTGACCGGCGGTGTTGTCTTTCAGTCTTGGAACCGTCCTTCGTGACAGCTTGGTCCGTGGTGACACCGTCTTTAGGAGCTGCTTTACGTACAGCTGTAGGCTATCTTAAGTCAGTCAGGATGCGCTCAAGAGGGCAAGACTGCGCAGACCTTTGTGGCGGTCTTCCTTGCTGCAGGGGGAAGCGCAGCAGCAGCGCCATCCGCCTTTCTCTTAGGCGCCATGATGGCTAAGGAAGGAGCAAATGGATGAAACTTTCGGGCAACAGTCTTTCCTGCATGGCGCACAGGATCAGGAGAATGTGCGTGCGCAAAGCGGACAGTGAATGACTCTCAAGCCAGTTTCAACTCCAGGTGGGTGCGGCACAACTTTTTCGGCCATCCAGGCAGATGACTAAGCAAGGCTATGGCGGGCACCAGCAGCAAGTGAGGGGCCACCTGATGGGAGTCAAGGGAGGTTTGCCGAGCACTGTCAAATGCGCGACGCTTGCACCACTCGACTCGTACTGTACCCCAGTATGCCTATCACAGTATGGCAGCATGACTACTGGGTATTGGCTTGACAGCCAAGGTCGGGAGTCTCCATGCGCAAGCACACAGCTGCTCCTTGGGCTGTCCCTGCACCCCCGTCACATCTGAAACACAATACCCGAGCGACCGAGTTGGCCGAAGCACGGACGAAATGACCCAGCGAGGGGCAACGATGGATCTGCCAGCGCTCTGAGTCTCGGGCAGCAACAGTGGGGTTACTGCGTCGGTAGCTTTTTTTCTCATGCAGGGGATCATTGCACAATTGGTAGCGGGTCCAGTGCGTGGCTCTCGTTGAGGCCAGCGTCCCCCAATGAGATTGGCGTTATCTCTAAAGCTTGCGTCAATCCCTGACGAGGCTCTAACTGCGGCCATGCCACCGCTGCACCCACAAGTTTTCCCGTTGAGCATTTCTCCCGACCTGGACGATGGGAGATACGTGACCCACCAGGCTATCGATATGTCCATTAGATACTGCGCGTAGGTACGGTACCCTTCCCAGCTGTGGAAATTTGCCGGTCGAGGAGACGCTCGCTCTGGAGGTAGGCACGAACATGCACGAGCATTGCAGATGCAGGGTCAGATGAGCGACATCATTCTGCATCGTCCAGCATCGTCTCAGGCACCTGACTCATGGGGCCTTCTCGGCAGAAAATTCTGAGCCGTTCCGGCCAGCGCCCTTGCCCTTCCTCCCGTTGATTTAAGTGCACCGAGTAATGCTACCTTGAGATGGGAGTGTTGGTATTATTGGGGCTCACAGATGCCGGAGTGTGCTTGGAGGCAGGGATCCAACCTGTGTATTCTCGACAAGAAGACAGTCCAATCACAATATAACTACATTTCTGTGTTGTCACAATAGCAAGTGTGATAGATTGCATTCACCGATGACCCGTTATCTCAGCCAAACAGCAATCGCCGCTACAGTCGTGGGGTACCAGTGAATTTATCCAGCCCAAGTGATCAGGAGCCAGGCTTATTGCGCCATGCCGATCGGGAGCAGTTAAGACCTAACCGATACCAGGCCCCATGTGTTTTCCATGCAACAGCTTTCTTTCTGAGCTCCCGATGAACTTGCAGTGTGCGCCTGCGAGTCCAGCGACTGTGATGCCTTTCTCCTTTTAATTCCATACCGGAGCCGGTCCAAGGAAAGGGATCCTTGCGAACCGCTTGAGGGCGGAATCCATTGGTACCCTTGTGGCCCTGACCGCCATTTCGCCCGAAATAGGCTATGGCTTATGGGATTGGGGGACCAAAGTCACCAGAGACACAAGTCGAGCTTCTCCACACAACGTTTTGATCTGACAGCGGCACCCCCGTGCACGCGAAAAGGTAGGGCAAAGTTGTGAACCACAGCTCTGACAGTCAGTCATTGATTCACCCTATTGGCGCAGCCGTTTGGTCGCAACGCCATCGCAAAGACGAAAGATGAAAGATTCTCGCTACCTGCAGGTGCTAGTTTTGTTTCCTACTGGTGATTGAGCGTGCGGCGCCTCGAAACTTGATGGGAGGCGTTTTCCTTTCAGGCTTGGATTGCTTTCACCACTTGGTCGCTTTCGCGGCATGCCCACCTGGGGGACACGCACCACGGTTTAGCTTTCCCCTGCTGCGTAGGGGATATGCTGCCACAGGTCTTGCTGTAAACGCATCCCCCCAAACCACTATCCAGGCTAGCCGCTGCCTTGCAACTCTATCTTAATGCTCTGTTGAAGCCCTTTTATCTGCTGATGGACCCTGCAACGAGGACCTGGAACCGTACTATATCTATAAGTTGGAGCGAACTGTCTGTGTCCGCCGATACAGGAGTTACCCTCTCCCAACGGCATCTGCAATCCCAACGACACAGTCGCAGTACCACGTCAGGCCTCGAACTTCAATTATCTGGGTGCCCTGGTCTCGACTGCTCCGCGCCTGGTCGGCTTGGGATTAGCTCAGGGCTAACCAGAAGGAAAGCACCAGTAGCGGCAGAGGCAAGTCTCCATTCGCAACGCCCGCGCTGGGGCCGGCTTAACCTAACAACCTCGTCTAGGCGGAGACACAGTACCCACGCTGGCTTTTGGCGCTTGCCTAAAAGCGAGCACTCAAAAAGCCCAAGCCGAATCCAACCTCCACTGCTACTCTGGCACTCTCTCCAGACTCGAACCCGTTCCTGAGGTGCCTCATCCTACTTCACCTCGACCACGTTGTACCAACATTCTTTCCTTTCGTGCCATCTTCTTGTTGTATCACTGTCATTATAGCATACACATACCGCCGTGCTGCCACCAGCACGCACGCAGTGTGGCTGCGTCTGTATTTTCTTACTCCCTTTCCTCGCTATTCGACCACGCGCACACCGAGTACCCACAACGTTAGGTGGACACGACGAGGTCTGCCGATTGAGACAACGACTATAAAAGCGCTGCATTTCGATTTGGCGTTTTCTAGGTAGGTGTGCATCCGGGAACGCAGTCCAGTCCAACGCGTGCCCACTTGTCATATGGCCTGTGCTTCAAATCCGAGCAATTTCGAGTGCTCCTCGAGGCCACACATGTACGACGATTATGCGAGAGGTGTCTGCTTGGACTGGAATAGATGGACACTGTCTCTCGACCTTGCTAACAGTTGCACGGTGCAGTCTTCGAATATGGCGTTCTCCAACGCTTTGAGTGGCCGCATGGAAGAACTGCGCTTCCCAAACCTACGATCCCCGGACACAGAGAGTCCGTACAGCTCAAACGGATCTTCCTCGCGAGAACAGAACCCCTTTTTCTCCAACATGCATGCATCCTCCAACGATGCTCGCGGCGGCCTTCAGCGTCGCTTCACGACCGACTCGAGCAAGATGTCTGTGGCCAGACCATTTGGACAACAGTATCCCTCTGTGAACTCGACCGCGGTACGTCACATGTCCCTGTGTCACCAGTCAAGATTGTGCTATTGTGTCTTGGAAACAATGAGGATTGTAATGTGTCGCGCTGGCTGTGAAGCGAATGTCAGTTTCAGATGCCGATGTCTGCTGCCTCCACAACCATCCGGCCTATAAATCCCGTTGACATAATCAGCTTCCCTCATATACTCGCGATATCTACTTCTTGGTTGGGATCTCGTGGTGGCGATGGAGGCTGACAGCAATATCCAGCAGGCGAAGAATAAACAGATGTTCGAAGACATTCAGAATGCGAAGCGCAAGGCTGAAGAGCAGCTGCGCCTCCTGGAAATGCAGGAACGAAGTCTTCAGATGGGGGCCAGCACTCAAGATCTGGACCGGATCTCGACTCATCTGAATCGCATCAGTCTCAACGGTCCGGTCAGCGAGCCAACTACTCCTCCTGAGTACGCTGAAAGTGGTTTCAGCAACCGGTTCTCCCGCTCTAGCCGATTGTCCACGAACAGTATTCTTTCTCCTCCTGGTCTCAGCAAGCGAATGTCTCAATCTAGCTCTCAAGTCACATCTCCGCCCGCCAACCGACTATCTGGCAACGGCATGTTCAGTCAATCTCAGAAACCATCGGCCAAATCTGTTCCTGGATCTCGCAGAGGATCTGACGAGGACGAGTACTACCCTGAAGATCTGCCCACAACTCGGGCTGCTGCTTCGTAAGTATTCATCTATTTCATCACTTGCTGCTCACTGTTGCACTCCGCTCTCTTATCTCTTTCGCATCAACGTTGTTCCGCTTCCGAGATCACGGGATCGATAAGATTCACTCCCCATCACATCTGGCGACGCCTTGGTATTGTCTCTGTTTCAACTGAACCGTCTTTTCCGACTCTGATCAATAACAAACAACTGACTTGTCCGACTAGTTTAAATCGTTTTTCTATGCCAGTGAACACCGGTCGCAATCCACGACTGAGTGTGAGCGGAACTGGAGGCAATTCATTCGGCCTGGCAAACACGACGAGCTTTCTCTTTGATGAAGACGAGGACAAATTGAACGCCATTGACCTCACTTCTCCCATTGCAAAGGCCTTTGCTCAACTCGAGGGTGACGATACCTTCCCCACATTGACGAGTGACGGACTGAAGGTGAGAGATCCGCTGTCTTCATCGTCTCCTTAACATGGCACTGACTCCTTCTTAGCTCTCTGCGAACTCTGCTGCTCTGGATCTGGCAAACTCCAAGACCCCGGACCTTGACTGGACTCTTGGCTCTCGCTACAGACCAGCTCACCAGAGCATGCCCCACACCGACTCGTCTATGTACAGACCTGTTCTCAGTAACCTGAACATTAGCAGCCCTCCTGCAGACCGACCTGCGGATCTGACGCGTCGCAAGTCTCAGCGTCATTCCATGGGCGTTACATTTGAAGAAGCCTCACCTTTGCCTTCAGCAAATCTGACCGTGTCCCGTCCTACATCTCTTCAGACGTCTTACTCCACAAACGACGTTCCTACTGTCAAGAAGACTCTGAGCCTGGACACTGCCCCCACGCCTCCCAAGACGCAGGCTGAGCAGCAGTTCCACAACCACAACGTCAGCCTAGGTCGTATTCCTGCCAACGCAGTCAACAACCGCCTCTCACGAGAAGTTGCCGGCGGCTCCGTGAAGATGGACGACAGATCTATGACTTCTCCAACATCAAACTTGCATGCGAGCGCAGCTCCATTCAACGCAGGTCTGACCAGTACCTCAGACTCGAACAATATGATGGCGCTCGCTAGTCCCACTTCAGCATATGCTCCTCCACCCTTCATGTACAACATGCAAACCTTCAACATCAATCAGATGAATCCTCAGACTGCGGTCACCGGAGCTCTTCAAACGTACCCCCAGGGACAAGGCATTTATGGCATGAACAATGCTTACAATGGGACACCGCAGCGGTCTGGTACTGGTGGTCGTCGCAACCATGGTGACGACGCTCGGTTCAACAACGTCCCCCTTGAGTCATACCGTGGAAACCTGTATGAGCTTTGCAAAGATCAACATGGCTGTCGTTATCTCCAGCGCAAGCTTGAAGATGGCAATGATGAGCACATCCAAGCCATCTTTGTCGAGACTTGCCCTCACATCATTGAGCTGATGACTGACCCATTTGGCAACTATCTCTGTCAGAAGCTTTTTGAGCACTGTAATGAGGATCAGCGCACCACTCTGATCAACACTGCTGCGCCTGCTCTGGCCACCATCGCCCTTAACCAACACGGCACCCGGGCTCTCCAGAAGATGATTGAATTTGTTCACACCCCATCTCAGGTCGACACTATCATTCAAGCATTGTCGCCTCGTGTTGTTGAGCTTGTCCAGGATTTGAACGGCAATCATGTCGTCCAGAAATGCTTGACTCGTCTTGGTGCTGAGCGATCTCAGTTCATCTACGATGCAGTTGGCAATTATTGTGTCATTGTTGGCACCCATCGCCATGGTTGCTGTGTCCTGCAACGATGCATCGACCATGCCCAGGGGTTCCAACGTGCTCAGCTCATTGCTCGCATCACTCACTGTGCCTTCGACTTGGTGCAAGATCCATTTGGCAATTACGTGGTCCAGTACATTCTCGATCTGGACGAGGCTGCTTTTACCAAACCGCTCTGCGAGAACTTCTTCGGCCGTGTTGCAGCCCTGTCCAAGCAAAAGTTCAGTTCCAACGTGATTGAGAAGTGCCTGCGGACAGCAGACATGGATACGAAGAGACAGATGGTTGAGGAGATGTTCATGGGCAATGAGCTCGAGAAGATGCTCCGCGACTCCTTCGCCAACTACGTCGTACAAACTGCCATGGAATACGTAGACCCTGCCACGAAGGCTCGTCTTGTTGACGCCATCCGACCAATTCTGCCTATGATCAAGCAGACGCCCCATGGTCGAAGAATCGCCAGCAAGATTCTTGGTAACGACACCCCCCCTCGGCCCGTTCCAGGTCCGAGTGACAACATTTTGGCGAGCTTTGGGGGCGGTCGTGCGAACAACGTCGCAACGTCCAGATTGTTGGCGGTGGATTCAACGGTCTGCGTACTTCCGACACTTTCGAGAACAATATTGCCGGCAATGGCAACGGCTACGGCATGATGGATCCCACAGTCAACATGTACAACGCGAACAACTATGCCAACGACCTCGGGCAGAACGGCTACGCTGGATTCATGAACGGTGGCAACAATGTCATCTGATGGACTCGGCCGGCGACACACTTACGATTCACGACATGATGAATTTTGAAAGATCCCTTTCTGCGTCGCATGCATAGATCGGCAGTCTGCATCAGCTCGTCTGCATTGCTGCCTTTTCACGACTGTACCACCCTACACCTGAAAACAGCATTCGGCTTGTTTTATGACCCAAAAATCGTCACGGCCCCTAATATTGTATTATGGTTTCCCAGAGGCTATTCATCGCTCCAGCACCAGTCTGGTAGGAGATCAGAGACTCAACACCCGAGTTTTGGAGAAAAAAACACCTTAGAGCTCTTGCATGACTGATGGCTTGGTTGAAATTTTGCACCTTCTTCCCCCATTTCCCCATAGGTACATGGCTGGAAAGTTTTTGTTTTGTTGTTTTGGAAGGGAAGCAATTCATGAAAAATATGTCCACCGGCACCAGCGTGGTCATCTTGTACTCGAAACGAGCGGTGTCTTGGGGATTGGGCAGGAACACAGAGGTGTTGCTGGCTTGTTCCGAGACAGCAACGACCGCTGTGTATTCTCCATGTACTCGCCGTGGAGAATTGGTTATGTACTTACCCGAGGTCTCAACTTTTGGCTATGGTCTTCAGCTTGAGCGATGGAGATGCATGGCCTGTACCATAGCAGAGGCTAGAACCGCACAGCATAGCGCAGCTAGATGAAATTGTACCTTACGATGAACAATGTGCCTGCCACTCTTGAGTCTCCGTGACTAAACTTTCTGCCGCAGCAGACCCGGGCTCTGTTGATCGTAGTATATGGAGTAGCAAAGGGACAAGCTGGGAGCCCGCAGAGCTTGGGCCATTCACGTGACCTTGTGGGGAAGTCGTGTTGGCCAACGCGCTCGGCAGGAACGCGTCCTCCGCGTCCCATGAAGCGCATCTGAGGAAGAGCATCGAAAGAAGCGCAGCTCAGCAACGGCATCCTACTCGACGCGGCCATTGCAATGGGGGGCATACTGCCGCCCGATTTACTTGACCTGCTTCGACAGCATTGTCCGTGCCGCGAAACACAAATTTTGCAACTGGCAACCTACTACAACGTAAGCGGTTTGCACACTCCACCCACTACTGGCAAACTTGCCTGACCCCTCCACGCAGAATGTCTGTCCCAGTCCGTCAGTCCTCGTCACATACGGCCTCGAGCAGTCAAGCAAACGAGAAGTGATCGCCAACGTTCTGCGAGCACGAGAAGTCACCCACGCCGTCATTAAAACTAAGGAGTGCCTCTCACAGAGGCATCTTCTCTCCAAGATCTTTGCAGCATGCATAATCACGCTTGGATATGAAGGACAAATTGATCGATACGAGAAGGTGGACAGTATTAATGCGCTTCTGGGCAACCTGCGCAAATTGTTTGAAAGAGTCAATGGAAGGAAATTCGTGGTTGTGATTGAAGATGCGGACGAGTTGAAGCAGCCTGGGCCAACCCTGCTCCCTGCTCTGGCACGGCTGGGAGATATGGTATGTCCGTACGTATGAGAAATTGGTTGCACCGCTGACATGACACACCAGGTACCTGGATTCGCCGTTGTATTGACTGTTAACTCACCCCGGCCACTTATGCTGCACAAGGCCGGTGTACCATATGTGCACTTCCCACCATACACCAGATCCGAAGCCATTTCCATCATTACCTCTCGGCTGAAGCCACATCTTTCCCTTTCACTGCGACATAATCACGCTGTCGAGATTGATGAGACGGCAGTATTGAAGCTTTATCCTCAGTTTGTCACGACGGTATACGACTCTTTAATAGCAAGCACGTCCTCAACGTCGATCCTGGCTTTCCAGTCGACGTGCGACAAACTATGGCCACGGTTCATCGAGCCAATCGTCTCGCCCAAAGAGGCAACGGCCAACGCGAAACCATGGACCTTCTCTCGACTCCTAGTCCACCATCGCGGGCTATTCCAGTCGGAAGGCGAAGAGACATTACACCACACATTGACGAGGATATCGCAACGTGACGGTCGTGAAGATGGCTCCTTGTCACCTCCACCGAATCCCTCCACCCGTGACCCGCCCCTCCTGAAGCATTTCCCGACGCTCGTTCTTGTTTCCGCCTACCTCGCAAGCCACACTCAACAAAAGCACGACATGCTGCTCTTCTCGCGTATGAGCTCTAGCTCGAGCAATAAGAGAATTCGCAAAACGCCTACGAAGAGGAAATCGGCGTCGACTCCGACTGTGACGGCCACTAAAGAAGCAGCAACCCCGACCAAATCACCACGAACCAAGTCCATTTTCTCGGCGGCCGCAAATCTAGGTATCCCACGGCCGTTCACCCTCGAACGGCTTGTGGCGATCTTAAGGGCGATTCATCCGTATGGTGTGGGTCGTGGCCGAGGTATGACTGATCGAATATACCGCGAGCTTGGTGAGTTGGAAAAGCTCAGGCTCGTCGTGCGTGCATCTGGCGCCGGCGGCTCAATTGCCCCTAGTGAAGAGGCAGCGGACGAGAAGTGGCGGGTGAATGTAGCTAGAGACTGGGTTGTGGGTATGGGACAGACTTGGGGCTTGGGTGTCGCCGAGTACGAGTTAGATCAAGATGCGTGATGGGCTGACCGTTGGTCCCGTGCGTATTGGATTTTAGAGCGACCCAACCAATGGTCCAGCCTTGGTCCAACTTTATAGGTCTTCTACAAGAGCGATACTTGCGACATCCCTTAATCCAGATACGTGAGCAACCGATGGAAAACATGCCGCCACATGGTCTGGGTAGTCTGGGCCACCGACGGGGCCGAACGAATATATGCACTTGGATCGCCTCAGTCACCACGAGGTTGCTAGGTGTCGCCTCAACACTCACTGTCTCGTGTAGATAACACAGCAGCGCCGGACTGGTCGTTGATACAGAATCTTGGCACCCAAAAACTGGTAAGTCGTACGGGGTACACCTCTACGCTGGGCGTTGGACCGAACTGGGGTGATTTACCTCGTACACCTGAATCCGAGGGTGATTCGAAGTGGATCACTCCGTACTCCGTATAATCGAAGTCATTAGACTAGTTTAGCGGTATTTTGTTATGATCTAGCCTAAATTCAGCCTAGTCTCCTGGCTATTCTAAGCCATATGAAATACTCGATAGGTACTCCGTCCGGGTCCTGCGTCCCCTGCGCCATTCTCCCCATGCACCTGCATGGTAGTGCTGTGAATGCCGCCCTGTAGCCTCATCAAGAAGACGACCACTGTTTGAGAAAAAGACGTTTCCGTTCAGGTCTCTCGTTGTCGGTTTGCCGATATCTTCTGACAACGGCTCTGGAGTCCTTCGAAGAACCCAGACTTTGCCAAACACGGCAAAGGAGTATCAAGCCCGCTCTGGAGCATGGTGTTCGAAGTAAGCTGTCAGCTTCCCGACCGGCCGATCGACCAGAAATGCCCATGCGTACCGGCGGAAGAAACAGTCGATTCGGTCGTCCATGGCCAGCGTCACGTGTCGTGCCTGGTCCTGGTCCCGGATGAACATCTCGGTTTCGAGCTCCACTTCGCCCACCGAGTGCCCAAAGTCGGTCTGGTCCAGCACAATCTTGAACTCGTGGTCTGCTTCCCACGTTTGGCGAATGGTGGTGAAGTCGGCCCAGCGCGTGAGTCCGAAGACGTCACCCACAGCGCTGTCCCGTCCCGTGAGCGACTTGACGTGGCTGGAGATGATGTCCGGATCCGACAGCTCTTGAGATCGGGAGTTGACAAATGTCCCGCCCCTTTTGACCTTCATCTGCCACAGCCCGTTGCGTTGCCGTACATATGTCCCTGCTTTCGACAGTCGTGCGTCCGAGTCATAGTAGATGTCGCGAAATCTCTGGAGGCCGAGATCCTTCAGGCTCGAGAAAGGGGGGTGGCCGCCATCGATTCGTAGCGGAGAGCATTTGAGAGCGGTAAATTTCCTTTCCACCTCCAACCGAGCTGTGCAAGGGAAGCGGACCATGAGGCGGCTCTATGCTACAGAATTGTTGGGGCCGTCTGAGAGGTGTGATGGACGTTGTGGCATGTTTGCTTGGTCGACAGGCGAGTGAGTGGGTGACTTACACGGCTCCAGATGTGGCAACCATACCGACAAGGCCTTATTTCACTCCATCTGCCGGAACATGTAGGTACCTAAAACCGACAACCAGAGGAGAGCACAGGACCTCCAACCGTTATCATGACATACTGACATGCTGAGATTACTAGTATACTCAAATCGGCGACTCACAACGACTCCGGGCGATTCAGAGCCCTGCCCAGCGTGACCATCCCATGGGTTGAGATGCCGCCTTGCTCGCTTCTACCCACTCATCATTCGTTGGCCTTGTTTGCTGCAAAGTGAGGGTGGGGGACGCGGCCCCGCGCTCCCTTCTGCCTACCAGGACGACTCGATGCTGAGAAAGTGGCGGACTCTAGTTCCCGAGCTCTTTGATTGTCGAGTTCCTAGCCAGTGATGCTACTGCGTTCCTTACTGGCTTGAGACTACTTAATCTGATTCCGCTGTACCGCTTCTCTTCGCCGTCGAAAGATGTTCGACCATCTTGTACCGTCCTCTTCATGAGCGGTGTTTGTGTCCCATACCAATCTCTTGAGAAGTCTCCAAGATGTGCTGGAATAGCCGTCAACTCTATGTGGCGGGCTTTAGTGTACGTTATCCAAAATTCAGCTGAAGCAGGGGCCGTCTGACGGCGAACAGGCGCCTACGTTATTACTCGCACTCGCAGTCCTGGCGCTTTCAATGTCCGTCGAACCCACTCCCAAAAACGCATTTGTCTGTTCTTGCTACTGATCGAGGTTCGAGACCAGATGGTCCCTGATTCGAACCCACCGTTTTCTCCTCCCTTCCACGCTGGCGGCGATATCCCTGTTGAACGTGGCAAGTGCTGTAGCTGCCATTCTCGTGAGTCATGAGAAGGGCCCTCTTCGCCGGTGGCAGAACGGGGTACCCAGTGCGGTGACTTTCCTGGTGCACGACCTTGCCGTCGGAGCCCTCGCCGTGTCCCTGCTGCAGACGTATGGGCATGCCACCACAGCGTGTCGGATGGAGTTGCAATGGAAGCAGTGGTATCAATCCAAGAACGATGTCACCGTCCGAACGATCCAAGACCGACTACACTGCTGCGGCTTCAATTCCATGGCGGATCGCGCGTGGCCCTTTCCTTCCCGACAGAGCGACGCCCGCACGTGCGAGCGCACCACGGGATACTTGACACATTGCGGGCCTCGCTGGCAAGAAAAGCTTGACACGGTAGCAGTGGTTTGTCTGGTTGCGAGCCTGCTGAACGTCTTATTGCTGGTATGTATCACCCCTGCGTGATTTCTGTCGAAATCAATCGTGCGTGGGACCTGCTGACGACTGATTAGCTCTCGACGCTCTTTATCAGTGGAATGCTGCAGCTACGCACCAGAGGAGACCCGATCATGGAGCGTGGCGAAACAAGGAGTCTTCTACGCAGTGCTGAAGCTGAGGTTCTGTCGACCTGGGAGGTCGACCGACAACGCCAGCGAGGCCAACGGAACGAAGCGGACTTATCTGAAAGCGCGATATGAGACACAGAGTCTCTCCCCAAACAATCGTGTGAGGGTAGCCGAGGCCCGTTACTGGGATCAATGGAAATCATCTGAATTGCACGCTGTTGGTGTCGGAACCGGATCACGGAATTTCCATGTCAAACGTCCAGGTTCATCAAGTCCTCTTTTGCACCAGGGGACCATGGTCATGACCCCATGTTAGGTAACAAGCCAGACTCTTGGATTCTTTACTTCCCAGCATCGTCTCTCAGCCGGTCATGTTGGCCATTTGAACTTTCCGCGATTGGGCTGAGAGCGACGATCAGCTCATTTTGTGACGCCAGGGTGAACTCTTCGCCATGGCACAAGGCTTGCACAAATGGAGTCAACTGTGCCGACAACGGAGCGATTAAGGCCCCTTCTTCCTTTTCCAGCACGTCCAACAGACTCTTACAGTCTTCCTCCTTCAGAGTCTCGTACCTGTCCTGTTTTAGTCAATGCGAACACGGAGGCCGTGATCTCTTAACCTACTCGGAACTCTGGGATGTAAACTCCTCTCCAAAGGGGAACAGAACGAGGATGCCCAATCCGAACCGGTCGACGCCTTTTCTCCAGTTCTTCGCTGCGTGCAGGCGATTGCTGACACTTCTTCTCTTGGCCAAGTACTTCGCGCGCCATGCCTTGACATCGAGAGACTTGTTGCTTTCTTGGTTCGCAATAAGAGGATACAACTCCTGCGTCAAGATGTCCAGGACTTCACTTCCCGATCTTCCCTGACGCTGGATTCTCGAAGTTGTGGGGCTGGCTTCTCGTTCCTTTCCCACGACCTCGAAGAGTTCGTAGTGATGTTGAGAAAGACGGAAAAGAAGCATTCGTCGCCACAGCACCTGGGCATGTCGCACTTGGCATAGATTATCCAACATTCGGAAAACTTCTGCAAGACTGGTGGACCCACATCGGATGCCAGGTGAGAAGGGCGCTTCCCGCATGAAAGAAATGAATTCAATGAGCCGCACGCGCGCGCCGGGACCAGTGATCGACCTGTAAAGTGCACAGCATGATGTCTTTGGTCCTGCGGCTCGCCCTCGAGGGCGACCGATTAGGCTTCGAGACGCATCTAGGTCAGCGGTTCTAGGTGGTGTACTTCGGCACAGGGTCAAGTGGTCGTCACTGTTCTGAACGTGGTCTGTTTGATATAGCGTCGGCGGGAGAGTAGCACTTTGGCGATTCGTAGAGCTGGACAAAGTATTTGGATTGACTTGTGGATCCGTAAAGCAGTGAGTCTGAGATGTTGGCTTGCGCTGGAGCAGAGCAGGATTGATCGTTGTCGATGGACGTGCATGCTCGATGCCACTCTCATCCGACCGGTTCCTTTTACGTGAGTCTTTTGCACGCTGATCTGTGAGCTGAAGCGGAGTCAGTCGACTTGGTACAACTCCCAGAGCTGGACCGGCCAGGTTGTTGTCTATCAGACACGCTCCTGCCCACTGCTCGCAGTCGGCGTCGGGAATACCGTAATGTAGAAGTCGCGAATCAGTTAATGAGTGCGGAAGTGTCGGAGAAGGATTTGGCAAATTCGATCCAGTAAGGTCTGCAGCTGTAAGGACAAGGTCCCAAGGCTGAGTGACATCGACATCGCCTTCTCCAGACGCATCCACAATGTGCTGAATGGCTTGCGCATATCTCAGCAACTGTCTACGGATGGAGTCGAAGTCATCGGGAGGCCAGTCTCGATGAAGCCTCTCTACCAGTGACTTGAACTCGTAAATTTGCGCACCGATCCACTGTACCCAGATCACTCACAGTAAGAACCAATTCAATAGCAGCTCGAAGATGGATACTCACATGAAGGATCTCTTCGGGGACTTCGGCCATACTTCCCTCCTGTGACGAAGACTTTCGTGGGACGGAGAGTGATACAAGTCTAGAGTCGATGCTGGCACGACTGGGCCATGATCTTATCTAGTCACACCTGAATGGCAGCACAATCCAGTCCAGGCAACTCGTGTCGTTTGTCCAATAGGGTCAAGCTTTGCTCAAAGCTATTTGGCTAAAAAGCGCCCATTCAAAACCTGGAACCTGGTCCACCTCAGAAAAGGATAACCAGCGGTCACCGGTTGGGGTCAGCCTCTCTCGTGAATTATATTCACCATCCAGGAAACATGTCGCCTTTCCAGCCTGACGGACGCGATTGTCCCACAGGGATCGTAAGTACACTCCAACAAATGGGAATGACCTTCAGAAGCTGAGTTGGAAACTACAGAAAATTGAAGCCGACGGTAACGATCCTTTTGGGTCATGCTGGCAGTCACAAACAACCAGCGGAGCAGTTTCCATGGATATCGATGGTGGCAGAATCAGTGGCCGACAGCAGGACATAGCTTCCGGGAACTCTGACCCTCGACAGAACACATCGGTCCGACGGCGTTTGGCTGTTTCCCACGCCACGAAACTGAAAGAGGCATTGCACAACGAACGTGGCTCCGATCAAGGGAGATCTTCTAAGTCGTGCCCCCCCGGAGATTGGATAGAGCCGCAGAATCATGTCGGTGGCGCAACATTGCAGCTGCAACCGCCATCCGAGGCAGGTCAGCACAAAGGGCCACACACAGAAAATGTCAGAGAAAGTGCGCCCGCCTCCGTCGACGTGCACATGTCTCTTCAGCCCCTCGCGTCTCGATTGCAGGTCTTGAAAGAAGAGGATGCCAAGCTGCAGCAAGACGAAGTCAAACTCACGGCACAGGTCAAGGACAGCGAAGCAGCCTGTGGTCGAATGATTCAACAATACCTGGAAATCGCCCGGGCAATCGCAGCGCGGAAGCAACATATCCAGGAAGACAAGGCCCGGTTGGAGGGCGTTCAGCAATCGAGGGATCGTATAGAAACAGAGGTCACTGCGATCATTGCTCGCATCGCCTCATCCGTCCACCCAGGGGGGAGCCTGAAGTGACGAGTGACCGGAGATGGGGACGTGCAGCGAAGAAGTGCGAGTGCAAAGGTCAGAGTCTGAGGCGACGGGCCGTGTTGCGACTTTTCGCAAAGTCGGAACATGAGTCGGAGCGTGACCAATAAGGTTCCAGTCATGACTCGTGCAAAAGCGGCACTAGGCTAAACCGAAAATGGAATTCACCGTCCTGCTCGTCTCACCTGCGATCGACATTTTCACAAGTACTGCATCTGAACATGCTCTACTCCCTACATACGCTACTTGCAATGTTGCTGTACTTGCGACGTCCTCGATCGAGGTAGGGCTACGATGTCCTGTATCCTGCTCTTCGGTCTGCCTTTTGGTCGCGAGGTCGGTACGGAGTACAGTCCGACAGGATTAGCTTCGAGGATGGCAGATGTCGAACATCGCAGAGTTGGTGGTTTACGGCATGCCTCCGGCGACCGGTGACCAGGTACAATTGCTCGATGGCGGCAGCAGCGCCCGAGCACTCGCGACAGGAGCGGCGAGTTCCATGGGTATCTGGCTCAATCGGAAAATGGTATCGGTGCTTGACGTAGCAAGTCAACTGTGTGGAGATGAAGTCTCTTCAACACATACCAAACATCCATGTCTGCTACCAAAGCCACACAGAAGGGTACAGTATACCAGAAGGCGCCATGCATGCTGTCTGATCATTTCTACAGTCGCTGAAGACGCCGCACAACAAAGTCTGTGGTTTGCCTCGTCAAAATCCCTATGGGGCATGAAACGCAGACTGCCCCTTGGTGCAATTGTCCTATATCTACCGCCGTCTTACTTACCCAAGCTTGCACCTACTACAAAACTCCTTCTGTGTTGGAAAGTGAGACTGTGAGACTTGTGTGACTTGTTGAACGATTCTTATGCTTTTGAAAATGTCAGCAGAACCAAACGTCGATTTCAATAATTCGCTTGTTGGCCGCCCGGCGGTAATTGGGATTTACGGTCTCCCAGGCTCCGGGAAATCGTTCTTGCTGAACGCATTGAGCCAAATCCACAGGAACAACTACATCTTCGTCGAGGGCTCAGAGGCAATCTCCCGAATGGTCCCGGCGGGCCTCGAGGCATTCAAAACCCTCGATGAAGCTCAAAAGCGCCCGATCCGTGAGCTCGCCATCAGCACTGTCGTGGCGGACTGCCTCAACGATGGCAAGGCAGCAATCGTTACCGGACACTTCATGTTCTGGCCGGGCGCAGTCGACCAAGGGCACTCGGTGTGGACGCAGCAGGATCGCAAGACTTACACCCATATCATCTATCTCCAACCCCCCGCCGAGGTGATCCACGAGCGTTGCCTCAATGACAACAGCAAAAGGCGCCCTGAGCTGTCGGTGGAGCATCTGCGACGATGGCAACAAGAGGAGGAGATGCAGTTGAGGGCGACTTGCTACGAGAGTGGTATTATCTATTATGCTCTGAACCAAGACCCTGCAATCCCGAAAGTCTCCAAGCTGCTTGAGACCTTTCTCCATCGCCGTCAGGAGAGCCACATCCTGCAAGCCGAAGCAATGCTGGACAGCATCATCCGGTCTCAGGCAAGGCCATTCGTCGCTGCGCTCGTTCTGGACGCCGACAAGACGTTGTCTGCGGCGGACGCGGGTCACTTATTCTGGGAGCACGTCCATCAACGCAACCCCGTCCCAGCGAAGAGAGACTACTTGACAGCTGTCTTCGGCGGGCCCCTGGGCTACACGAGTGCGGCATTCCTCCAAATCGCTCTGCTTTATGAAGAGTCGGTTGATCAAGGGACCTTCACCGAAACATGTTCAGATGTTGCGGCACAGATATCCTTGTATCCCGACATGGCATCCCTTCTTCAGAAGTTGCGGAGCAGCGACAAGTGCGCCGCTGTGGTCGTGACTTGCGGCCTGCGTTTGGTGTGGGAGAAGGTGTTGGAACGACACGGCTTGCTTGACACGGTCAAGGTCATCGGAGGAGGCCCCTTGACCGGTGTCTCTACTACTAGTGGCAGTAATCAAGTTATTACCGCCACAGTCAAGGCCAGGTTAGTTGCTCGTCTTCAGCGCCATCACCTGTTTGTCGTCGCCGTGGGCGACAGCGTCCTGGATTTAGCCATGTTTGCCCAAGCCGACCGGGCAGTGGTCATCGTAGGCGAAGAACGGACACGCAGCCGACGCATGGAGAAGGAACTTGCCCAGGCCATCCGCGAGGGCCGCTTTTCGGCACATCAAGCCATCCTCGCACGCGATACTCCTCCCCGCCTGAATACCGCCGCTTTGCCTTTGGTGCACCTGAGCGACCCTGACTTCCTCAACTCCGTCCTCCCTGGATACTCTGTTCCCGTGCTGAATATCATTCAGCTCACCGAGATGCGATCCTCGAAAATTCTGGCCACGGCCATGCGCGACGCGGCCAGCAGCGGGCCGTTGCTTCGTGAAGCTCATCAACGAGCAGCTAAGTACCTGGCTCTGCACACACTGCCAGACCTACTTGGCGTCGAAGAGTATATGATTTCTCATGTACAAGGACATCAAGTTCCCGGAATCCGCATTGCAGAGCAAGAGAGAACGCTGGTTGTGGCGCTGATGCGTGGCGGCGAGCCCATGGCCTTAGGGGTCAATGATATTCTTCCGGCGGCATCTTTTCTACACGCAAATCGGCCTGATGACCTTCAACCAAAACACGTGGCCGAAATGTCGACCGTCATTCTGGTCGATTCGGTGGTGAATAGTGGCCGGACAGTCATCGATTTCGTCTGTCGCTTGAAGACTCTGTGCAAAGCAGTGCGTATCGTCATCATCGCCGGGGTTGTGCAAAATGCGGCGATCGCAAAAATCGAGGACTTGAAGGACATGATGCGAGGTCAGCAAATCACCCTGGTCACCCTTCGGTTGTCGGAAAACAAGTTCACGGGCCGCGGCGGCACGGACACGGGGAATCGTCTATACAACACGACTAGACTGTTGTAGAGCATGTAGCTGAACTGATGCTCTGCGCTCCGGGTAAACCAGGTCTGGGACCACAAATCGCGGGAGGAACTCGAGAGCAGCTGTAGTAGAGGCCATCAGTTCGAATCCAGGGTGTTTGCAATTCACGAGCGTTCACGGTGCTATGACGGCCCCAAACGAATCTTCAAGCTCGTCGTCGCTGGTGGCTGGGCTCGGAGGAATGCAGCCTTGGTGAAGTGAACTGTCTCATTGATGGGGTTGAAACTGAGACCAGATCCGGAGTTCTTCCTAACCTTTTGAGATGTGAAGCAGGTTTGGTTGACATACTCTGGGTTTTTCGGGACTGTTGGAGACTTCGTCTAGTTTCCTGCAGAGTGAAATCGCAATGAATCAGACCATGCCCGTCATTTCATGTACGCGAGACCATCGCGCTTGACTTGGAAAATGATCACCATCGTTGTGCCGAATGCCCACTAAGGGAGGAGGGACAGACAGTCGGCCGTTAACACCGTCAGGCGTTGGGTGAGACACGAGCTGGGGGCTCATCCTCCGGGCGTGAGCCCGGCGGGGAATGCACAGGCGGCGTCACCACGCCGATGCCGAAGCCGGGGATACGTGGGCGCATTACTACCATCCGGGACGTGCTCGGCACCGGACCTTATCAAAGGAAGCCGGTGTTCGCCAATCGTGAAGATACGAGACACACCTTCTAGCCACAACACTCCTGCTCCCGGTCGCGATCCTTCTTGAGTATCGACCGTCGGCGATGGTTGGAGGGATGAAGCCATGGACTTCGACTTCGCGGCTTGTCTGGCCAGGCTAGATCCTACTTATGAATATCAGATCGACAAGCTCGCCGGTGGCGTTGTGAACGTCACCGCACGAGCGACTAAAGTGGGCTTTGCTTCCACATCTGCTAGGCTGCCAATACCGCAGCGGCATGAGAATCTGAAGATGGGAGACGGCGACCTCGAACCTGGTCACGGCCGATTCGCAGACCAGAAAACGCTCATCTTGAAGCATGCGCCCCCTTTCATTGCTGGTGTTGGTACGGATGCTCCTATGTCTCAAGAACGCCAGGTATATTCTAGTCCTGCAGGCTCGTTCTTGCGGTTGGTGGCTCAACGTCAAGCAGATGATAGAAGCTGCCGCCCTTCGTTTATTCCTCCCAGTCTCTGCGCGCGGGAAAGGATCACCGCCAACGTCGGACGAGTGCGATGCAGCACCTCTCCACTGGATACTGGTCGAGTCAGGAGTCATGGTCCCAACACTCCTTCATTACGACCATGGTAATCACATTCTGGTTATATCGGACCTCGGACGTCTTTCAGACATGTCGCAGGTCTTCATCCACCTGGGAGGATTCACGCCCGGGTCCTCTAGCGCGGCATTGAAGGCACCCACATGTGCCCCTAGGTTAGGTTGTCCGCTCGAGGCTCTCGAGATCCAGAGTTATCGAGACACTGGTGAGAAACTTGGTAGCTTCTTTGCACGCCTGCATGACCCTGGCACCCACCGCGCCATTACGGAGACAGGACTTCTTCCTTCACAGGACGTCGGTCGTGATGACCCAGTGGCCGCACATGTTTTCCCCTCGCTGCCGGAACTGAAAAGCTTCGTTCACCACCATGCAATCAAGCCACTCCTGTCGCAGCTCCTCAAGTTCCCCTCGCTGCTCGATGATGCAGAAGCAGCGGTGCTCTTCGCTGCAGTGGAAGCAGACTTTCTCCGAACATGTCCTCCAGAGGAACAATGTTTCGTTCTGGGCGACTGCTGGACTGGAGCAGTGTTGCTTGACCTCCGTCCTGGCATCGGCCCTGTGGGAGTTGCTGTTATCGACTGGGAGTTCTCGAATACAACAGGTCGAGGGGTCAATGGGGACGTCAGCCAATTCCTTGCTCACCTGGAATGTCTGCGAGTCGCTGCGCTGACGCGCAAAGTCCAACTCGTGGGTGGTCACTTGTCAGCCGTGAACGGCATCGTGGAAGGCTTTGTGCAGAAGTACAGGACCATGCAAACGAAGAGATTTGACGACCGGATCATGCGGTCAGCATACCTATCACATGGCGCAGAAATCATCAATTGCGCCTTTTGGAAAACGTGGGTTTGCGAAGATCTCCAATGCGTGTTTTGTACCAGGGAGGCTGGATCGGTTCCTGAGCCTGAGACCCAATGCATCCTTATCACCAAATTGGTAGATCGCGGCCTCTCTTTCTTGAGGGCAGCTGTTGCTGAAGACCCATATGCGATGACAGCCCAGCTGAGGCAGGGCATCTCGACTTCGGAATCAGAAGGTGCGCAACTGGCAGGCTTGTACGACTTTTTCGAAAGACCTTGAGTTAGTAGTATGGCCAGCTGTGTCCGGGACAGATTCGTGGGCTTCACGCTGGCGGGGTTGCGCAGGAGGAGCATCGAAGACCATCTGTATGAGATTGGGAGAAGATGTTCGTCGACTCTGAGTTGGTCATAGCAAATTCTAATCAAGACGTTGGTTGAATGATGATCCCGCTATCAATTATACCAGACTTTGTCAAATTCTACGTCATTTCGTCTCTATCTCTTGCTTACATTGCCTTTGACCCCCGTGGTACTTTATTCCCATCCTAGTCTGGACGGTGAATTAATTACTTCATCTTGTCGTCGAGCAGCCGGAATTGTTTGCACGCCGTCCTCCACAACCTCCATATTCTCCTCTCCAATCACCTCTTGCGGTCTGCTGAACCAACCTCAGACCTCAGCCTTGATAATTATGTCGGCCCGGGGCGATCAACACCAGACAACATGAAGCCGTCACCAGTGGCACGGCAGTAGGAATCTCATCTCCACTACGAGGCACGCATCAGAGTGAGGCTCATGAGTGCATTGAAACCCACGAGGACGAAATGCCACCCGATCTTCCAGGTTTCTACTTCGATGCGGAAAAGAACCGATACTTCAAGATCCAGGCCAACCACGTCGCGCCCACGGGGTCCAAATACAGCCGTCAAGCCGTCAAGGCCGAGACGGTCATCAAAAAGGACCAACGGCGCGTGGAACGAAACCGGCGCGCCAAGCTCGCCACCACGGTGACGAGGTCCAAAGTCCTACACCACCCACTGCTCTCGTTCGACAGACGACTAGGCGACCTGCGACGCAGTGCCAGGACCGGCGTGGCCGAATACTACGCCGCCAGTCTCCATGGCGCGGACGCATTGGGCGGGGCGTCCGCCTCCTCCTCCTCCTCCTCCGCCTCCTCCTCCGCCTCCTCCATCACCCCTAATTCAGGCCGCTTCGCCGTGGACCACGATTCCGGAACCCTCTTCGGCGACTTCACATGGTCTCCGTCTCCTTACCACCGCAGCGCGAGGATGTTGGCCCTGTATCGCGACAGGAACCCCTTCTTCGACGACGACGACGATCAGCGATATCCCGGTGACGACGGATCCTGGCGGAGCACGCCGCACCCGGAGTCGACGGGACCGCTGTACTCGCTCAAGCGCGGGCACTTTGATACGATCGCGAGCGTGGCGCGCGTCCAGGCCCTCGTGTCCGTCGGACGCGGCATGATGGCCTGGGTGCAGAGCAGCGCGCGCGAAGGCAGCCCGCAGGAATCGCGCGTCAAAGTGGCTTCCTGCGCGGCATCACCGTCGTGGAGTGGCCGGGTCGACGACCGGGTCAACGAGTCGGCGTTCTACAACCGCATCGTGGACCTCGCCGTGCGGCCTACCGCTGCCGGTGGCGGCGGTCACGAAACCACCAACGACAATATAGCACTCGCGACGGGCAGCTCCGTATGGCTCATGGACGTCAGCGTCACGGACCCGCGACGCCACGACTGTACACAGTACCCGCTCAACCAAGCCGACGGGACCAACGACGTGATGAAGGTGCACTTTCTCGACCACAACGTGCTGATGTGCGGCACGCGGTCCGGCAAGATGTTGCTCCTGGACGTGCGAGAGCCACCGCCTGCCTCTAAAGCGCGCGTCGGCGCGTCCACGCGCATCCAACATTCCAGCGCCATCACCAACATGCGGGCCCTGCCGGACGGGGTCGGGCCGTCATCCTCGCACATCCTGCTCGCCGGCCTAGGCAGCACGAGCGTGTACGACCTGCGCTTCACCCCACCACCCTGTCTAAAGTGCCATCTGCCCCGGGCGAACAGCTACCGCCAGTCCCGGCCCTTGGTGTGCTTCGACATCCCTGTACCGAGGCGCCAGAGCCACTACGGTCTGGGCTGGGCTTACGATCCCGAGTTGAACCTCGTGGTCGCCGCGTCGACGGACTATGTGGACAATCATCGCGTGGGCGTCTGGAATGCCGGCACGGGGAGGATGGTGGCGGCCGCGAGTCCGTTGAACGAGTTCGTCTTCTCTGCGCCCGTGACGTGCGTCGAGGTGGCCAGGGTGAGGGATGGGCCGAAGAGTGTTTTGCTCAGTTGTGCTGGCGTGGGAGGCGGCGTTATCGAGTGGAGTGCGCAGGGCGGGAGAAGTGTCGACCACGGACAGACAGAGTGAGACGACGGATAATGGATAGCCCAAGCCTGCGATTGTGAATAGACGGAAGGATGCATTCATTGTTGGCACATTAGAAGCGACGTGACGACAAGGCTGGGGGGATAATTACTACATGTTCGACGCCTGATGCTTGACGCTTGACGTTTACCGCCTGATGCTTGACGCTTGACGTTTACCGCCTGATGCTTGACGCTTACCGCCTGATGCTTGACGTTTACCACCCACTCATATACAGTACACTACAGTGAGGTATAGTGGCTACGGTGGGCTTCCTACATTCTAGGCTCGTCCTGGGAGGTGCAAGACTCGGAAAGGGGTTTATCGGGCACGAGGCGAGTCCTGGATCTAGAATATATTCAGCCAATATGTTTGAGTCAAGTTGGGTGTGGGCGTGGTTAAGTCGAGCTGGGAAGTCGTCCGAGAGTACTGTGACCTACTGCAGATATGGGTTGAAGGAACGCCAATGCCGCTGAGTCGTGTCAAGTCGAGTTGGCTAAAGACAGGGTACGAATAAGGAAGGTAGTGATCGTTGAGGCAGAGAACAGGGAGATGGGTATCACTGTCACTGTCACTGTCTGATGGCCGAAGCGAAGAGGGCAGCTCGATCGATATATATTAACGTCCGCCATACCCCGTGGGGTATGGATGGGTATTTCAGGAACAGGGCGAGAAAGAGGCAAAATGGCAAGCAAGAACAGAAACCAGAGAACAAGGCGTGGCTGGGTGGGAAGTTGCTACAGTAAGAGATCGCTATGGTCTTGATCCTGATCTTGCTGTCCCTTGATTTCCCTGTCTTTGCACATATCCGCCCAGTCAACAGTTCTCCGATTTCAATGTTGCTTGGTGCGACTGGGAGGTCGGTACGGTTGATCGATCCCTCGATAAGAGGTCACCGCTTTTCGACACGGACTTGATCTTTTGATGGTCGCATTTCCATTTCAGTGTCTTTCAAGTAGTCCGCGCACGCTCACACATGCACATGGCTGGAGGCACAGACCGGGGTGGCCGCTCTGCACAACTATCTCCCCCTCAAGACGGAACACCTGCTTGGTGAGGGTTCAAGTTTTGATCGCGCAGAGGCTGCCTTCCCAGGGCACTTGACACTTCACTCCGTCGATCGTATTTTGTACGACGAGTTGAAGTCCCTCCAAGGTAAAGGCCTGGCAGCTCGAGCCGCCGTTTGTAGGCACTACTGCTGCGAGCTTCCGTCCTGGTAGACTGGCCAGAGTCTGCGCCTTTGCATTGATTTCATTCCAGGATACCCCTCACAGTATCAATATCATGGTCAACCATTTTGCTGCTCTGCTTGTCTGGGTCATTGGCGTGCATTCCTCGTCCGGTCCTCCGCCACCATGAATGCTGCTCAAGTCTCAGATTGGGATTGTCGATCCGGATCCAGCTTCTGTTTCTGTTGGCTCAAGGGGACTTCCTCCGCCGACTTCCTGTCCACGTCGACGTTGGCCTGCTGAATCTCATTTGTTGCACCACTGTCCTTCATCCTCAATTCTCTCAGCATCTCATTGACACCTTTCTTCTCATTGACATCGTCTCCCTCATCATCCTCGAGTCTCGCGATTTGTGGCTTGCCACGCACTGCGTCTGTGTTGTCATCTTTCTCGAACTTGATCACAGCCCATCTCAACTTGAGGCTTTCCTCCCACCCTTTGGCATCTCTCTGCCTATGGCGGACTTGACCCGTACGCGGGTTGGTGAGCGTCCATTTCTGTTCCAGCATCCTCAGCAGCTCGGGCGAATGAGGCTGAAGTAATTGAAGTTTGGCGATGTTGAAGTAGCCCGTAAATCTGAATGTGCGCATCTTTGTGGAGTCAGCGTCGTAAGGTGGACGGCGAACCTGAGAGAAGACCGCAATGGCGTGCCTCTCTTTTGTATTAGCTCCGGAGACGACATCTGAAGCATCGATGGCAGTGGGGATATGGTTCTCCTTGATTGCTTCGGGCGCATGCGCCTCACCTGGACGCGTGTTCGACAGTTGTGCAGGTAGAGGGTCGTTGCTGTCGCCAACTTTGACGTCAAGACCTGAAGCTGAAGCTGCAGCGTTATTCGCCCCAATGGCCGGCTGTGCAGGCAACAGTTCCAGGCTTGACTTGGTATAAATGATACCATCGGTCTCCCAGCGTGGGTTTGCGTCCTTGAAGAGTAACACGTAGGCAAGAACTCCGGGTGTGGCAGCGGAGTCGTGAAGTGTCTTGCTTTGTCTCTTTCCAACTCCATTCCCCAGGTCCTCTTCAGGCCAGAAGTAATGTTGAATTTCTCTAAGCGAGTAAAGATCTTCGTCCGGAATCCATTCGGAGTCCCTAGGCAGTGGTCGAGGGCTGTGATCACCGCCACGGAGACGTGGAGAGGAGGAATCGCCGGAACCGTACGCGCTGATTCCACCGCGAAGACCTGGAGAAGTGGACATGGTGGTCATGGATCTGTTGCTATTGTCGGCGCGCGAAGTGCTCACATCTTCTCGGCCTTGACCCTTCGCACGGAGGGCGGGTGGAACATAGCGGTTGGCCATGGTTGATGACGGCCGTAATCTAGATTTACCAGGCGAGCACAATACACAGGACGATATCAATGTTGATGGAGAAGAAGTGAGGATTTTGTCAACCTTTCGGATCAGCGATGAGTGAGAAGCAGGTGAAAAGCTTAGGCACCAGCCAATGGACGAAATGTAATCTCACTTTTGCTTCAAGAAGTTGGCGGGATATCATAGACCAGTGCTTTTATCGACCCACAGCCTCATCTTCACATCTTGCTGATCGACTGAAATCAAGCGCGAGGTAAAAGCGAAGGATAGACGAGACAATGACTGAAGGTGACAGCCTTGCCAAGTCAATGACGCAAATTCCTTGCAGAGCACAAGGCTGGACTTGCAGAGCAGCGGAGAAAGGAGACAGTGTCGTGGCTGGAATTATCATCACGATTATTACCACAATCGAAATCAAGCCAGAATATATTCACGGATAAAGGAGAGTATTTCTACCAGACATTCCACAATCGACAACTTGTTCAGCTTCAAGTCCCACCGGTTCGAGAGACACAACCGCACCAGAGACTCAGACGGGGACGTGACAGAAGTGTGACCAGTCGCCCTTATGACTCGGATCACCCCTTAACACTCTTAAAAACGATGTTTAATCCTCCGTCAACGCCGCTGGTAATGATCTTGTCCACGATATACCCTCCAAGCTCATCGTTGTGGTCAGCCAGCAGCCAGCCCGCGCCCAGCGCGTTCGGCGTGCCGAGAAGCGCCACGAAGAGGTCGCCGTGCGTCTCCATAGTCCACTCGACTTGGTCCTTGGAACGCGGAGGCTTCGCTGCATGGTCGTAGCAGTACCTCATAACCGCCTTGGTGATTTCGTTGGCGATCGATCCAGCCTTGACTGCCTGCAACGTATCCAGGACGTTGGCGGTATTATTTGCTCTTTGATCCCTGACACGCTGCCTCCACGCGTAGAAGGTGAACTCGGACCAGCTCAGTGGTCCTTGCAGCCCGTATTGCTTGCGCATGACATTGTCCACCTCCAGCTTTCGATCGTCGACCCGGTCGGTCTGACGGAAGATATCCTGGAACTTGCTGACGTAGTTCCTTTTGCCTCTCACTCCCATCTCAACGGTCTTGTCTGCCGTCTTGCCTGGTAGCTTCTCAAACAATTTCGCGAAAAGTATTCCGTTCATCTCTCGCTGCGTGGGCAATTTGTCGTTTCTCCTCTTCAGTCTTGGTGCCGAAGCTTGCTGCGATGGCAGCCTGGGTTTTCTGGCGGGTCTTGAGGCAAGCTTCATAGCTTTTCGTTTCATCCTGGCGGACGTCCCGTACGACTTCGTCGGCGAAAATTTGGCCCTGCTCCTCGTCGACATAGTTCAACACAATGTCCAGTGCGTCAGGCTCTAAGCCGTCCATCAGTGCGATCGCTTGATCATGTGTGACTCGGGCCTTGTCTGACTCTGGATTTCCAGCTATCGTGTGGTCCGTGTAATTGGGCGTAGTAACGTTGATAACTTTCTCGTAGAGACTATCCAATAACTCAATCAGGTCGCTATGGTCACCGAGAGGAATTTCGGCAGCCTTGTTTTTGAGATCTTCCAGTGGATCGGCTGGAAGATCCTCCGTGTTCAGGATTGTAGCCATGGTTGAAAGAGAGGGTCTGTGATAGAAATGAGGATCTGTGATAGAAATGAGGATCTGTGATAGAAATGAGGATCTGTGATAGAAATGAGGATCTGTGATAGAAATGAGGATCT
>NW_008481828.1:1063333-1102365 GCF_000365165.1 Cladophialophora carrionii CBS 160.54
GTGATAGAAATGAGGATCTGTGATAGAAATGAGGATCTGTGATAGAAATGAGGATCTGTGATAGAAATGAGGATCTGTGATAGAAATGAGGATCTCGTGAATGCTAGGTCAACTCAGCAAATGGATGAACTTGCCCTTTGCAGTCCGCCATGAAGGTGCAAGAGCCCCTTATATAATGAGCTGTCCGACGAGCATTTGTCTCCCGGGATACATATCATCAACTCATCCATGTCCAGACGCATAATCTGCAAGGCCCTCACATGTCGTATCCACGGCCTGTTGACGTTGTCGAATGGATCAGAAGTTCCGAGCTTTCTCAGCTCCGCTGCTGCTCAACGGAGAAGGTAGAGACGAAAACAACGATTCTATTGCTGATCCTGCGAGATGCTGTCCGCCCTGGGCCTTCCATCGTACGCCAACACACGCAGCCTCCTTGCCGATTCTTCGTAGGGAGCTTGATATCACCCTCGCGGCTGGTCTGAAGATCTCGACCAGAGGATTGAGGTTTGAAGCGATGCGAGGCTGGAGAAACGCCAACCGTTCATTGCGCCGTCTACACCTCGCATCGGCTAGCTAGCTCCGCCCGGACCGGAACATCTTTGACAACGATGTTCCCTGTTCGAGAGGCTGATGCCAGCACCTAGCGAGAGCGGCGAATCATAATCATGTAATGCATTGCCATCACAGGACAGGGATGCTAGGTATAATTACGGAGGATTTAGCGCTGCAAACGTTGCAAGTTGAAGCGGCCCGGCACGAGGCGGCATCCGGCAAACTCGAGGATCGATATTCGGGTCCGTGCAAGAAACGCAACTCTCCGACATTTGGCTGACAAAACTGGGCAGAGAGGTTGGCATTCCAAGGCATGTATAGACCTAGCCGTCAGCTCACCCGAGGCGACGAAGGATTCAGGTGTTATGGTTGCTCCTCGACCGTCTATCCTGACAATGCCGGGCGAGGGGACACGTCTACTGTGTACAAAGGCTGGAAACTCTCTCGCTATCAAATCCAACCCTCGAACGCATGCATGTACGTGCTGCTCGCTGTCACTGCCAGTCAAGCCGGCTCTGTTGTTGTGTCATACTCTGATCATCCGGTTCTATTCTAGCTCCGTGCTGGAATCCAAGGCCAAAAACAATCCCAGATAGAGGCGCCAGCAGGTTGTGGTATCATAGTTGTTGATGATTGCATCGCGAACAGGTGCACAGATAGTGATATTGACCGCTCGCCGTTCGTTATCGGACCGCCTCCGCCGGATCTTTCCGTTACCTCTCCTCCAATACTCCGCTGAGCTCGAGATGCCGCCCTCTGCAGCTTGAGTTGGTGAATGGTACAGCATCCTGGTTCCTCGGAAAGCAAATACCGCAGTGAGAAAATCGTTCTTCTTCGCTAACACTTTACTGCACTTGGCTGACAATTTCACTAGCTTTGGCCAGGCTCTCCACCATTTGTTGACATTCCTTGCGTCGTCTGATGGTATAGTCGCTTTCCTTGAGAAGGTCGTCGAGCTCCTGTGTTCTGTACATTTGTTCAAGCAATTCTCGCTGCATTTCGTCTTTGGTATGCCTGTGCGATGGTTAGCAATGATCAGTGGAGCACGGGGATGGGTGAACATACTGCACTAAGGCCAGCATGATTGCCTTGGGCACCATATCGATCATCGTCCTCCGAACGATATTGAAGTAACTGTTGATCAGCAACTTGATCACCTCTACTTCCTGGTTCTCCCGTTCTGACAAGGTTCCACTAGCTTTAAGCGTGGCTGGCGGCGGTTCCATGGCTGCCATCTTCTTCTTGTTCTTGCTAGCGAAGAACGAGCCAAAGAAACCAGAGTTGGTCTCCGAACCATCGGTAGGCAAGCTGGGCGATCCCGATCTCGGTGGTACCTGTGGTGGAAGCGGCTTGCCAGTCTTGGGATCCACCTGAGTTGGCTTATTTGCGTTGTGTCGGTCATTCACAATAGCCATTGCACGATGACCGTTGAGGAAATCTGGGTGGCCAGTGTTGATGTAGCATGCTTCCATCGCCACGAGGTCCCTGACCAGCTTGTTCGTTGGCTCCATAGACTTGCGGAAGAAGGAAACGACAACAGCATGGAATTTCTCCTTGAGTTGGGGATATCTCCGGAACAGCTGCTTCTGCAAGAGTTGGCCGAGAATGCGAATCAGCTCGTCGTAGACCAGGGAAACACATTTCAGAGAAGGCTCCTCCAGCCGTCGAATTTGTTGTTTGACAATCAACTCGAAGGCGGTGGTACCCACGAACAGGGCAGGCGATGAGCCGGAGGAGTTGTAGAGTATCGTACGTATGTCGATGTCCTTGACTTGCTCAAAAGGATCGATTGCCTTGATACCATTCGAGTACAGCTCGTGGTAGACGAAGGAAATGCGGGCACCGCCTGACAGTTCATTGCTTGACAGTTCGGAGCTGTTTCCTTCCAACACGGTTCTGTATTCATTGGCGAACTCGGTGATGATGTTGAGAATGATGTTTGAGCTGTTGTTACCGAGGAGATCGCCCGCGCCCAACTGTTCCAACTCGAGGCTGTATTTCTGCAGGGAGGAGGCAATGCGGGTCTTGATATCCGGTAGTGTCTGCTTGATGTGCATCATAAGAATGAGGTTGAGCTTGCGGGCCAGATACGGTGTGCCGCAGTACGACGCCTTGTTCCGATAAGAAGGATGGTTTTCGAAGAATTCCTTCTCGGCTTTGAGCGCCAGATCTATTCGCTTCTTGTTTTCGATGTCACGTTGGCCTCGGTTGACAACGGGGACGTAACCCAGTCGGAGAGGGATGATTCGGCCGGCAAGAATGTCGACCACGTCGGTGCCAGCGTCCATCAGATCGATCTTTGTGAGGACACCGATAGTCCTCTGGCCCTCCGGATCGACTTCTCGGGCCAGTTTCAATCCGTCCGAGTTGGCCAGATCGACATTGGCAGCTGTGACCGCGAGGATGATAGCGTTGGGCTTCGCAATCTGCTTAAGAACCATGTCTTTGATCTGTTTCTCGATGTCTCTGGGTTGGTCTCCGACCGGCACCTTTGTCAGACCGGGCAAATCGACCAGTGTCAGCGTAAGGACGTTGGGTGAATAGATCCGCAGATTGATCGGTTGTGGCGAGATGCCGACATTCCTGCCTGCCTTGGCTTCTGTCTCCTTGACTATCTCATCTCGGATCTTGTTGAAGTCATAGAACTTTTGGCCGGGCAGATGGAGGAACTCTCCCCACTCGTCGACGTTGGCCTGTTTGTCGGAGGAGTCCTTCAGTTCTGATTCGGTAACACCATTCGTCTGCAGCTTAGCTGGCGCCGGTCTATTGATCAATTGCAGGACGAGCGGTCGACGTGTAACAATTCCGGACCCTCGGGGCAGACTGAGGCAGGAGTTAGGCATCGGCGGCGGGGTCCGAAGATAGTAGAAGTGTAGATCATGCTCACAAGTCTCTTCCCACTATGTTCTCAAGCACCGAGCTCTTTCCACTCGACTGGGAGCCTACCACGACAATCTGAGGCAGGTCGATGGGGTTTTGGACCTAGTGGAGCACGGTCAGATGCCACAGCTGGCCATCGGGATAATCCAAAGGACGGACGACATACTCCAACAGTTGTGAAAACATCTTGCAGTTTGTTGACGAGTGCGATGAGCGTCGGATCGTTCACATTGACCCTGCAAGGGTTGTCAGCATGACTGCGATAGTAACCGTTGACATTGCGCAGGCACTCACGAATAACCCCCCGGTGTGGCCGCCATGGCTGGGGCAAAGCTGAGTGGAACAGGATCTTGCCTCAAGTCTGAGCGGAGCAAGTCTATGCTGCTTCGTGCAGATGACTGTAGAGCAAGGTCGAGGGATGTGCGTGCTGCGACCGGGCGCTGGTGGTGTTGGTGTTGATGTGGGTTGATATGGGAATTGCTGGCCAAATCTTGGGATGGAAGTGACGGTGTTTGTGCCTCTGCTTGTGATGCGCCTGCGCCTGCGCCTGTGGCTGGGTTAATCGCGGTAGCCGCCAACTCAGGCCCCAGGCTCCGTGTCACGGGCTCTTGGCGCCCAAATAAGAATGGGAGGCTCTTTGGGGTCGCCCTAGACATTCAGCAGGCAGCTCCCAATCTAATTCGCGGGAACAGCAGCCCAACTTGTCTCAAAGTGCCAGGCAGCGACGAAAACAAGCGTCTTTGGTTGAAGGCTCCCAAGAAATGTCGGTATTCCTGCAGCATCTCAGTGGAGCGAGATCACTCGGTTTCGCGGGTTAGCACTCCGTATCACGAGCCTCGCGTGGAAGTCATCGGTCTGAGATGGGAAGAGGACCCTCCCTTACCACAGTACGGAGTACATATGGCACTGTGACACCTCAGCAATGACCACAGCAACTCTACTCTCCACACCCGTTCACATCTCAGCATCTCAAATGTTGGCTGCTGGCAAAGTTCTGACACAGCCTCGTATGAGACCGAGAATGTAAGTCTCAGTCGTACATAAGCAGGACCGTGTCGTTCAATCCTACTCGATGGATATTCGGGCTCCGACGACTTCGCAGTCCGCTCACGGCTACAATCAATATACGTGTGCTCCTCCACTGGTTACCTATTCTACACCCTTTTTGAGTGTCGTGGCGGGACCAGGAAGTCACCGACGTCTAAGTCCGGGTGCACCTAAGCCCACGTCGTCCTCTCTGCCCGCCTGTGACGAGGATTTCTTGCCCAACACCTCCGTAGAAGGCAATGCGGAATATAGGACAGTAAAGATGGCAGGTCGGAGGATGGTCTTGTCGCGCTGCTCTTACGTCGAGCAATGTCTTTCAACGTCGCCGAATACTTACCTGGAACAGCATCTTCTTGCTCTCGCCTTCATGTTACTCAAGATCCACTGCAGGGAGCTGCGATTGCCTCATTCGCACGATACTGTCGGAAGGGATGTTCCTCTCCCCCATAGGGACCATGCAAGCTTGAGAAGTTTGGAGAATAAGTAGAGTCGGCTATATCTAGGTATTTAGTGGAGCTGCCACCAGCCATATCAAGAGATGCTGTCACGATATGCCCTTCCTTACTCTTGCTGCTGGCTGTTTGCCGCACAACATCCCACCAACTCCAAGCCGTCGTCGGGCTTTGACATGCTCTGGGACCCGTTCAGACACAGACACACAGACTAACACCTCCTTAATGCAATGCTGTATCCAGAATCTATAGCTGCGCAATCGTCCTTCGTTACCTTGATGATGTATCCCTCCTGCCCGTGTCGTATGCCACCAACGCCGCAAAAAGTTGGTATACTCTCTTACAGTGTCGACCTGAGAGCGCTCGTACGACCTGAGTCGTGGCGGGAAAGAGACCTGCTCAGATTGCTTGGTAGCCCTTCGATTGGCGACCGGGTGTTCGTCCATCTGAGCATATTAATAACGGCGCCACACGGATCATGTTGGACGCAACTCACATTCGGACTTTGCGGTCATCACCACCAGATGCAAACATACCAGCATCTCTGGGGTTCCAGTCGACCGTCGTTACACACTCCTTCCCGCTCTGGCCTCGGCCATGTCCTGCCAGCTTTTCGATCAAGGACTCGTTCTCCTTGTGCCAGACGTAGATCAAGCCATCTGCGCTCTGATTAGCGTTGAACAGATAGAGTCGAGAGAGGAAAGCTTACCTTCAGAGCCACTAACGACGAAATTCTCTGCTGCTCCACCAAAGCAACTTCGAATCACGAACTCGCCCTGTTTCTGTCCTCTAAACTTTCGCACAGTGTCTCGCGTAGTCAGGTCGATCATGTGGACTTCCCCCACTGCCAGGTTTACCAGCACCGTGTTGCCGTCTTGACTGAGAGAAATACTAGTCATCTTGCCAAGCACTTTGATGGGCGGTTCCTCTCGGTAGGTATGCATGTCGAATATGCGGATGATGTTCTGAGGGTCAAGGGCCACCAGCCAGTGGCCATCCACCGTGATTGCCACGTCTTGCACTCTAAACCCCCGTGGCCACACGTGTACAGGCTGTTCACGCTTCGCCGCCCTGAGATTCCAGTGACATAACTGTGAGTTTCGGTCGTGGCTTGCGGTAACAAAGCCTTGTGAATCCGGGGTCCATGCAGCGGCAGTGATACCGTAGTTCTGATCTACCGTCTGGTGCTCCAGAGTCACCTCTAATCTCCCGGACTCGACATCATAGACTCGCGCTTTGCAGTCCTGCGAACAAGTAATGATCTTTGTGTCATCTGGACTCCAAGAAACATAAGTCACCTCGGCAGAGTGATGGGTAAGGCTGTGAAGGCGTTTGAAGGTCACTGTTTCGTAGATATTGACGCTTCGATCCTGGCTAGCCGTAGCCAGCTTAGTACCATCGTGGGAGAATTGGATATGCCAGACTTCGCCCGTGTGGTCCTCCAAGATGATAGCCGTCCGTGACGGGAAGTCGTCGCGGTCACATATGTGATCCGAGTATAACGAGGGAGGCTCTGCTGTGTTATGGTACAGACACTGGTTGATTTGGCTTTGTTTTATGTGATCGAAGAGCTCAGCTAATCTGTGATCCCGGATCATAACCGATGGCGCGATTGACCGAGAAAGATCCTGCAGCAGCAGTTTCCTTGACTCCTCCACCGTGCCTGACCAGTGAGCTTTGGACCTGAGATCTTCCGGAGGGCACATGAGCAGCGTCGAGAGCGCGTGTAATTGATGAATGTCGTGTCCCAGGGGCGTCAGTTCTTGTCTCAGAACCATGAGGGCCATGCCGAGGTCTCGTCGGTCAAGCAGCTCAAGAAATTTCTGTTGCCGAATCCAGAAGAGCATCTGACCTCTGTCGGCACCCTCAGCAAGTACAAGTCCATCACCATATTGATCGTCGTCATAATGTGGTCCACCAAGTTCACCCTGATGTGAGCCTTGCAGGATAGCTTCTGCCTCTGACCATACGCCTTCTAGGATCGCACTTCGAAAGGCCGCCACGGAGGGGCTCTCGAGCTCGTAACCACTTTCACTTGACAGGACGCTGGCGGCATCTGAATATCCCATGTCTATCAGACCCTGGATGAGTATGCGTACCACCTCCTCTCTGTTGTGGCCACGGTAGGTGGCTGACCGGACAGGTGTATGTTTCTTGGATGTGCCATTGGCGTATGAGGGGCTAGACCCATTGACGTGACCGTTTAGTGCCGTATGTAAAGGCTTCCTAGGGGTGGAGCCATTCGAGCTTGCAGTATGACCGTTGGAAAACACTTGCTCCGAGTCTTCATCGACTCTCATGGTGTATCTGTCAGTCCGCCTGCGCTTCGACCTAGGTCTGTCTGCTGACGAGTGCTCCCTGAGAGCAGGCTCTCCTCCAGATGTCTCAGTGGCCTCACCTACGCTATCGTCGTCTTCGCTGACTGGTTCAGATGATGACCGCCTTCGCCTTCGTCTCCCCAGCTCTTGAGAAACCTGCACCTGCTCTATAGGTGCTTGGTTTGTGATAGAGGGCTGTAAGTCGGGCGGATGTGGGTCTCGGTGTGTATTCGGTGTTGGATTAGTTGTCGATGTGTTGGGGGTGGGGGAAGTAGAATCTGTGTAAGAAGAATGGAGAGGGTGAGTCGAAATGGATGGGTCGTCGGAGATGATTAGGTGGTTGTTTGTAGGAAGGTGGTTTGCCAGCTCGTGGTGGCGGCAAAGCCGCCTATATCAGCGTCAAGTCTGCTTCGTGCGGCACCAGAGTTAAGCCGTCAATGTTGAGTGTTCGGATGCCCAAATTCAGATTTGAAGCGGCGTTAGAGATGCTTGAGACGAAAACAGGGTCGAAACATTCGATCGTAAAGCAACCAGTCCTTGGACGCAGACAGTGGGCAGACGATGGCGTCGGTTGATATTGGGGATGTGATCGAGGCGGTCGAGTCTGAGGCAAGTCCCAACGTCAGTAGATGCACGAGCGATGGTTTTCTGAGTGATATTTGGAGGTTGGGTGGTGGTGAGAGTGATGTTGTGGACCGAGGATGTCGACGCTGGTCGTCTGAGTGTCGTGGTAGGTAGAAAGATGTGGTTTACTTCGAGCGACGCCAGTTCGCAAGAATGGGCACTCGGAGGATGATGTCGGAGACAATGCCAGTTCTGCCCGCACTTCCAGTCCTGATTGCTATCTAAACTATAACTGGAACGGGTGCTCAGCAGGGCCAATTAGGTCATGCTGTTGGAGAGCTAGGTACGCCCGTGCTTGCCTGGAAAGTCTTCTCTTTACCCGCCCGCTTCAAGCAGCAGGAAGCCCACCTCACCCAAGCCCCATCCACCTGATCTGCTCCAAACGAGGTCACTTGCTGCGAAGCAGACTGGTGACCAACCATTCCGGCACTGCTAGGCTTGTTTCAGACTACCCAACGTCCACTTCTGCGCCGGCCCTCATGGAAAGTTGGAGCCTGATAACTGTACTCCGTACAGTGATAAGAACGTGTGGAATACTGGAACTCTAGTCTAGCCTCGAAGTCGCCGACGATGAAAAGTGTTCTCGCATAGCAGCAGCGCGGATTTTCGTCCTTCGCGTGTCCATCAGCCCTCGCTGTTCGTCATATCCTGCCAGGTGGCACTCGGGTCTGGGAACATGTCAGATGCTTCGGGGACGAAGTGTTCCAGGCTGGCAGAGGCCGCTTGTGAGGGGCTATAATTGGTCGGAGCTGAGCTTTGCACCATGTCTGGATGCCTCGGTCAAGACTTGGACGCTGGACGGTCTGCCTGAGATCGGTCTGAGGAATGGCGGACACTGTCGTCGCTAGCATTGCACTCGGCGCAGGACAAGAAATGAAGACGTACGAGTACGAATTACATACCGTGCCTCCCTACCTACCTAAAGTATGTACGGAGTACTGTGAAAGTATTCCTGGTGCCTAGACAATTAATTAGGCACTGGCAGACATGCCCGCGGGAACCTTTAAGCGGGAACTTCTTACCTAAGAGCCTAAGAACGCTGCCCTAGCTATCGTATCGCCCGCAACTGGACACTCCAAACAGCTCCTACCCGCAAATGATGATTTCATATGCTTGGATTTGGACGCCCTCGCCTTAAACACAGAAAGTCTGTCATAGAGTTCATCACCGGCAGGAGTATCGACGAGCTCACTACTGCTTCGGACCTGAGATACCTACACCTTCAGCTTGGTCTTCCTGATCTCGTTGAGGATCTTGACGAAGGCGACCTTCCTGGTGCAAGCTCCAACAGCTCATCTGTCTTTGCCTTTCCGCAACCACTTCAGACTCTAGACACCACTGCCCGCACATACCGAAGGATGCCAGCCGCAAAGGAGAGTGGCATTGGCGAGGACCAGCAGAATGGAACCGTCTTCTCCGTCTCTGGTCCTGTCATCGTCGCGGAAAACATGATTGGTGTGGCCATGTACGAGCTTTGCAAGGTCGGCCACGATGAGCTGGTCGGCGAGGTCATTCGTATAGAGGCAGACAAAGCCACCATTCAGGTGTACGAAGAAACGGGTATGTAAGCTCTTTATGCTGCTGCTGCCTCCATTGACAATGTCGCAGCTGGCGTTACTGTCGGAGACCCCGTCCTGCGAACTGGCAAACCTTTATCCGTCGAACTCGGACCCGGCTTGATGGAAACAATCTACGACGGTATCCAGCGACCTCTGAAGACCATTGCAGGCAACACCAACAGCATCTACATTCCGCGCGGTATCGCTGTCCCTTCACTCGATAGGAAGAAGAAATGGTCCTTCACGCCGACTATGAAAGAGGGAGATCACATCAGTGGCGGCGATGTCTGGGGTAAAGTCCCTGAGAACAGCTTGGTCAACGAGCACAGAATCCTCCTGCCCCCTAGAGCTCGAGGCACAATCAAGAAGATCGCTCCGAAGGGCGAGTACACCGTCGACGAGCCCCTCCTTACACTGGAGTTCAATGGTGAGACCAAGGAGTACCCCATGATGCAGACATGGCCTGTTCGTGTTCCTCGCCCCGTCACCGAACGCCTTTCAGCAGATTCACCCTTCATTGTCGGTCAGAGAGTTCTTGATGCTCTCTTCCCGTCGGTTCAGGGCGGTACAGTGTGCATTCCCGGAGCTTTCGGCTGTGGCAAGACTGTCATTTCACAATCCGTCTCGAAGTTCTCCAACAGCGACATCATTGTCTACGTTGGGTAAGTGTACTCTCTGCTCTCGTCATTGTTCACTATGCTAACAACACATTGTAGATGTGTAAGTTTCTCCCAGAATACGGAGGGGTGGTGAAAGTGCTCCTCAAATTCTCCATCCTCCCCAACCCCCAAATCTAGATGCTCCATGCTAATCACACATCAGGGCGAGCGTGGTAATGAGATGGCTGAAGTCTTGATGGACTTTCCCGAGCTCTCCATCACCATCGAGGGCCGTAAGGAACCCATCATGAAGCGAACTTGTTTGATCGCCAATACCTCCAACATGCCCGTGGCCGCTCGAGAAGCCTCCATTTATACGGGAATTACGGTAGCTGAGTACTTCCGGGATCAGGGCAAAGCCGTGGCCATGATGGCAGACTCGTCGTCGCGCTGGGCTGAAGCGCTTCGAGAAATCTCGGGTCGTCTAGGAGAAATGCCCGCAGACCAGGGATTTCCCGCATACCTGGGCGCAAAGCTCGCTTCCTTCTACGAGAGAGCAGGCGCAGCTCAAGCTCTCGGCTCGCCAGAACGCAACGGCAGCATCTCCATCGTCGGCGCCGTGTCCCCTCCCGGTGGTGACTTCTCGGACCCAGTCACTTCCGCCACGTTGGGTATTGTGCAAGTGTTTTGGGGATTGGACAAGAAATTGGCCCAGAGAAAGCATTTCCCGTCTGTAAACACTTCCCTGTCGTACAGCAAGTACACCAACATCCTCGACAAGTTCTATGCCAAGGACCACCCCGAGTTTCCGCGCCTCCGCGACCGGATCAAAGAATTACTCACCAACTCGGAAGATCTCGACCAAGTCGTGCAGCTGGTCGGGAAATCGGCGCTGGGTGATTCCGACAAGATCATCCTCGACGTCGCGGCCATGCTCAAGGACGATTTCCTGCAGCAGAACGGATACAGTGACTACGACCAATTCTGCCCGTTGTGGAAGACAGAGTACATGATGAAGGCATTCATGCAGTTCCACGACGAGGCGCAGAAGGCAGTGAGCAGTGGGTTGAGCTGGGCGAAGGTGAGGGAGGCAACATCCGAGATCCAGCACGGCTTGCGCAGTATGAAGTTCGAGTTGCCCGACGATGAGGAGTCGGTGAGCAAAAAGTATGACGGGCTATTGCAGAAGATGAGTGAGAAGTTTGCGAGTGTCAGCGATGAATAGGTGCCGCAAAAGGCCGTGGGGTTGGGAGAATCGTTCTGGTGCAGTCAATGGAGATGGCTTGCTATTGATCGGTCAGCCGTGGTAAAGGTTGTTTACTCACGCGTACGCCGTACTCGGATACATGTATGTAGCCAGTAGGAGAGCAATCAATAGAGAGGACGCTGGGAGTTCAGGACAGCGGACCCGTCGCCGGTTCTTGCATTCTGGCCACCTATTGATTGTAGCCGCTGCCGTCGTGGTGTTGTTGACCACTCTATTACTACATATTGACTCGAGCTAATATCCACAAATTACCATCAACACTGTACAACTGCACAGCTCATACCGTGCCATATCATACAAATCAAGATCTGCGCTTGGTCCATGAGTCATAATCTCTGTGATCTGCTTCCCTTCATTCTGTGTCGCTTCTGATCGTGTTTCTTGTTTCTTTGAACGCCATACTAAATATCACCAACAATAAAGTCATTCTTCGTCATACAGTAGGTACCCCGACGCCTCGCTCATACTTTTGGAAAACAAAGTAAGTAAGTGAACAGTAAGGAGAGTTGGCTGCATGCCCCCGTCGACCCCAGCGGGCCATCGCGCACACACGTCTCAAGCTCCCAGGTCCCAGTCTACACACTTACTCCGGTCGGCCTCGGGCACCTTCTCCCTCTCGAACTTCTGCATCTCCCGCACCCAGCCGAGCCGATACTCTCGCGGAAACATCTGATCCAGACCGCTCGGCACCGACTTGACCATCTCTTCGTCCCCGAGCCAGCCCCACGCCTTGAAGGCGATCCACAGCCGCGACGCCTTGTTGACGTCCACATTGCAACACTGTTGCAATTGCGTCTTGTTGAACGCCTGCATCCTGGCCGGTGGCGCTGCCTCGGTCTGGCGCCGCTGTTCGTTGTACTCGATCCACATGGCCAGGCCGACGAACGAGCGCGCCTTCTGGCATTTGTACTGCGCGGCGGGCATGTCGAGGAGCTGGCACAGGCGGACTTCGGACTCGTGCAGGTCCGCCGTATCACCCAGCTTGCCGCGGGGGCTCTGTTTGTCGAGCGAGGCCTGGAAGTCTGGATGCGTCGTCTCATCGAGGGGAGCTAGATTGGCGTCGGGCCCCCCCGCCGGCATAATGGCCCCTTTGAAGTGGCCGAAGTCGTCTTTGGCTGGGGACCGAGCCGCGAAGAACTTCTTGATGGCCAGGCCAAAGCGCTCGCTGGGGCTGATCACCCTGGTGGTCGACCCGTCTCGGGTCCTGTGGCGCTTTGTGGCGCTGGATTCCCCGGTCACCCTGGCCTGCTTTTGGGGCGGGCTGGCGACCGGGACATCGTCCTCCAAGGCTCTAGAGGCTTTGCGCTTCGTGGCACGGGACTCCAAAGTGGTCCCAATTCGTGGTTCTGGCGGGCGGGCGACCGAGGCATCTTCCTCTGAGGTTGCTTCAGAGGACGTGCCGTTCTGGGAAGAAGAGCATGCCGTTGACGCACGCTGCTTCTTGTCGGATATGGCGAGGGCACGCGCGGAGATCTTGATCGTTATTTTGCCAGGGTTGTCGCTGGCGGGCTCCTTCTTTGAACGGACGGGTCTCGTCGTCTCCGTCTGCTCGAGGACGGGTTGTGCGTCCTTCCATACGGGTTGGTACTGCAGCTTGGAATGCTGCCCCCGATATAGATGACGCCGGATCCCGCCCAGGAGTCCGGCCATGTCCTCTGGCGGGTATTGTTCAAGGAGGCCGGCAATCGCCATGCGCCTGATATCCGACCATGGTTTCGGGCACCCGCTCGTCGGAGTGTCGATACTCACGACGACACTCTCATCGCAATCCACGAGCGACTTGGCCCATGGAAGACGATAATCCCGGAGTACCTCCAGTCTCCGGAGCAACTCGGTGGCATCGACCAGCCGGAGATGCTTATCTATTCCCCTGATAGGGAGCCAATAAAGCTCCGTGGGGCTTCTCAGAAGTTCGCAGTCGTTGTGTTCCACGAACTCCTTGAGCATGCGATCCACCTGGAACTGGTTCAGGATCACAGCCCTTTGCTCGTCGTTTCTCGTCAGTCCACTAATGAGCCCCGGCCTGTCCTCGTTCGTATTACTGGGTTCTGCATAGGATGAAGCGGCTGCTTCGATGTTTGTTTCTGTGGACGACCGCGACAAAGGTAGACTGGACGGGGGCGACAGTATAAGTATCGGGACAGGCGGATACACCGCAGAATCATTGGCCTTGCCCTCAGATTGGAGGCCTCCAAAGTTCTTCCCTAGTCTGTTTGGAGGGCTTGGATACCGGTTTTTGATGTACGAAATGGCTGCCATGGGAGGCTCGTATGGCTCGCGGTGGCCAGAGATAGACTGTTGAGCAGCCATGTCGAGATCTTACTCAGAGAGAGACGTAAAAGGTTGAAGCGATATTTCTGCAGGAGGAAACCTTTGTTGATTTGGACTCAAGAGGGGCGCAAGAGACTGATCTGATACTTCTGCAGGATGGGAATTTCCTTCCAGAGAGGAGCGGATCTAGTGCTTTATAACCCAGAGGTCGTCAGTCGCAAACAGGCACAGGTCCTCGTCTGGAAACTTTTAGGCTCTGGCGGCTCGTCGCCGCCCGCAGAGGTACAGGTCCTCTTCAGGAAGCTTTGGGCTCTGGCGGTTCGGTAGGTCCTCAAGCGTGAATGGGAAGAGCCCGGAACCACACTTTCACAACGCGCGATAACCACGGTTCCGTGCAGGTATAAAGCCAACAGCACGTGCGAACCGGGATTTCAGCCTGTGGTCCCACCTCTTGAAGATGCGAGTGTCGACGGCGACCGGTAAAGTAGTGGAAGTATCGAGGACCGCGAGCGGGTAGAGTCAAACGAATACACAGAAGACAGGATGGATGGCATATTATCGTAGATGGTAGAGTTGATTTGCGACTGCTCAAGACATCAATAGAGTTCCAATGGAGGTGATGAGCAACAGTAGGCAATGCTAGGGGGAGAGAAACGGGACGTGGCAGTACAATGGAAGCGCAACAGGCAGAAAGTGCGTGCAGAGTAATCCGTGGTCTTCCATTGAGTCTCAATCAAGATATGCGTCATTCTCTTGGTGCAACTATGGGAGGCAAAAATCAGGCAAACAGATTGACAATCAGGTCGTGTTGGTTGACCACAGAGTTGACGGCGTGTGATTTGGTGAGCAGCGCATGAGTGGCGGAACGTGTGCTGATGCGCCAGGAGCCCGTGACAGAAACCCGGTGGTACTGGCTCGCCATTGCATTGAAGGCCCTGCTGGTCAGAAAGGCTGCCAGAGGAGTATTGGTCAGGCACGAAAGAAACGTAAGATGGTTTGAGGGAGTCATGTGTCGTTGGACGCAGTGAGAGCAGCGGAAGAGAGAGCGCAGATGGAAGGGTGAAAAACAATGGATGGCGCATTGACCTTCGCCTCTTGGCACAGCGACCAGTCATAAAACACCCGCGTTGTGGCACGTGCCTAACCCTGCCCAACCCATCTGGGCCTAGCTCGAAGGCAGCCGATTTACAGGGTACAGTGGAGCCTCCTTGAGCCTTCTTAAGGTACGAGTTACGAGTACTTCAGCTTTGCCCCAGAGAGAAGGCGAATTTGCCTGGCCAACGGTTTGACATTGCCCCGTGGCTGAGAGTGTGTTCTGAATCGCATCTCTCTCGCATATGCACAGTATCGACCAGATTGCCCAGGTCTGGGCCGGATGTATGTGCTGCGTTGAAGGCGTGCTACTTGTGAAACTTGGATTCACGCCGTTCGGCATCGCCCCGTGCAGCGCTTAGCGATTCTCGCTTGCTCCGAAGATTTACGGTGCGACCATTCTGGCAAACTCCCCTCAAAACGGCAATTTGGACCATCTCGGAAAACCCTCGTCGAACATCATCGCATCCTCCCCTGGAATCGTCGTTGCTGAATATCTGACATTCATAGTCTCACTCGACCTCGTCTTGTCGGCGTTCTAGATTCATTCTCGGTCAAGCAGGTTGCTGAGGTCAAGTTCGAAGACAGCCGCTCAATTGAGAATCATGACTTCTCTTCCGATTCACTATTTGCTCCCAATCTACCCTGGATTCCAGCTCCTCGACCTCGCGGGTCCACTTGATATCCTCAATATACTTTCCACTGCTCATCTTGATCCTGAGAAACACCCGCTATCTCTGACCTTCATTGCAGAGACTCTTGAGCCGGTGCCGACAAAGCCCATTCCGCCCAAATCTGCCAACTGGACTTTCGACCTCGTGGACGCATACCCCAGCTCAGGTGGCAAGACGAACCTCAGTTTCAATGAGTACCTCCAGCCCGATACCACATTTGCAGATTTTCTTAGGGCACTCGAACTCGACCAAGGTAAACCTCATGTTGATGTCCTCCTAATCCCTGGTGGCGTCGGGACTCGGCTGAAACGGGTTCATCCTGATGGCAATAAAACTTCCAACATACAGAGTCTGCTCGAGTTTCTGCCAATGGTCGCCCCACATATCCGTACCGCTATCATCACAGTTTGCACCGGTTCTGATGCGCTGGCACAAACTGGCCTTCTCGACAATCGACGCGCTACCACGAACATGACGCGATTCAAGGAAGTGGCAGCACGGAGCCCCAAAGTAAAATGGGCAGACTTTGCTCGGTGGGTCCGGAGTTTGCCTTCAGAAGTCGAGGACAGTAACACGCTGCCACTTGAATCTGGACATCGGCAGGAATTTCGGCGGGGATGGACGTGACGCTGGCCTTCATCTCCCACTTCTACGGAGGCCAAGGTGTTGCCAGGAGTCTGGCGAAGGCTTTAGAGTACGACTGGCGGGAGATTGCAGAAGGGGAGAGGGACCCCCTGTATGCGAAGCATTTCGCGACCTGATGCGATTGTGGACATTTTGAGCAATGAACTGGGCAGGCTGCCTTGCCATGTACGAGTACTCCACGTGCTCTCAGCAACCCAGACAAGCATTTCGCCACTCCGTCTAATAGTGCTGGCGCACAGACACGAAGATTCTGTTCTTCCGCAAATTTCTCCTTTCATGACCACAGAACGTGGACCGCTCAACAGAGCATGGTCTTGTATTCGGATATTGTGACGCTAAGTGCACATGCCCACCGCAATGAAAGACTTTGCCGGTGTCAATTTTGGTCGACCAGACACATTCAGCGTACCCCTTCGAGCAAGTTTCTAGAAACTTTGGGTAGCCCTTCCAGAGTTGAGCAGGTGCGTGTGCCGAATCTGTGTCCCTCGGCTCTGCCAGAGTCCTCACTTCCGTCCTGCGTGACTGTGATGGCGGACAGCTGTATGCTGTTAGGTGGGAAAGACGGACGAAAAGGAACTGACAACTTGCGGAAAGCGCTGGCTCCGAGGGGCTGCAAGTCTTATCTGCTGTCCCGTCAGGATATTCTGGTTTCCGTGGTAGCATGCTCGTCGACCTCACCTCAATCCTTACTCGCTTGACCGACGCATTGTTGTTTGCGTACACATGTATGCAGGGGGGGTCACTAGTGACTACAGACCCTTCAACTACGCCTTTGGGTAGGGAATGATTACATCCACCACTGACGAAAGGAAACTTCGTCCATCGTGGTTCAACGTGTGCCTGACAATGGCGACCACGACCATCTAGCCTTCAGATGTACAACACGAGCCCCTCCATCCGAGCCCACCAGTCTTCAATGGTCCTCGTTAAGCTCTTTCTGATCTCAACCCTTTCTCTCAGCTCGTAAACCGACCTACCTTCGTTCTTCGTTTCTCCGCACAAATTAACGGACATTGACGTGTTTCTTCACTTTTCAGGTTGACACAGTCCTTGGGTAGGAGCTCTGAACCAGGCTTCCCGGTATCTCCGCCGTACTCAACCAGCTCTATCCTATACAGAGTGCCGCCATACCCAGGGGAAAGGAGACGCCTCTCAAATGGAGCACGATTATTCTCCTCGTCAACTGTTCACAGCCAGTCCACCATCAGTGGCAATAATGGTTGAGTCAAATGCCCATTGTCATGTTCTTGCGGTGCAGGGCGCTCAATCCGAGTTGTGATGTCGGGCCCACAGTCTGTATTCGCCGGTGTCGTTGTCGACCTCATAGCGGAGATGAACAGAATCGATCACAAGAGCATCGCTATAGCCCTCTGCCAGCCCGTTCTGGTTCAAAGGGAACTGACAAGGCAGCGCAGTAGGATATACGCCCACTCGCTCCTCCGTTTCATAGAGCACTTGTTACGTTCGGGGGCGACAGTGCGAGACGAATCCCAGCGCCAATATTCTGCACACCATACGCTCTTCACACACGCAACATAGTCGAATAACACAAGCCATATAAAGTCATAGCAACAGAATGGGCGATCAGTGCCTCAGATTAGAGTACACAGTACGAGTACTCCGTACAAGTACTCGGACGATGCCAGGTCAAGCTCGGCTATCACCGGCGCCTTCCCACGTCACCCACCGCAACGCAACTTGTGGGGCGGGGCCACCAGCCCCAGAATGACAGAATGACGTCTTGTGCATGGAACGAAACCGAAGACCTTGGCTGTGACAGTTTGGGCAGTCGCGTGCCTACCAACTACCCCGCAATGACACAATGGCAATAAATAAGGTACAACACGGCTGCCTGCCTGCTTCCTGGTTTCGATACTCGTACCTCCAGCTCACCTTATCTCACCACGACCTCTGCGCCCGCGTCGATTTCCTCCGTCCATATTCTAGTCCAGCGACCGCACAGATTCCTGGCCTGAGCAAAGAAACCCCCCCCGCATCACACACCCGTAGTCACAATGGTCCAGTCACTCTTCCTCCAAATCTTGTTTACGACGCTCGCTCTCGGAGCTCCCCTCTCGGGCGACGAATTCCACGCCGAGAGTAATGCCATCGGCTACGGTACAGGCGGTGGAATTGTCGGCTTGATTGTCCTAGTCCTCGATGTGCTGGTCTTCAGTAAGTTCACCGATGTAATCCCGTTACGAGCTCGAGAGAGAAAATACATGGTCACTGGTAACTAATACAATCGGAATAGTCGAGGTCCTGAAATCGAATCGTCCTCCCCTCCACAAGCTCCTGTGGTGCTTGGTTGTGTTCCTGTTCCCCATTGTGGGAATGCTCATCTACTTCTTGTTCTCGAACCGCGAGGCGCACAAGTCGGGTGGTGCATACGAGCCTCTGCCGTAGGAGCCTCAGACCTTATGAGAGGTCCAGCTGCAGTTGAGCGGCATAGTCTTGGGAAGCTGAGGGATCGATGTGTTGGAGATGGAGTTGGGAGGAGTCGGTCATTGCCGTGAGCTCTGGGCGACGGTGGGGTGGAGATGATGCTGGGAAGGACTGAGGTGATAGTATGATACGGGCCGGTACAAAGGGTGCATTCCTTGTGATCTTACAAAGGGAGAGACAAATGGGTGGTATTTCACCATCGCTGGATTTTGATACGTGGAGCCAACATATTGAAAGGAACCTAGAATAGAGGGGAAGTGGCTGAGCTGCTTCCACTGTCGGGAATGAATCCTGGGCTTGAAAGTTGGAAAGTGAAGTCGCCGGTAATGTGCTAGACAGGGGCCAAGCTAGATAAGTCGAATCTGCAGATTTCGCACACTGGCGTGCGTGCTGTGGAACACCCTTGTTATGGACGTATCAACCTCCGTCCGAGATGTAAGAGGCCATCACATGGCCCGTGCCGTGACATGCAGAAACATCTTTCTCTGAACATGAATCTGATGGCACTTCGTCTCCATCGTCTTGACGGGATTGACGATTCCAAGGTCGAAACGCCGGAAGAGCTGCGTAGGAAACCTCGATCAGTAAAGAAAATCCCACAGACCTCGTTCTTTCATCCAGGGACCGAAGAAGAAAGAAGATAACATACCTCTACAAACACTTTGTTCAACTCCATCAGCGCGATGCCCTTGCCCAAACAGGTAAACCTCCCGGCGGCAAAGGACAACTCCCACACGCGCTCCATCCTCTTCAGCGTCTCGGGATCATTCTCGATCCAGCGCTCCGGTCGAAAGATGGCGGCGTCGTCGCCGAACAGATCGCGTCTCTTCATCATCATGTGCTGGCTGATGGCCACCTGCGTGTGGGGTGGGATTCGGACGCCACAGATCTCAATCTCCTCTGGTGGAGAGAGCTTCGTCCCGATCCCGTTCAGAGGCTGCCAGACGCGGAGACCCTCCTTGATGCACGCTTGGAGGTAAGGCAGCGTCTGGGCTTCGCTGTACTTGACCACGGGGAAGGAGATTTGGCCGTCGGCGACGGCAGCGTCGATTTCGGTCCGCAGCTTGACGTACACGGCCGGGTTTGTCAGCATGAACAACAGCGTCATTCGGATCGTGGTGGCCGTGCTGTCCGAGCCGGCGAGGATTTGAAGCAGGGATTCGGATTCTGCTTCCAGCTGCGTGAGGCCGTGTCTGATGAACGAGTTGAGCATGTCCTTTTCGTTCTTGGATTCCGAACCTGAGTGGAAGCGCTCGGCTACTATCTCCTGAGCGATGCCGATGATGGCGCCCAGGCCCGCTTTGTCTTCTGGTTTGGGTCCCGCCAGCGCTTGCAGGAGGGGGCTGGAGAGGATGGCGTGCACCCATGGGAAATTGGTGCCGAGTTCCAGCACGGGGAAGAACGCGGTGCTGGTCTTGTTGTAGTTGTAGAGGTCTTCGTTGTGCGTTAGGAAGCCAAAGGGGCGGCCGAATGCTGTATGTGTGTGTGTTGGCTTCGACTCTCATGTCTCGTGGTGTGGTTGTGGGAGAGACGTTGCACAACCGACTTACCAATATGCGTGAGGCTGTCGAGAGTGAAATACTGAGCGAACGTGGCGAAGTCGATGGACGAGCGTTTCTCTATCCCTTCTCGCGTAATGAGCGCGATGAGGTCGAGGAGCCTATCGTTGACGGTCGCCTCGAGGTCGGGGACTTCTTTCGCAGTGTACTGGACCGTGAGTGTTAGCGTGTGGCTCTAGTAGGGGATCGTCCAAGAGCTACTCCGGGCATCATCTTCGCTCGTAACTCTGCGTGGCGTCTTTCATCCTGTTCAGACAGGAGATTGTTGATCCGCGCGTCGAGCTTCATCGCCTTATACCAATGGCCCCGCCTGAAAGGTGAACGGGGAGCTGTCATGGCGCGAACATATTCGGGGTCACTCCTCGAAGTCAGCAATCGCGAAAAGGCAACGATCTGTAATGCCTGATTTACTCAAAGATAATCATGTTAGGGCCGATCCTCGCTGGTGAGCCTGTTGCTGCTCAGCATGGCGGGCTCCAAGATGGCTCGTCCGATCCTACCGTATTTCTCAATGACTCCTTCCATGGCAAGGTATAGGTCTCCCTTGGACGTGACGTTGAGTAGCCATAGCTGGGAAAATCGAGCGAGCCACGGTCCTGGGATGTGCCGCAGCCGGCGGTAGGATACTGTGGTAGAGACCACAACCCACACAATCGCGACCGTCACGATTGCGGCGAGACCAAGCTGTATGTGCGAGGCTGCGAAGAAGGAGGCCATGTTGGCCATCATGAAATAGAAGCGAGCTGAAGCGTGATGAGGTCTCAACAACCCTCAAGGTTCAGCCGTATCCGTCGAACAGAGGCCGTCTTGTAATAGAATTGCCATTGCGAGACCTTGGCCTGGGAAGAGGATTGACACCAGCACATGGAGATAGGGTAGGATATAGACGCATCAGCACCAGCACCAGCTCCAGCTCCAGCAGCACGGATTAGAGATTGGGCGAAGTCGTTGGGTGTACTCCGTACAGCAGTTGGTGATTCGGCATGCATAACGAACTGGGTACGCAGCGAGGACAGGACTCGGTCGTCCTTGTATCCCTGCAAGTGCCGGGCAGCCCACGTCCGGTCATCCCCGTCCTCCAGAATGTGCCGCGCGAATGCATTAGACCAGGACGGCCAGAATCCCGAGTGTCCATTGGCAGTTATGGAGGAAACAGAGGGATCAGAGGAGGGGAGAACCAGCTTCCTCCACATGGATGCATGGCCGGCGGGGCCTGGCGCATGGATTGGGGTGGCCTAAGGCGCTTAACTCTTAACCCCGGGTGGGTGCTGGGGGGCCTGCGCTTCCGCCGAAGCGATGGATGCCTTAGCGGGTGTCACACTTCTACTGTACGAACTGTGTACTCGCGCCGTTGACTGTACCACCACCACTTCTGCTTGTTACGCATGTACCTACACTATGTCACCGTGCGAGAACCCTGTCTCTACCCACTACCTTGCATCATGTACGGCAAACGCCAACGTGGCAGCAGCATCATCGGCAGCTAGGGACGAAGCGTGCCTTCGTATCTCTCGTAACGGCGCAGACAGCTGGACTCCCTGTGGGATCCAGCACTTCGACCTTGTTGGTTTGGCCTGCAATTGGCGATTGAATTTGCGCCCTTGCGCCGAAGGTGCGCACATATCGTCCTCAACGCAGCCTCAGCGACGTTAGACCGCCCTGAGTACCTTCACAGACCTCCATTCGGCCGGTCTCTCCCCGGCCTTGATCGATGTTTTCTACCTTGGTAACACGGACCTTACCGTGAAGCGGTACCATTTCTCCAACCCAGAAATCAAAGATATTTCCCTAAAGCTCTGCGCCATGGACACGCACACACCTCCAGCCACCTGAACATGTCAGCTTCAGATAACGACAGTGCGCTGGAGGCACTCAGTGCCCACACTGTAAGTGGCTGTCCAGTGCTTTTAGCTCAAAGTTTGATGTTGATAGACCAGACAGGACGACGGTGATGACTCGGATGTTAATGAAGCTGACTCCGGATACTGGGCGCGAGAAGAGTCGACGCGCTCTGTGACGGCGAGCGTTTACGATTATGAGAGACTGCACAATCGAACTTACCACGCCTTTCATAGCGGCAAGTATCTCATGCCCAATGACGAGACCGAGCGTCTGAGGATGGACATTACCTATCATGCCTTTCGTTATGCACTAAGGAACACGTTATTCCTCGCTCCCATCACTCATCCAAGAGCGATTCTCGATGTCGGCACTGGAACGGGCATATGGGCCATGGACGCAGCCGACGCCCATCCGGATGCAGTCGTTATCGGTACAGACTTGAGTCCGATTCAACCTCATTTTGTTCCGCCCAACCTGACTTTCGAGATTGCTGACGCCGATGAAGAATGGACCTTTGGTCGGAACTTCGACCTCATCCACACCCGAATCATGATCGACTCTTCCCTGCGCAGCTGGCCCCATTTCTTCGACGAGGCATTTCGAGCTCTCAATCCTGGCGGCTGGGTGGAATGCCAGGAACTGGACTACAACCGGCGAAGCGATGACAACACCATCCCTGCTGACAGCCGACTTTGCTTCTGGGAACGGGAATGGACAAGAGGCATGGAGATGATAGGTATGGGTGGATATTGCAGACCACAGCTCGTCATGGAGCAAATGCAACATGCAGGGTTCATAAACGTCGTCTGTCGCAGCTTCAAACTTCCAGTCGGTCCCTGGCCGAGAGACGAGACGCTGCGGCAAGCCGGGCTGTTCGGCCTGGTCAACGTCCTGGAAGGACTCCAAGGGCTGAGTCTGAAGATTTTCACCGGACTTCTTCACTACTCACTTGACGAACTGGAGGCGCTTTTGGTGGAATGTCGACAGGAAGTTAGGGACCGTTCCGTGCACAGCTACTGGCCAGTGTAAGTGAAACGTATCTCTCGTCAAATGCATAACAGCTGCCATTTGCTAATGACTGTGCAGGTTTGTTATCCTGGCCCAGAAGCCAGAGGCCGTCGGAAGCTAATTAAAGCATCGACATGCTACCACGGGTCGAGAGCACAGTCAAGTCTTGTGGCTGCTATGCCGTGTAAACTTTCCACAGTCACTATATCTGTGGACTAGGAACCGATCTGTCATTCAGCTCCAAGCTACGGAGTAGTGGTCTCGTCTATGGTCAGAAGATGAAATACCCGACCGGTCCTTGGCGCACCGCGAATGATTATGGAATCAATCGACTTTGAAACAGCGCACCGAAGACTTGCAGCATCTGGCGCTCTGCGAGCTTCACTTGACGTTGGAAGCCTGACATGCGGCCGGCTGACAAATGTCGATCACATCGCCCGTACTGGCGGTATATCGAGCAGATGCTCTCGAAGCCGCATGCCAAAGCGCCACTGCCCAGAAGATGCCGAGACACGGACTGTTAACTCTCGCCACTCGCTACCACCTATCATGAACAACTGAGATTGAATGACCACAATGAGGAAGGCATCTGCGCCATTGTCGACACCGCGATGACGAAATCACACGCGACAACCCCGTCACCCACCCATCAAGGCAGCTCGAAAGTGCTGGGAAGGCTATGCGGTGGTCCTGGAACACTTGCCGTGATGATTCAAGCGAGATACAGGGCGCCGCTTGCAAGCTAGAGCCTCGGACGTTCAGCTTGAGAAGGTATAAGTAGTCGGGCGAAGGACCGATACGCTCAGGAGAATCAAGCAGCTCCAGATCTAATACTGACTGTCTGAGTGCCCTCTTGTGAATCCCTTGCGACAGCATCTTCTACTGTTCAGACAGCGACTATCACCATTGAGATCACGTCTTGCCACCCAACAAATCGGTCTTCACCATGTACTACGTCGTCTTTCAAGGCACCGAAAAAGAAGGCAAAGCAGCAGTCTCCGAGCAATACTACAATACCCTCGTGCCCCTGCTCAAGGCCAGCCGTGGCTTCATCAAGGAAACTGGGTTTGCAGCCGTGCACAAAGAGAGGTTGACAGTCTTGGTAGCAAGTTTCGAAGATGAGGGTGCAATCAAGCGCTGGCGAAATGAACCCACACATATCAGAATCCAGGGCAAAGCGGCCCATGGCATTTATGAGGACTATCACATCCGTATCGGCCCTCTTCTAAATTCGGTCGGCCAACAAACAAACCAGGATGACGAGGAGACAAAGCAGTGCATCCTGCTGTACTATCGAGACAGCTTCGAGGGCACACCGGCCGACAGTATAACGTCATTGATAGACGTGGGCAAAACTGCGAAAGAGATATCGGATGAGTTGCTTGACTCTTCTGTCTACGAAGGGCCTCAGATCCTTTGGATTTCGGCTTGGAAGTCGGAGGCCGCTGCGAGCAGATTCGAGAAACTGCTACCCCGAACTCCTGGCGACGACGTCAAGTTCATTCTTGTGCAGAGGGATTATAGCCAGGCCAGTCGGAAGGAAGCGCCCAGCGCGACTGCAGGCGGAGAACCGAAGGAGTAAATCGTCCAGGTTGTGAAGTGACCGCCACGGGGCCATCGAGAGGAAATGACAATGTGACAATGTGCCAGGTGGACTGACGTGCGACGCCGTTGGAGGTAGCGTAATTATTATGCACTGGTCAGTTTTCATATTGTTGCCATCCAGAAAGTAACCCTAGAGCCAACATTGAACACCATTGATGGGACCTTCGCATCGTCAAAGGCAAGCGTCGCTCCCCCAGTTATTGACCGGCCAATCGTGACTGCGCATGTACCCAGTACTGGAGCTCGCGGACCTTGCAGGATCTGCGGTTCCAGCTTCATGCAAGTCGGCGTCATTGGTGGCCGAGAAGATATCGTCCAGCCACCTACAATCCGTACCGCGGTGCAATACCAGCTGCTCAGTTGGCGCGGGGAAAGCTTTCGTTCTGATATTCTCTGGCAGCCGTTTTCGCAGTATTCAACGGCATGGCCACCCGATGAGAGTGACGGGTGTGTCTAATCAAATCTCCCAATCGCTTGCGCGCCAGGATACAGTACACTGAGTCCAATCAGAGTGGGCCTCCCAGCAATACGAGATGATTATCCCAAGCTTTTGCGCACCGTCAGCTTCGCTTCACCTCACCCTTGCCGTCTTGGCCACATTATGCACCTTGCCAGGCATTCAGGCACAAGGTGTAGCATCGTCGAAGACGAATGGCACAGGACCACTGTCGCAATACAAATCTGTAAGGACCGGAAAGGTGGCGGAGCCGTCGGCTGACATGGGAGCAGAGACCTGACGTATATGCGCCGTTCCTGAACATCTCCCTTTTCCGCGAAGACGCTGTGACTCCGGGCTATATCTTTCTCGGACCATATCAGACATTCCAAGAGGCGATTTACATTTACGACAACCGGGGAGTCCGTCTCGCAGTTACAAAGTGTACCCAGGGGACAAAAGCTGATATGTGCTAGAATTTGGTCTATTCGGGGTATGGCTCAACGGGAGGTGGTCCAAGCCATAATTTCCATGTGTGTTCGATTGACGGGACGGACAACCTGTGCTACATAACGGGTGGGCAAAATGTTGGCTACGCACGAGGATATGCTGTCATACTCGACGATACCTTCACCGCCAGAACCTCCATTCACTCCGGTGGCGGTGTGGCCAATTTTGACGAACACGAGTTCAACGTCCTCCCCGATGGCTCGTCGTTGTTCACGCTCTATAACCCGGAACATTATGATCTCTCGGAACACGGGATCACATCCGGCCAAGGATGGATCATGAACAACTTCTTCCAGCGGCTAGAGATTGGGACGAACCGGCTATTGTTCGAGTGGTCTGCCTTAGACCACGTCCAGCTCAACGAAACGTTCGTCCTGCCCGGCACGACCGAAGTGTCAGGAGATGGCTTCGGGCCCACCACCCCGTGGGACTACTTCCACATCAACAGTGTGGACATGAACGCTGACGGAGATTACCTTGTCTCTGCAAGGCATACATGCACGGTATACAAGGTATCCGGACAGGACGGGCACATCATCTGGAGGCTCGGCGGGATAGCCAGCGACTTTGCGTTCCCACCGGGCTTGAACTTCAGTTTCCAGCACGACGCACGATTCCGGGAGGAGAACGATACCACCACCATCATCTCGTTGTTCGACAACGCCTCCAACGGCTACAACCAGACGGCACGCTACTCATCCGGCATGATCCTGAAACTTGACCACACCACCAACTCTGTTTCGTTGGTCCAAGATTTCGTGGCTCCTTACCAGTTCATCTCCGCCTCGCAAGGAAACGTGCAGCTTCTCGGTCGCAATCAGAACTGGCGGACCTCGAATGTCTTCGTCGGGTGGGGCAAGAATGCCTACATTTCCGAATACGCGCCTAACGGTCAGATGGTCCAACAAGGGCACTTTGCCACGGAAGGATCGATGAATTATCGCGCCTTCAAGCATAATTTCACCTCGAACCCGACCGACGCACCGGCCTTGTACACGTACGCGCGGAATACGAGTGCCCCCACGTCATATTGGATGAGTTGGAACGGAGCCACCAAAGTCGCTTCGTGGCGTCTGTATTCGTCTCCTAATCGCGATGGCCCCTGGACCGTCGTCGGCACAGTGAAGAAGCTTGGGTTCGAGACCTCGTTCACCGCCCCGAGATATCATCCTTGGAGTATTGTCGAGAGCCTGGACGCGGACGGAAACCCACTCAGGAACAGTACGAGGGCAATCAGGACGTTTGTACCTACCGCCGAGCTGGCCGCCAAGTGTAATGGACAGGGCTGTCCATCTGCCAGCAGCTATTCCACTCCGACCTCGAATCCGAACGAGTCGGCCAGTTCTTCGCCGACGAGCACGAGCACCAGCGAGAATGCAGGCACCGGCGTGCGAAAACGGGGTGGCCCCAGCAGTGGGATGGATGGCAGCTTAGGCTTTGCAGCCATGTTTGGGTTGGGCGCGTTCCTCGTGTAAAGACGTTTGCGTGAGGACAGGAAGCTACCGACTACAGAGTAGAGGATAGCTGTTTATACACAGTCTGTAGAAAGACATGTGGTTGGGGGCTCCTGAAACAGACACCCGACAAGGAAGGCGAGTCAAACAGTATCTCGCAGAGTAGTCGAGGGCGAGTCAAACAGTATCTCGCAGGGTAGTCCTGAAAGAGCACAAACAGTCCACGGTCCATCCTCGCGAAATCTAAACTCTCTTCAACCATCCACTTGTTCACTCTAAAAATCGAGACACTTACGAAGTACACGACCACGCGAGCAAGTCGCTCAAAGGAATATAGGAGCAGGAAAGCTCGCAAAGTATGTAGCCTATTCTGGGAATCTGCGCGAATCGATGTCCCCTGCCTGCCTGCCATCGGGACTACCAGGACTCTCGTTCGGCCGTGCTGAATCCCCGAAACGCCACAGCGCGGGCCCGAATACGGAACCCAAACGCGGACGAACCGTCGGGTGGGTGGGTGTCTCTTTCGTTCCTTCCTTACCTTCTGTACTGTGTCTTGTGTCCGGAGTATCCGTACGGAGTACACGAGTAGTCCACTGTAGTACGGATTACGGAGTACACACGTATGTTTGAGGCCGAGCAAGGATACCGGGTACAGGCTCTGAGTCGCTGGCTGAGCCATGCATGTCACGCACAGCGACCAGGCAGCAATACAACATAATAAACAACCCCAGTCGGCTAGTTGGTCGGTCGGTCGGTCGGCTGGTGTCGGTTCGCGTCTCTCAGTGTAGAAAGCTAGATGATATGGCATTTGGATCTGGATAGACTACGTGAACTACATAACCGATCGGTCGGTCTGTCTCAGCTGCGGCGACGACCCGCTCAAGGGCGCCGGGTCCGGATACTGTATTTAGGACGAGTATATACTTCCACCCCTCCCTACTGACTTTGCATTGTTTGCATTGTATCCTTGCGTCGCATTTATTGCACGGGCTGTTCAGCCATTCACTCAACGCCATTGCAGTTTGAGAGCAACAACAGGACCAAATACCAGACTCGAATAGTTGCGATATTTGAGCACGGCATCCTTGGTTTAATTTGACGCCTCATTCTCGCGACTGGCACACTCACATTTGTCCTTCCGGAATCAAAGGAGCATCTAGATGCCCCTCTCCCTTGCCGTCATTGGGGCCGGACCCGCGGGCTTAACGCTCGCGCGTCTCTTACAGGTCTCGGATCTTGACGTCTCCATCACGGTCTTCGAGCACGATGCTTCGCCGACGGCTCGTCTGTCCCAGGGCGGGACACTGGATCTGCACACCGACACTGGACTCGCCGCTTTGAAACAATGCGGGCTCTGGGACGAGGCGGTCAAACATCTGCGATACGACGGCGAGGAGTTGACGATCGCCGACAAAAACGACACGCACATCCTGCATATGAAGGGCGGAGGGCCCAAGATCAAGTCCAAGGAGAGTGGTGGGGAATTGGACTACGAGAGGCCCGAGATGGATCGGGAGGCGTTGAAGGATCTATTGCTGAAGAGCGTGAAACCTGCGTGGGTGCAGTGGGGGAAGACGCTGCAGACGATCGACCCCCAGACGGGAGTGTTGAGTTTCAGGGACCGTACCACCGCTGGGCCGTTCGACCTGGTGGTGGGCGCGGATGGGGCGTGGAGCAAAGTCAGACATGTCCTGACAGATGTCCGGCCGCAGTATGCTGGGGTTTGTGGATTTGTTGGGCACATTGCCTCGCCGAACGAGGAGTATCCGCAGTTGTCGAGGACGGTGGGGCGTGGGAGCTACTTTGCCTGTTCGGACGGGAAGTATTTAAGCGCGCAGAGGATGGGGGACGAGAGTATCAAGGTGGGTATGTGGTCAAAAAAGGGGGGTCCACAAGGTGAAAGCTGGCCGGCGGACATGATGGCAGCGTACGGCGACGACGAGGAGAAGCTGAAGGACAAGATACTCAAGGACTTCCACGACTGGACGCCGAAGCAGAGACGGTTCGTGAAGGTTGCAACCGAGTTTCGGCCCTGGCCGCTGTACGAATTGCCAGTTGGGGAGTTTTGGGAACACAAGAGAGGGTATACATTGATTGGCGATGCGTCCAGTCTGATGACCCCATTCGCAGGCGAGGGGGTCAACAAGGCTATGAGAGATTCACTTGAACTGGCTGCCCAGTTAGAGCACGCTCTCAAAGCAAATGGCGATGTGGACGAAGCAGTGCGCAAATATGAAGAAAACATGTTCCCACGAGCGAAGAAATGGCAGACAGCCACGATGCGGAACAAGGACGGAATGTTCAGCAATGCAGGACCCGTGACGTTCTTGGTGGGCATGGTTGATGATATTGCTGAGGAGATGGGGAAGGATCTATCGAAGGGCGTCTTGAGTTGGATCCCGTTCAAGACTATGGTGTGGTATTATGTCGTTTCCAGACAGTGGGTTGGAACATGGAGGAGGCGCTTGAGCAGGATGATTTGGGGGGAGGAATGAAATGTTGGCATTGGCTGAGGAGGATGGAATTCTTCATGGCGAGAGGTTAGAGTGAGTTTCTCGGAGTGACGGACTATATTCAGTAATCATCAGATACCCAACTTAGACACCAGAAATATGTATGTCTACACAAGAGTTTTATCTGCGAGAGACTCATAAAGGTGCTATTGTAGAAGTGAGCCGGTAAGCAAACACTGCAAACCCTGCAAACGAGCCAACACTCATTTCTGCGCTTTGCTGGTTGGTTGCTCTACCGTGCTTGAAACGGAGAATGGTCATCATAACTTCATGGGGTTGTGATTGGTGGGTTGGCATGAAAGCTGCACTTCCAATCGAGAAGCTTTCTTGTTGTCGTCGAGGTACGCCACCCTCCATCTAACGACCTCTTCTCTTCAATCTCAAGAGCTGGGACCTGCTCGACAAGCCTTCAATATGCGGTCTCAGCTACTGCGCGCTGCGGCGCGCTCGAGGCCTTCAGTTGCCCCCACGACGAGACAAGCGGCGAGCAGGACATTCGCCTCCTCCGCAAGACGAAATGCCGAAGTCGAGCTCACAATCGATGGCAAGAAGGTGTCAATAGAGGCTGGGTCAGCCCTAATTCAAGCCTGTGAAAAAGCAGGGGTCACCATTCCGAGATATTGTTACCACGAGTACGTTCCCCTACTGCGGACATACACCCGGCTAGTCGCTGACTTGCCCCGACAGAAAGCTGCTTATTGCAGGAAACTGTCGTATGTGTCTAGTCGAAGTCGAACGAGTCCCGAAACCTGTCGCCTCCTGCGCATGGCCTGTCCAGCCCGGCATGGTCGTCAAGACCGATTCGCCCATGACCCACAAAGCAAGAGAAGGCATAATGGAGTTCCTGCTGGCAAATCATCCCTTGGATTGTCCCATTTGCGACCAAGGTGGCCAATGCGATTTACAGGACCAGTCGATGAGATATGGCGCTGATCGGGGTCGTTTCCACGAAGTTACGGGAAAGCGGGCGGTTGAGGACAAAAACATCGGACCCTTGATCAAGACATCCATGAACAGATGCATTCACTGCACGAGATGTATCCGTTTCGCAAATGAAATTGCTGGTGCACCGGAGCTGGGCTCTACAGGCAGAGGGAACGGCATGGAAATCGGCACGTATCTCGAGCGAAATCTCGACACGGAACTTTCAGGCAACGTGGCGGATCTGTGTCCTGTGGGCGCTTTGCTCACCAAGCCCGGCGCCTTCACTTATCGTCCGTGGGAGCTCACCAAATTCGAGTCCATTGACGTCCTGAACGCTGTAGGCTCCAATATCCGAGTGGATGCCAGAGGTATGGAGGTCAAGAGAATACTGCCCAGGCTCAACGACGATGTCAACGAGGAGTGGATTGACGACAAGACTCGGTTTGCGATGGACGGGTTGAAGACACAGAGATTGACTACTCCACTGATTCGAAAAGATGACAAATTCCTCCCCGCGACGTGGGAACAAGCGCTGACCGAGATCGGAAATGCATTCATTCGACTGAAGCCGGGTGAGAATGAGTTCAAGGCCATTGCTGGTCATTTGATTGAGACGGAATCTCTTGTCGCTATGAAGGATCTTGCCAACAGATTAAACTCTGAAAATCTCGCCCTTGATCAGCCCGGTGGCGATAAGCCCATTGCTCACGGCGTTGACATTCGTGGGAACTACCTATTCAACTCTCGAATCTGGGGTATCGAGGACGCTACCACGATGCTCATCATTGGAAGCAATCCTCGCTGGGAAGCTGCTGTCTTAAACGCACGCATCCGGAAACAATGGCTCCGCTCACCATTGGAGATCGGTTACATTGGCGAGGACTTTGAAAGCACCTTCGAATACAAAAACTTGGGTAACGACGCTGCTGCCGTGAAAAAGGCTCTTTCGGGCGAGTTTGGCAAGAAGCTGGCCGAATCCAAGAGACCTATGATCATTGTTGGAAGCGCCGTTGCAGAACATCCAGATGCCAAAGCTATCTTCGAGACCGTGGGAGCCTTTGTCGACAAGAACCAGGCCAACTTCAACACGGAAGAATGGCAAGGATACAATGTTCTTCAACGTGCAGCTTCGCGAGCGGGAGCATATGAAGTCGGCTTCACCGTCCCCTCGCAGAAAGTTGCCGAGACGACACCCAAGATGGTGTGGCTGCTTGGTGCGGATGAAGTCACCGAGGCCGACATCCCCAAGGACGCATTTGTGATCTACCAGGGCCACCATGGTGAGAAGGGAGCACAGCTTGCAGATGTGATCCTGCCCGGATCTGCTTACACCGAGAAATCCGGCACATACGTCAATACCGAGGGACGGGTGCAGCTCACTCGTTCTGCTGTCACCCTTCCTGGTGCAGCACGAACCGACTGGAAGATCATCCGTGCAGCATCAGAGTTCTTGGGCGCGCCTTTGCCATATGATGATTTGGAAGTCCTAAGAGACCGTCTGGAAGAAATCTCACCGGCGCTGAGAAGATACGACACGCTCGAACCTCAGAAACTAACTGGTCTGTCTAAAGTACAGCTTGCTGATGCCAACAAGGGAGCGAAGGCCACTGGGCAGAAGTTGGAGTTGCCGATCCGGGATTTCTATCAGACCGACGTTATTTCGAGAAGGTGCGTACATGGCCGGACACCCTGTCCTTGGTCATACCATTTCACTTCCTCCAGCGACATGAGACTGACCTGCTCTAGTTCACCTACGATGGCACGCTGCAGTGCTTCTTTCTTCCAGACTCGTGACCCGAGCACGAATTTCGCCGCGCCTGGAGAGCCCGATGCGCAAATCTCGTACGGCTAGGCGACAAAGTGGGTGGATATACCAATCCTCTTAGCCGGGAGCTTTGACGCAGCATGTGTGTATTGGCATTGACAAGGCGTTTTTAAATCAAGCAAGAGGTAAAGGGTTGGGCGAGCGCGCCCGACATTGTGATATGTACATATCAAATTCAAGGAAACTTCAGACCACGTCCACAAATCCCGCCGGTGAAAGCTGCTCTAGGGGGCGTCCCTTTCGCGGCCATTGACAGACCGACTCACAGCAGGCTTTTCATTCCACTACAACATTCTGGGTCGTGTCCAATTCCTCAAACCTTCGCAGATCCATCTCTCCCTCCAATAAAGGCTTGACATATGGATCGAACGTCTTCCAGTATGGATTCTCCAAATGATACTTTTGAGATGCTTCCCTTTCGTAGCGTTCCACAATGGTGAAATCGCGAGGGTCGTGGACGGATTGCATGACGAACCAGGAGAGAGTCTCCTTGTCTTTGGAGTATACCCGTGAGGCCTCGATGAGCTTGTTCTTCAGTTTTTCGATGACGGAGGGGTCGGAAGATTTGGCCCGTAGATGGACAGTTATGGTGTAGACCATCTTGATCCTTGGGAGGGTGCTTTTTCAGTGCGAGATCAATTGCCAGTACTCTGATCTCCCTACGACGTCCAGGGAGAGGGGTCTCTGCTATCTAAGTCTAAGTATCTTTGAGTCATTTCTCTATTTGCCTCACGTCACACTTCCCCGCTGACTGACTGGTTGCCGGATTGGGAAGAGTGAAGTGAGGCACGAGTGAGTGAGTCCGTTTGAATAATTGCCAGTGGTCTCCTAGCTTCTTGGTCGAGGTTGGTACTTCTGCTGATAGCCTTCTTGGTCCGTCTTCGTTTGACTTTCACCGGAGCACGAGGAGGTAAAACGCTCGAGATCTTGCCTGGATGCCATGGTACCGTATCGCTGGGGCACGTGGAGACTGGTTATCGGCTGCACCTAACTCGTGTCTCGTACACAGTAAGCGAGAAATCGAGCTATGACGATGTGTGCCCGCAAATGCGCCTGGCACGCCGACGTTTCTTTTCCTACTCGGCTATCGCGCGCCCACAATGCTTGTGTCTCCGCGTCTCTTGTCACCATCCATAACCGGGCTGTCACGTCGACCCGACAATCTGATAAATGAACATGGATAGGACGGGGATTGTGCGTCTCTCAGACCTCCAGATAAAACCATGAAGTTCGCAAAGTGCGTCGCCAGTCTGAGAAGTAGCGCCAGTATTGTAAGGCACTAACCAGAGCAGGGAACTAGAGGAGGACGCTGTTCCGGAGTGGAAGGTCAAGTACCTCGACTACAAGGCAAGGTTCAGACGAAGTTCGATGCGAGATCTCTACTGACAGCCTGCAGCAAGGGAAGAAGAAAATCAAGGCCATCTCCAAAGCCCTCAAGAACCTCAATAAAACACCGGGCATCGAGCCAACGCCTGGAGCGCTGAATGCTTTCTCGCACCAAGGAACTCCGTTCACGCATTATGACTTCAGTCGTTCTCCGCGACCCCCTAGCGCTCGGTCGACACGATCGCTCCCCGAGATTGCAGAAGTTGCACCTGATGAAGATGAAGAGCCGGACAACAGACCCGAGGTGCGTCGTCACCACACGAGTCGCACCATGTTCGCCGAAAGTCCGCCTATCTACATACCGGGCGCAGGAAGCTCAAACACGACGCCCGAAAGAACGCCACTCCACAATGGGCAACCCAGACGCCAGGTGAACTATGGGTCCATTGTTGGGACACCTCCAGACGAGACGCCGGGCATGATGGGACCCCTCGAACTCCCAGATCCGGCCTTGACTCCCTTGAGAAGTCGACCGGCAACTGAGATCGGGGCCATGCACGATTCTCAGGGCAACACTCCCCGGCTACCTCCTCCTGCCCAAGTACCTCCATCTGTAGACCCATACCATGTTGGAGAGACGAATCACCCTCCCCGCGCGCGAGGCAGCCTTGGGGGAAGTCTGGCAAAAGCCATGTTCAAGCGCCGGAAGCCAAACAAGACCCAGTCAGTTTCAGGGCCGTCTCTCTCGCGAGTCAACTCTCTTTCCGCCGCCGAAAGGTTTCGGAAGCTCTTTGTTCCTCGAGATCTCACCGAGGCGACCGTCAGTGACATGCAACTGTCGGCATACCGGGATCTCGATGAGCGACAGGCAGACTTCTTCACCTTCTTGGACAAGGAGTTGAAGAAGATTGAAGAGTTTTACAAGATGAAGGAGGACGAGGCGACTGAGCGCCTCCAGGCTCTGAGAACGCAACTACACGAGATGCGAGACCGTCGCATGGCTGAGATACTGAGGTCAAAGCACGAGGCTAATGGGACGCAACCGCCAGATCTGGACGACATCAGAAATCCGCCGCCGGACGTGCTCAAAGAGAATGTCAAACCTGATGGGAATGGTGGCTCCAACATCTTGCCAACTCGAATCGAAGATCTCATTGGCCGTCGTCCAACGATAGGCAAGACAAGCCAGGCCATGGCACAGATGAGTAGCCCTCCAGGGCCACGGGCACAGCAACGGATCAATGATGGGAAGAAAGACTATGTGCGGCGCGACAACGGCAAGGAAGTCAAGTACACCTTCGCCAAACGGAGATTAAAGGTCGCGTTGCAGGAATTCTACCGGGGACTGGAATTGCTAAAGTCTTATACTCTGCTGAACAGGACGGGGTTCCGCAAGATCAACAAAAAGTACGACAAGGCCGTCCAGGCTCGACCTCCCCTGAGGTACATGTCGGAGAAGGTCAATAACGCCTATTTCGTCACGAGCGATGTTATTGACAATCACCTCATGGCGGTCGAAGACCTGTATGCGAGGTATTTTGAGCGCGGCAACCACAAAATTGCTGTGAAGAAACTCCGATCTAAGGTTGGAGCTGGAGACTACTCGTCGGTGGCCTTCCGGAATGGACTGTACCTGGCATCTGGTGTCTGCTTTGGCGTGGCCGGTCTGGTTGATGCCGCTTTCCGACTACAGGATCCGCGCATATCCGTACAAACCAGCTATCTACTGCAGCTATATGCGGGCTACTTCCTCATCGTCCTTTTATTCCTGATATTCGCGCTGGACTGCAGGTTCTGGGCTAAGAACCACATCAACTACATCTTCATCTTCGAATATGACACTAGGCATGTCCTCGATTGGCGACAACTCGCCGAATTGCCCTGTTTCTTCACCTTCCTGAACGGCCTGTTCATCTATCTCAACTTTCGACAAAATGCGGACGATTGGTTCTATATTTATTGGCCATTGTTTCTGATCATCACCACCGTGGTCATCATTTTCTTCCCATTCCCCTTTATATATCACCACGCGAGGAAATGGTGGGCCGAGACCAATCTGAGACTGGCCTGTGCACCATTCTATCCGGTTGAGTTTCGAGACTTTTACCTGGGAGATATGTACTGCTCACAAACCTATGCCATGGGTCAGATTGAACTCTTCTTCTGCCTCTACATCAACGACTGGCAGAATCCTCCACAATGCAATTCCAGCCATTCACGCCTGCTTGGCTTTTTTGCCGCTCTACCGGCTGTATGGCGGGCGCTGCAATGTCTACGCCGGTACTACGACTCAGGAAACTGGTTTCCCCATCTTGCCAATTGTCTCAAATACTGTGGTAATATCGCCTACTACGCGACACTGTCAATATATCGGATTGACATGAACTACACGACATGGGCTATCTTCGTCACGTTTGCTCTGGTCAACGGGCTGTACTGCTCTTTCTGGGACGTTTACCTAGACTGGAGCTTGGGCGACGTCTTTGTGGACAAGTATCCGTTCCTGCGGCAGCGGCTGGGCTACAAGCAAGTCTGGATATATTATGCGGCCATTCCTGCAGATGTCCTGCTCCGACAACAATGGATCTTCTATGCCATCTTCACCAAGGACGTGCAGCATTCAGCGCTCATGTCTTTCTTCGTCAGTTTAGCAGAGGTCCTCCGTCGAGGGATGTGGTCTCTCTTCCGCGTGGAAAACGAACACTGCAACAACGTGGGCAAATTCCGTGCCTCGAGAGATATCCCGCTACCATACGACCTTCCAGACTCGAGGCAAGCGTCCCCTCTACAGCAACGCCGGACTGTCACTCCACGGCCTCCCGAGCAGGATCAAGAGCAGCACGTGGCCACCGGTGTGGACGTCGAAGCCCGTTCTCTGGACTCGATGCGTCGACGACGTCCACCCACAACCCCACGGACTCCGGCGATGCGTGCACTTCAGCGCGTCGGAACGATTATCGGCACGGCCCACGCCCAAGACTTCGAACGAAGAAGGAGGCCCCCGGATGAGATTGGTGCAGCGCAAGTTGGTGACGACCTGCGAGACAACGCTGGCAGCAGTGACGAGGACGAGGACGAAGACGACGAAGGGGATGGGGGCGATGGCGACGATGAGTTTGCAGAACTACAGAGACAGAGAGAGCAGGATCTAGATCATGCCGAAGCCGCCGAAGCCGATCGACTGGTCGGCCGGGCTACTGCCGTTGGGCGATAGAGTCGGCGTCGGTGAGCAGCAAAGCGGAAGGAATAGCGAAGGAAGATGTGAGCTCGAGGCAATTCAGGGGTGACCTGTGAAGATAGGGACTGATATTCTGGATAAGTACCCCAGTAGATAACTGCGCAGCCGAGGAACTACTCCCAGACACTGCTAGCTTGATTTGGATCGACGGGCCGTTGATTCAATATGAGTAAGGGGTAAGGAGTACGGAGCACCTCGTTGTACTCCGCACTATTCGGACGATTGAGTGTCCCTTAACAAGACCCTAGATCACACGCTGTTCACGAGCGATAGACTCTGAGCAACATATACCGCCTCGACGTGATATATAAGCAGCGACAGAGAGCATCATTACATGGACGAGGCAGGCATGTTCTGTACGACTTGCGAGTGCGAACTAGCCCATGGCCTACAATGCCCTTCCATCACCAGGATAGTGAGCTGGTAGTCTTCACCACTACTATATTGGGTGACTGTCGTAGACCTTTGTAATCATGGACTTGCGGGTGCTTGTGGTGCTTGTTCCCTCGTACGTGCTGGATGAACCAGGCTTGAAATCGACGTCATCCCATTTTTCAGTCCACCACTTTTTTTTCATCCCGCACTACGCAGTACTCGTAGTTGATTAGAATTATCTCGACTCGATCTCCCGTGTACAAGCATTGTATCTGTGGTACACAGGACGAGTCCTTCTACATCTTGTTAAGGATACTTACAGTAATTAACAATATCCTGTGCCCGTGCCCATCTGTACCTGTACCGGTGCTTGGTCTCTCGTACTCTTGCACTTTGACCACCTCCACCACGACGATGCCCTCCTCTTCCTCCCCCACCGTCCCCCTCCCGACGGACGACATCGACACGCTCATCTACCTGACGCGCGCCAACGAGCTCGCGGAACTACAATCCGCAATCGACACGCTGAGCACGACGCACACCTGCTCGCGTCGCACGATCCTCGCCTCCGCGATCGACATCGACGCCGACGGCCTCGGTTCGCAATCTAGCCTCCTGCACTACGCGGCTGGGAACGGGCATGTCGACACGATAAAGTACTTGCTCGGAGTATTACTAGGCGACGGCGACGGCGATGGCGATGCCACGCGGGATGTGGCACAGAAGTCGAATTCAAATGCAAACCCAAGTCCAAGTAAAGAAGATGTGCCCTCCGCGTCGTCGATGCAGACGCACTGGCTTCTCACCCATAAGAACGTGAGCGGGAACACGCCTCTTCACTGGGCGGCCATGAATGGGCATTTGGACGTGGTCATGGCGCTGGTCCGGGCCGGGGCCGATGCGCGCGTCAGAAACGCCGCTGGGCGGGACTGTATCGTCGAGGCGGAGGTGAGTGCGTTGAATGGGCGGAGTGAGGCGCAGGTCGGGGAATGTGTGGTTTGGATGTTGAAGAATTGTGAGGGCGTCGAGGAGGGGGTTGGGGATGGAAAGCACGAAGAGGAGGGGGAAGTCGAAGAAGAAGCAGAGGTTCGACAGGGAAATGCGACGAGTGCGGTGAATGGGGATGGTAGTGGAAATGACGATGGGACGGCAACAGTGCCGGAGACGTGAAACGGTCAGGGCCAGGGCAGAGCAGGGCAGCGCAGGGCAGCGCAGGAGCAGGATATGTCCTTGCAGGGCATATCGTTGACACACAGACCCCAGGCTTGTTCATCTCGGCGTTGGGGAGCAAAGCTGCTTCCCAATGGATTGACGGATCCAAGAAGCGGATGTCGATCACATTTCGCAGTTGATATCGATTCGGTTATGCGGACAACAATCACTGCTTGGGATTGGTATCAAGTTGGCTATGCGGACAACAATCACTGTTTGGGACCGGTATCAAATCGGCTGCCAGAACTCCACCACCGCCAGTAGTCGACAAAGACAATGGTTGATTTCAACCCCATCACAGCCGAAGACACCAGACATGCGCCAGATATGCGAAGCTTCATAGCCGTTGGTGTTCGCCTTGATCGGAAAAAGCTATCCCCACTCAGGTCACCTGTCAGGTCACCAGTCGAGAACATCCTCTGCCATCCTCTTACAAGGAAGAAACCGCCTGAAGCTCTCCGATCGGGCCTCACACCGCCAACGGCAGACAATGGCAATTCAATCCCTCCTTGCCTTCCAACGTACAGTACGCTGTGATGCAAGTTCTGTCGGTATCAGGGTCCACCACGCACCGTTTGTCGACGCAAATGCCGGCGGTCAACCGCTGTTAGGTACGACCTCATCTGTCAGCCATACTTGTCCATACCAGTGGAAGGCTAAAGTGCGGGAGAGTGGGAATCGACAATGGGACGTGGCAGGAAGAACGGTCGTGGGAATCGACACAGGAATGTAGCAGGAAGAATGGTCGTGGGAATCGACACAGGAATGTAGCAGGAAGAA